>NC_061116.1:153887115-154181492 GCF_002878395.1 Capsicum annuum
AATGCTGGCTGAATTAGAATCAATCTATGCACGATCAGGAACCTGAGAGTTCGAGCTTATGATATAAGACATCATAGCATAAAGAAAGAGTATCAGTATGTGGAATGTACTGGTATGCTAGATGAGGTAAGGCTAAATGCAAGGGTTCATATGCATGAACAATAACTGACTAAATGAAATAGAGTAACTGTACATGAGAGTACATGGATAACTGATACTACTGTAAATACTGAGTGAGTATGCGCTACTGTGCATATAAATAAATTCTATGACTGAGCTTGTCTGAAGCTAAGTCCTGTGTTTTGATACTGAGTAATTGATATGTGAAGTTACTGATAACTGAGTTACTGACAATGATTGACTATATCTAATAGTTTTAATTCTGTAGAACTGAACTAAGTTCTATACTGACACTGTGGGAGGTAATCTTCTAACTGACATGCCCCAAATAAGATAACTGAGTTGGGGTCCAACCTATGACCCCAGTTGGAATAGTGTCAGTACCGTGCCATGGGTAAAGACGCTGAAGAGTTAACCTCAACTGGTAGGTTCCCTAAACGAGAATAGTGGTACCCTTACTGGCAGGTAAAGCACCTCATCAACCCTCAACTGGCAGGTTTGATGTCTCATCCTACGCTGGCTATCTAGTTTTGGAATGCAAAGATTACTTCTAAGGATCACACCCCTACTGGCAGGTAAGCCCTCATCTTTGGGTTCACTCGGTGCTGAATCCTACTCCAAATTGAAAGACACTGAACTGAGTAAACTGAACTGGAGTGGACTTAATGAGTTTTCCTGAGTTGTGTAACTGACTAAGTTCTATTGAGTTTTGTAACTGAGGATTTTACTAATTAGGACATGACTGATTCTAATCTTTAACTGACATTGGCTCTAGGTACACAGCTAAATTGTTGGGTATTAAATACCCCCAGGACTCGATAGTATCAAAGTAAATAATGACATAATCTTGAAAGCATAATAATGGCTACTTGACCACAATCCACTCATTGAGATATTTTAGGAAACACTTGTAATGCATTTACTTATACATGAATGGGGAATACATGCTATCAAGTTATAATGGCCCTATTTCATTCACATAGGCATTTTGTCAAACACATGGGGAGCATGCTTAGGTTATACAATAGTCAACCCATATAATTATCATGACTACATCAATCAACTTGTAAATTGAAGGGTTTATCATGAAAATTATGTAACTCAACACATATAATGATTAATTTCATGAAATCTTGTAATTTAATCATGGACTGAGACCCAACAATAACGTTAACATCAATTTAATTCAATTTCAAGCTTGTAATTCACAAATTCACAATCTTGTAGTTTTAAAAATGGATTTAACTCTATGGTGAAAGGAATCCATAGATGAACACCAAACATACCTTGGATTGTTAATTCTTGGAATTCTTGGAGAAATTCTTGTGATTGACTTTGATTCCATGAATCTAGGATTTTGTTTTCTTAAGAGAGAATTCCTTTTGATTTGGGGAAAAGTTAATAATGAATGGGTTTAAACATTTTTTGGGATTATATCCCACATCTGGGTGTAATAAATCATGGGAAAAGAGTAATTTAACCCTGGATGTACTTATTAATTTTTGTCAAAAATTCTCGACCTGGGCACTTGGAGCGACGCACCATGATCATGTCGGGCCACTGGAAAATGATAATTGGGAATGTGGCTGGTGGTGCAATGCAGTGGAATCGCATTGCAATTCTGGATGCGACCTGGAAGTTCAATGCGATCCGGTAACATCGCTTAGCTTTACTGGAAAGTGGATAATTGTGAATATGATCCTTAGTGTGACATGCCATAATCGCAGAGCAATACTGGATTTGACAATTCCCATTTGGTCATGCTCTGCAACGCGCTAATTCCCAAATTAGCACACTATTTTACTAAAATGGCTCTAACTCTTCACCCAAGTATCGAATCTGGGCAAACTTTATATCATTGGAAAGCTAACTAAATTTCCTATGGATTGGCAAGATCTAAATTGAAAAATTACTGAGTATTTTTAAAATTCTATATAGGGTAACCTATGTACTGAGAGTTAATTTAAGTTGCGAAATACAGGATATTACTTCTACATATATATATATTAGTGGAATTTTTTATGCCATAAATAAAAATCAATACTTTCCCATGAGTAGTTGAATAAATAAGATGTTGTGGATGAGGGGTCAAAGTTATACAATTAAGAAGTTGGCATCGATTGGACATGACAGTTTTATAAGTATCCTCCTATTTATAACTTCATATGGTTGATAACTATTCAAATAATAGCTCATGGACCCGGTATTGGATTATTTTAGTATTGACCTTGGGTGTTTAGTTTTCTTTAAGAACGTTGGATCATATACTTATGGGAGTAGTATACTTGAGTTGTATTCTGCTTGGTTTTATTCTCGGTTGATGGGACATCCTAGAATAGATCATTCAGTGATGGGTAATTATGCCTTAAAATTCTGGATTTCAATTTTGATTTCCATCCAGACAAGTTTTAGCTTTACCATATATTGCGTTCCTTGATTGTCTCCATTTATGAGCCCAGATAGCGCCTTATGGTCTTAGTCTCATGTTTGTTGTATGGGATTTCAATGGATCATCTTCAGTTCTTCGAGTTCTTTATGATGATATTGAGCGGAAAGGACTCAAGTAAGTTTCCTCCTAGTTTGGAGTGAATAATAGGTGTGGAATGGTAAGAAAAAGTTTATATTTGGATTTTGAGTCGGTTCTATGACTCATGCCTTAGTTTTCTTATGGCTTGGATGAGCCTTTGCTGATTTATGTGAGTACTAATATGGTATCATTGGGTTGTGGTTCAAATTTGTGTGCATCATCCTTATACACCCGAAGGATAATGATGATGATATGCTTACACACCCAACAAGGCTGGAGCATGACTAAGATAATGATGGTTGTGATGAGGATGATTATGATTTTAATTATACATACCGGTTTGAGTCTAACTACTTTTTATGATATTATGGATTCTGTTGCATTCATATATGTATGTGCATTGCCTATCAACAGTATACACTATATCTATCAGCCTTGTGACGGTTGCATAGGTATAGGTGATAAGTATGACTTATGGTTTGTTGTATGTTGATTGAACCTTCTAAGCTTGGGGGGATGGAGGTTCATGAAAGGCTCGATTAGGTATTTATTTTTAGGAAAAGATGGTTTCGCGTTGTCATTGCTATCATTATTATTATTATTGATATGATTATTGTTATTGCTAATTTATGGAAGCTTTGTCATTGATTCAATAAAGAGATTGAGGTATGATTCTAAATCATTTGCCTTACGATTACATTATTATGCATGATTATCTCATAATTAGACGTATGAATTAGCAACTTGAGTATACTAACACTAGTTCCTGCAATGATCATGGGGTCTTAAGATTCTAGTCTGTTGATTTAAGTTGTACTTCGAGTTGACCTTAGTAATATATAACTATATGTAGCTAAGGTATTATCATATATCCTTTCTTTCCTTCATTATTCAGATTGTGTATCCAATCCTTGAACTTGTATACTGTTATATATCCTTCTTATAACCTTTATTTGTAAATTGGCCAGTGATATATGGTGTAGAGTTTAGATTCCTGAATATGGTTGGGGATAGGTCATTCTTAATTATTCCTTAGCCTTATTGTGATAGTTTCTTAGACATGAATAAGATTATTTATCCTAATTATGTCATTGGTTTATTTATGTGGTTGTTGGACATTTGGGTGTAGTATTCAATTCTGTTTACATGTTATATATATCTACATTATCTTAGGGTCTCAGTTGGTAGTTGCCTATTGAGTACCATGTCTTTTGTACTTATACTACATTTCTTCAGCCTGAGTTCATAGTAGGGGTTATCGCCAGTGTTGTATGTGTCGTACAGAGTAGCCATGTTTCGGAGACATAAAGTGAGCTCCTGACGTTTGAAGTATTACTTTCCTCTCTCTTATGTACTAGACTAGTCTCTATGTTGTATTCATAGATGGTTGTGTCTGTATATTTATTTAGTACCTCATTTGTATCCTTATTATTTTAGAAGATCTTATATTGATTCCACCAGGTTTTGGAATTATCTTATATATGTTAGTCTTTATTTCATCTATTATGCATTCTTCCTTTCATTCTTTTGGGTAGTCCGTTACCAGCATTTCCGAACTACAAGATTGGCTTGCCTGCTGGTGGGTTATAGTAGGTGCCATAATGACTTGATAATTTAGATTGTGACAGTGGAAGAGTTGGGATCTATTTTAGGCATAGATGTTAGACAGTTACATTTTAGAGACAGTCATGTGGTTAAGGTTCATCAGAAAACCATCCTGTTAAGGAGGCTATATGGGAGGTCGAGTCAAATATCCATAGTAGTTACCCTCATCTTTTTTTTGATACACATATTTCCTTGCTTGATATTCTTGATATTGATATTCTTCGATTTGTAGAACACGTAGGAGAAGGCTTGCTTCTCTTCTTTGTTGATGGAAGAGTTGCTCAGGTTCCGGGCATGGTTCAACCAATCCCTAAGCCTTTGCCATCTTACTACTTTGAAAACCTGTTTCCTACAAATACAAAACCAAGACCAAGAATAAAACACCAATGAAATCTAAAAAGAAAAACAAAAGACAAAATAGTTAACAAATTACAAGTCCCCGGCGATGGCGCCAAAAACTTGAGAATGCCCAATCGCTCACACAAAAGCTGAATATTGATCCCACAGGGACTTGTTTAAATAACTATTCAATTCTAGTTCACAATTTAGATTAATTATGCAAGTATAACCAAAATAGAGTTTTGAATATTCTAAATTGCAAGTAAAGTAAGTAATGTATAAAATAAAGGTCTTGAGACAATCAATAGGAGAAATCTAAGGGTTAAAGCACTTCAACAATCCTACTATATTATTGAACTTCATTCGTTAACTCGTTTATCTTGGGTGTTGATTCATAGAGATAATGGCATGATCATGGTCTCCCGACCTCTCATCGTTTACCTAACTTGGACCTTACAACTACATCGTTGAGCAGGGATGTAATAATCTAATAAGTGATTAAAGCTATCATCCTACATGTGATTCAAGTAAAGCTTCTAGGTACATCCCTGTCCTAGATGCTAATTTGATTCCTTATTTTGTAAAAGAATACAAACCCTACTTTGTTTATCCCCGCGTTCCATCTCCTTATTCCTACTCCCGGGATCACAAGGTTGACAATATATGTATTATAAGGGTGATCAATCCTTAAAATAACTAAAATAAGGATAAACAAGAATCCAAATATGATAAGCAAATTAAACAAAATTAATCCAAAATGATAGTAGTCATATTCTTGGCTTAAACCCTGGAAATAGAGTTTTTAGCCACTAATAGTCATAATCATCATCCAAATAATTTTATCAATGATCAAAACCATTAAAAATCTAAAACAAATAATAATAAAACCTAATTTTCGTGTGCAGCCATCTCCTTTCCAGTCCTAAGACGTCAAAAGATGTCCCTAACGTGTTTTAATACGTTCTATTTCTAGTAGACTAATCATAAGACCTATATGAGTAGGATTTCACGTTGTCCTTTTATAGCTAGGCACAAATTTCATGCTTTTGAACCTCATCATGTCGCATCAATATAATCATTGCTCTAAACCCGTGACGCAGCATAATTGCGTCAAGCTACTGGAAATTGATAATTTTCGTTTGGCCCTTTACCACAACATGCCAATGGTTCAATGCTATAAGCTTAATATGCGGTGCAATCACATTGATCAACTGGAATGCAGTCAATGTCATTTTACCCTCCACCCCGATGCGGTATTAAGCTCCCAGGCATCCTAAGTTCGTCATATTGTGATTTGTGCTTCAGTTGGACCACTCCTAGCCTTTTATGATGTTTCCATTTGATTTAAGGCTTGTAAATTCATCATGTATCATAATAATCATCTTGCCAATCCACCTATAAAATTACACATCTATAATCATCTTGAATTAAAGATAAATACAACACATATTCATGAGGATGAACTAGTGACTCAAGCTAGAACACTAATTTTTTCATCTAGACTTTAAATGCTCAATTTGAACCGAGAATCATGTGAAAACATCTTTAAACATTGTAGGCACATACTTAGACACTTAGATGCACATTTATATCATTATTAACACATAAATTATATGAGTTGTCCTAAAACCTAGGTTGATAAAGATATGATAACCACACTAGAGAGCATAGATACATCCAACATCACCACCCCGCATTTAAAGCATTGTTCGTCCTCAAACAACTCTTCACTATGAACATTAGAAGCTACAAATACTCAAAACTATTTCTACAAGAAATACATTTAAGTTAGTATTACAATGACTACAAAAGATGCAAGTTTCTACACTAAGCATGTTATATACACCATTGAAAATTCAAGAACACTACTCCAAAACATCTTAGCCTCAAGAATTGACTCATCAATTTGGCAAACTTATGCTAATTGCCCAATACAAGACATCATTACAAATCACCCACATTCATTAAACATGTGCGCTCACAACACGAGAGTCACCCATAATCACTCATATAAATACATTTTATTAAATAATGGATGCAAGAATCAAGTTACGCTCACTCTCACAAGGAATTCATAAGTTACACATAATGAACCATAGGCTTTCCCTTAGTGTAGCACTTCACTAATATCAAAATGATAAAGCTTAGGATCAATAGGTCTTTCATGGTTGTAATGTAGGCAAAGGGCCAGGAAGGAACCATTTTGGCTTAATAGTGACTATCTTCCCTAAGTTCTTTAATACATAACTTTATACATTTAATTCAACTCTAACAACCGAATCACACCATTTTTGTCTACCCCATTCTTTTGTTTTCATCGTATCTTATTAAGCTCATTTAAATACACTATGGTGGGAGGATTCTATGCCTAACTCATTCAATTTGAACAAATTTTTATTCTTTTCATCACTCAAATCCCTACCACAACACATAATAATTCTTACCACAACACATAATAATTCTTTTTTACACCAATAGCTAATACTTTAGGGGCTTTAATTTCAGCTCTTCCTTCTTCAATTTCAAGCTCCTTAATTCACTAATTTTACTCTAAAGTACTTAGGATCTTTGGATCAAATTAAGGTTTCTCAAAGAAGGGATTAGGCTACACATAAAGCTACTAAAGAAAAGGCTAAAGGCTCAACGGGTCTTACTAGGATTATGCACAAAGGTAGGTCAAAAAGAAGGTATAAAACAAGGCTATCAAAGAAATTCCTATATCATATCCTAAACCCACACTCTTTATTAAGCTTTTCACACACACCAAGAAAGTTCTAGACATCACATGCAACAAGGAATATACAAATACCTTACATCATATATGGCACATGCTTAACTCAGTAAGGTTATCATAGACTATTAACCAAATAATGGCATGAATTCAACTTTAAGACATAAATACAAGAGTCATAATCATGAGGCTAGGAGTCTAAGAAGTAGCAATTCATACAATCAACGTGCTCTTTACCACAAAAACACTTGCATCATGCAGTCACATATAGCACCAACAAGGATATCTCACTTATTCAAAACACAAATTTATCCTAAAATTGGGAATATTCCCACCCACACTTAAAATCTACTTTGTCCCTAAAGTGAACTTTAAAATGAGAGATATAAATACTCCTTGAGGACTCTAGGACTATCTAGTAGCTACTTTAAACATCAACAGGTCCAATGACCCCACACTTAGTTGTTGCTATGCTCCTTAGCTTTGGTTTTTTGATACTTAAACTTCCCATCATCTTGTGACTCAACAAAAATAAAAACTATGTGAAGTTAAACCTAAAAATGGAAAAATTAAACATACCGACTTTAACATGGGTTGCCTCCCAAGAAGCGCCTAATTTGGTGTTGCGACACGACCCAACTAAACTTAACTAAGTTCCTTCATCCTTTTTATCACACTTAGAGGCCATCTTCTTATTCGTTTCTGAGCTCTTGAGTGTGAACTCTCAAGGTCAAAAATTTTTCATCTTTAGCCTTTTCAGGCTTATCAATCTGCATCATGTCAGTCTTAGGATACTGTGGCTTAGGGTACTTAATCAGGGTGTTCGATGAGGTCTTTTATGGAATATGCTCCACCACCCCACACTTATTTCGTTCAATCATGGTAATCATGCATAAGTATTTATAGTGGATAGTGTGTTAAGCAATTTGTACACTTTAAAAACCACCTCTTCATCCTCCAACCTCATTGTGAGCGACCCCTCGCTTACATAAATTAAAGCTACTCCCATTGCTAAAAATGGATGCCCCAAGATGATTGGTACCTATTCGTCTACCTAAAAATCTAGAACAATAAAGTCAGCAAATAATTTTACCAATCTTTATGAGGATATCCTCTATCACTTCTTCAGGGTGGGCTATGGTCCCATTTGTCTACCTCAGTAGTACCGAGCTCGGTCTAGGCTTTCCTAAACCCAATGTGTTCAACAAAGATGGGGGAATTAAGTTGATACTTGCCCCTAAATTACTAAGTTCCTAAACCATCTTGTTCTTGCCTATCTGAATAGGGAGAGTAATTTTCCTAAGGTCTTTAAGCTTCTTAGGCATCTTTTAAGACACCAAAAAAATACACTCCTCAGTGAGTGCTACCACCTCCACATCCTACAACTTAACTTTGTTAGCAACCATATTTCTCAAGTACTTAGCAAACTTAGGCATTTTCAGTAAAACATCTACAAGAGGTAAATTAATTTGAAGATCATTGAATATGTTGAAGAACTTCTTGAAACATAAATCGTCTTTTTCCTTTATGTGCTTCTACAGAAAAGATAGTTGTGGGATCTTCGGCACTTCTTCAGCAGCTTTTTCTTATGAGTAATAAGACTTTCTTGACTTTTTAGTAACTTTATCAGTAACATATTAGGGAGTCAAATATTCATCTACCTCCTTAGTTTTCTTATAAGGTTCTTTGTTAAGCTCTTTATCATTCCTCAACGTGATTTCCATAACTTGTTTTGGATTTTCAGTATCTCCTAGTAAACTACCCTGTGGCCGGGTATTTAGGGTCTGTTGTTGTAACTGCCCTAACTGTAAATCTAAGCTTCTCATGGCCACTTTCTATTTATATACATATGCAACCAACTGTATTTGATTAGTTAGAATCTATTTCATCATCTCTTTAAAGTTGCTAGTTGATTGATTTCCTTTTGCCTGTGGTTGTTGAATTTTTTGTTGTTGGGCGTTCCATGGCTGATTTTGCCACTTTATGTTGTAGGCATTCCCATAATTCTGCCTTTGAACATTTTCCACATATATCACAGACTCAGGATTGGCAGCACACGTAACCGTTGAATGGTCACTATTACCACAAACTTCAGACTATTAAATGTGGATACATACTATGGGGAACCTAATTTCATGTTGCTGGTCTAAGTAGTCAACTAATTTTCTAATGCAATAATTTGATCAGATATTGCAGTAAACTGATCCACTTACAGAACACCTGCAACCTTTTTAGTAACACTCTTTGTGTCTGAATTCCACATGGGATTAGCTTGTGCAATTTGATTCAACAAAGTATGCAGCTCATCATACGTCATCTCTAGAGTTTGATCACTTGCACCAGAATCTAATAAAATCTTAGTGTTATGGTTAAGTGCCTCAAAAAAATTATGAGCTAATACCTTATTGGACTATTAATGGTGTGGACAATTCCATAGTAGTGCCTTGAAATATTCCCAATCTTGATATAAATTTTCATCCAACTTCAGTTTAAAGAACATAATCTCACTTTAAGTCTCGCAGTCTTACCAGATGGGAAAATCAGATGAGGAATCTTCTAGCTAAGTCCTCCCATAATTTAATTGAATTTGCAGACTCAGCATTCAACTACTTTTAAGCTTCCCCTAGTAGTGGAAGAGGAATAGTGTCATCCTCACTTAGTCAGTATTTACACTAGTAAGGATGAATGTGTCACTGATTTCTAGTAAATTTCACAAGTGGACCTGTGGATCTTCATGTGAAATCCCTGTGAATTGTCCACTGCTTACAGAAACTGCACCATATTCTGTTTGAGCTCAAAATTACCTCCAACTTCTGGTTTCTGAACAGAGAGGTCAAATTTGTTGGAAGCGGGATTGCCACTTCTCTAACTGTCCTGTGGGATTCTTGTTCATCAACTATGATAACAATAATATCTTGATCTTCTTTGATTTACGAAAAACATGGGAGAAGGATTTCTTTATTTCTTCGTTGATGGAAGATTTGCTCAGGTTCGGGGCTTGGTTCAACAAAATCTCAAGCCCTTGCCAGCTTAATAATTTGAAAACCTATTTCTTGCAAATATAAAACCAAGGCCAAGCATAAAACACCAAAGAAATTTAAAAGCCAAAACTAAAGATAAAATAGTTGCCAAATTACAAGTTCCCGGCGACGGCACCAAAAACTTGACAACGCCCTAACGCACAAGTTTACGTAGTCTACCAAGTAACATAGTGCCCTTCAAGAAAGCCGAATATCAATCCCATAGGGACTTGTTTTAATGACTATTCATTTCTAGTTCATAATTTAGATTAATTGATGCAAGCATAACCAAAATAGAGTTTTGAATATTGTAAATTGCAAGTGAAGTAAATAATGCATAAAATAAAGGTCTTGAGACAATCAATAGGTGAAAGCACAGGTTTAAAGCACTTAGAACAATCCAACTATGTTAATGAACTTCATTCGTTAACTCATTTATCTTGATTGTTGATTCATAGGGTTAATTGCATGATCATGATCAACCGACCTCTAATCGTTTACCTAACTTGGAAATTACAACTACATCATTGAGAGGTAATATGATAATACAATTAAGTGCTTAAATCTATCATCCTATATGTGAATCAAGTAAGGCTTCTAGGTACATCCCTATCCTAGATGCTAATTTGAATTCCTTATTTTATAAAAGAATACAAACCCTACTTTGTTTATCCCTATGTTCTATGTCCCTATTCTATCTTCCGAGATCTTAAGGTTGACAATATATGTACTCTAATGGTGATAAATCCTTAAAATAATTAAAACAAGGATAAACAAGCAACCATATATGATAAGTGCATTAAACGAAATTAGTCCAAAATGATAGTAGCATGTTCTTGGCTTTAACCCCGAAAAGGGAGTTTTTAGACGCTAATAGTCATAATCATCCTCCAAATAATTGTAGAAATGATCCAAACCCTTAAAAGGCTAAAACAAAGAATAATAAAACCTAATTTTCATGTGCAGTTGCCTCCTCTCCGGTCCAAGACAACAAAAGTTATCCATAATGGGTGTTAATATATTTATTTATAGTAGGCTAATCATAAGTAATTTAGGAGTTAGATTTCACGTTATACTTTTATAGCTGGGCATAAAATTCCCATGTTTGAACTTCATCATGTCGTGCCATGCTCATCACTATAAGCCAGCGGATGCAGCATAACTGCATTGAGCTACTGAAAATTAACAATTATCAATTGGTCCTTTATCGCGATGCGCCAATGGGATCAATGCTATAAGTTTTGATGCGATGCAATTGGATTGATCTACTGGAATGCATCCATTTTTATTTTACCATCCACCGTGATGTGGTATTGATCTCCTAGGCATCCTAAGTTGCTTATGTTGCGATTTGTGCTTTTGTTGGACCACTGAAGCCTTTTATGACATTTTTGCTTGATTTGAGGCTTGTAAATCCTTCATGTATCTTCATAATCTTCTTACCATGCAACTAATAACATTACACACCCAGAATAAAAGCTCAAAACACCATATATTCATGATGATGAACTAGTGACTCAAGCTAGAACACTAATTTTCTTGTCTAGACTTTAATTGTTTAATTTGAAGCAAGACTCATGTTAAAACACCTTTAAACATTGTAAGAACATATTTGGACACATAGATAGACATTTATATTATTATTAACACGTAAAGCATATGAATTATCCCCAAAATAAGGTTGAATAAGCTAGGATAACCAAACTAGAGTGCATAAATCTGGAGTGCATAAATACACCAAACGTTAGATGTAAACCCTATAATTGCATGAGAGCTTAGAATTAAAGCTTGTAGATGATTTTGGGAGCTTGGTTAATGATTTTTCCATGATTTCCCTTTGAATTCATGTAAAATTCCTTCAATCTCTTGATAAATTCTTAAAAATTAGGGCTTTGAATTCTGAAACTTTAAGGGTTGAGTTGAGATCCGATTTATGCTCTCTTTGTGCTCAAATTTTGAGCACAACTTCCTTGTCATTTATGGGAACTCGTGATGATATGCTTAAATATTCAAAAATGTTAGAGGATGATTATGATGATATATTTTATACTTGAAAAGGTCAGAGGATAACAATGATAAAATGATTATATACCCGGCAAGGACGGAGAATAATTATGATGATGATGGTTGAGATTATGATGATTATGATATTTATTATATTTATCAGTTTAAGTCTGGCTACTTCTAATGATAGTGTGGATTCTGTTTCATTTATTTATGCATGCATATTGCCTATTATCAGTATGCACCTATATCTATCAGCCTTATGGGAGTTGCATAGGTATAAGATATGAGTATGACTTTTGGTACACTTTATGTTGATTGAACCATCTGAGCTTGGGGCATCGGGGGTTCATGAAATGCTAGATTAGATATTAGTTGTTTAGGCTAGCCGATTTCACATTGTTGGTTCTATCGTTGTCATTACTATTCTTATGATTATTGTTATAGATAATATTTTGCATCATTGCCATTAATTTGATGTAGAGATTAAGGTGTGATTCTAGATATTTTGCCTTAAGATAACATTATTATACATGATTATCTTATAATTAGGCGTATGGATTAGAAGCTTTGAGTATACTAGCACTAGTTCCTGCAATGATTATGGGGTCTTAAGAGGCTAGTCTGATGATTTAGGTTGTACTTCAAGTTGACCTTGGTTTTTTTGACCATCTATTATCGTATATTATAACTAATACTTTAGTTCCTAGATTTTTTTTAGTTATTCATTTTAGACCTATTACCATTAACCCCATATGCATGAGGCTCATATCTAATTTATTAATTTCTTGTAAAGAGTCTTGACTTCTTAAGTTTATCCTGCTACTATTTTCCAATAACACACATTTGTTCTTCTCTATAATGCCTATATAATTTTTTTTGTGAGGAAAAAACTCCTGCATTATATAATATCTTAGGACTTAATAATTTTAACTTATTTTGTTGGAAAATTTGTATATCTTTTTTTATATTTATTACTTCTTCTAACTAGTGTTTTGGAGTCATTTTTGATGTATTCATTAACTGGGCTAACATGTTCTTTCTTAATTATCTTGTGTAAAACTTGTCCTTGACCTGTCTGTGAATGTTGGAAAAAGGTCCATGGCTAATTCTTTTTAGTAATTTTTATTCTTTTTTTAGGGGTTACTTCTATTCATTTTAATTCCTCAATTAATTTGTCTATGTTTTTGTCTTGGCTAATTTTTTTTTCTAACTGAATTTTTTCTTTAAATAGTTTTTCTAAGAAAAATTAATTTCTAATAATAAGAGTATTATTGTGTTATTTTGTTTTATTGATATTGTATCTGTTCTCCTTGGGGGTTGATAACTTGATCGTCCTTCGGGGTTTGGCTAAATTTGTTCTGGTTTCTTTAAAATAGTTTGATAAAATGGATCATTTATGAGAGAGCTATTTTCTTTATTTGATCAATATCTCTTCTTATTTCTTGTAATTGTTTTTCAAGATAATTTATCTTAGGAAATGAAGAATTTAAAGAAAGTGAAAATATTGAATACATGAATATAGAAATGATAGAAGAAGATGGATTTTAAGGATTTAATAATGTTTCTTGCATAATTTAGTAATCCTAAAAATCTTTGTAAATTCTATGTCTTATCTAACTTATCTGGCATTTCTAAAACCTTTTTTATTTATGTGGTTGTAATTTTATCCTTCCATCTCCAATAACTACTCCTATGTAGTTAATACTATTTTTACATAATTATATTTTCTTTTTACTAATTATAATTTCATTATCTACAAAAAGCTTAAAAACCTTTTGCAAATGTCCTAAATGTTCCCTCATGTTATTACTAAAAACTAGAATGTCATCTATATAAACTAGTATAAAAGTCCTATAATCTCCAAAAATATTTTCTTTCTCTAGAATATTGGGGGTGCTATTTTTAACCCAAATGGCATGACTAACCATTCAAAATGACCTTCAAGACAAGTAAAGGCCATCCATTCTATACTTTCTTCATGCATTTTAATTTGTTAGTATCAGGATATACAGTCAAATTTACTAAATACTTTTCTTCCTTGGATTCTTTTTATTAGTTCTATTTTATCTGGTAGCTTATATCATCCATTATTGTATTATCATTTAGTCTCTTATAATTGATTTCCATTATTGGCTTTCCTCTTACTATTTCACTATAATTTCTTACCATGAAAGTTGTTGACCTATGTCTTGATTTTGACCTTCTAATTACTACTAATTCTAATAGTTTTTTAATTAATTCCTCGAAATCTTTTAAATCCTGATTAGTTGATTCTATTAAAGTTATTATTGTATATTCCGGATTAATTATTTCCAATTTGCAGGTTATTTGATTGGAATCCCAATTCTTCAAGGGCCTTTCACCAATTATTTCTAATTCATCTAAAATTTATATTATTTTTTATCGATTTTTTTTGAGCTTTTATTACTCCTATTTGTTGTATAGCTTTCTTGAAATTATGTAATTTTGTATCTATATTTATTAGAGTGTATTCTTTTTGTAACTCATCTATATTCAATAACTCTTGTATTTCTTCAAGTAATGATATTTTTTTGCTATTTTTACACTTACAATTTTCTCCTTTATCATATTCCAATGGATTATTAGGGTCTATTTTGATTGGGTTGTTTATTTCTGATTCAATTGGTCTCTCTTTAAGATAGAGGTATTAAGTTGTGGTAGGTATTGTTTTTACCTGGATTTGAGTTATATTTCTAGATAATACAACCCCATCCTGAGTTAGGAAACAACTCCCATTATTCTGTAATAAAAAGTCTAATCCTAACACAAAATCCACTCTAATATTTAAGTCTCTTACCCATATTCTATCAAGCTTTTATGAGGGCTTGTAAAAAGTATTGCACGTATTAACAAAGCTTATCATTACTCTAGGTACATAATGTCTATAAATATTAAAAGATCCATCCATCTGCATGGACATTTGTAGTGTGGGTAGTTCTTTTATCAAATTTTCTGATAGTACCCCGGAGTTCAATTTACCATTCCCATGAACCCCAAAATGTTCACAACCATTAATAAAGCATGAATAGTGAATAATAGACCATGGAAGAACAATTAAATGAGTAATTATGTCAAAGCCCTCAATTATGCCAAAACCCACATTCAAAAACCATGAATTAATAAACAAGTTCATGCCATTAATAAAATTATAATTCAAAGGAAAGAGATATATGCCTTAATCACGAATAAACTTATTGAAAACTACATCCTTAAGACCCTAGATAATAACCTCCTTGAACCCTAGCCTTGACATGAAAAGGGGATTTGAGAGAGAGGATTTTTTAGAGTGAAATATGGAAATAGGTTAATATAGTGTTTAGGGGTTATTTATAAGCGAAAGGACTTCAATAGCGCTCCTCTCAAGTCAACAAACCCAAAAATTAACGAATTTAAAGGATCGGAGCGTTCTGGAGGGTAATATTTGTGATAATATCTGTGTCACGCCACTATTGCGGATGCTTACTTCCTCCTCATGAAAATGCTCATAAATTTTTGCTCGGGTATCGGATTAAGGTAAAATCATATGCTTTGGAAAGAGGACACATTTATCTATAATTTGACGAGTCTTGAGCCCCAAAATTCAAATTATTTCTAGACATTATACATGTTCAAAGTTGAACCTTGTGGAATTGAATTCCAAAATTTAGGCGATAACAAAAATTCTTAAATCCACTTCACTCTAGGTGGTTACTATGAATATTCTTCCACTTAAAAGAACTTTTCACACTACGATAATGATCATGACACCCATATTTTTATAGAAATAATTGGATTCAAGTTTACACACGTAGAAACAATGGTTCAAACTTTAGCCCAAAAATGCGGGTGTTTCAGTATCTCCCCATTGGAATCATTCGTCCTCAAATGGTGGATAGGAATTTTTTAAAGCTTTAAAAGTATGGAATGAAGTATGTAACTTTAGATTTAAGAATTCTCCCTCAACTAAAACACGTATAGAAATTAAAGAAAGGGGATTCATGGCATTACCAAGTAAATTATGTAAGCACGAATCATAAGATAACGACACCAAGGTCATACAATGGGTAAAAAACCCAAAGCTCCTCTCTCCAAGTAAGAAAATCAAAAGAATGGATATTTTTACCTAGGTCTGTCTTGCAGATCTTATTGAGGAACTCAGCCTCCACATCATCGCAGAGGCTTACTGCCTTCGTGACCCTAAACTACCCCAAATCCCATTTGAAATTCCAAAATTCTTTTGGGTTACTCTTTAACATCCCCAAACACAGATTAAGTCAAAAATCAATAGTTTAAGCACGGAAAGGTTAAATATAAAATCATGGAAATTTTAAGGGTCTTATACCAATAGCTCTTAAATATCACAATACTTTTGAACTATGATTTCATCTTCTAGTACCACACCACCATTTCAATCTTACAATCCCCCCCCCCTTCCCCCCCGCACACATACACAAAAAAATTGCATTGCTACAAGAACCAAATTCTACCTATACATTGCTTCCATACATAAGCCTAACCTGAAGTTAAAAGATGCTAACTTAAGATACAGGGCTCTATACCTTACATCCCTCCATGAATACTACTCCATCCTATCATTGTAGTCAAACAATATCATGTCTTATTAAGAGTACTAGCCACTTAACACAATGACTTATGTATCGATCAATTACAATATTCAAGCCTATCCTTACTACACCCACGTTACGGATCTCACCACAGAAAACCCAACAACCTCTATCACCCTCATAAAGTTTTCACCACATATACCTCTCTTATCTATTCCATATAACAAAAATTTTACCTCACTCTTCCCACTTATCTATAACCTTAGTTTGAGCAGTCACACTAAAATTTTTCAATAAAAAAATTATCCACTCTCATATCTATAACATTACCATGCTTTCATAACCACTACCATCCTGACATAAGGAGAGTAACTGAGGGAATAGTGTACGAGCTTTGAAAAGTAAGAGTAACAATATTCAAATACAACATACGTCTGTTGTACTACTCAAGGTGGGTTCTATGACGTAAGATATGATCTAATATGTATGAAGGGATCCACAAATCAAAATACTTGGATCATTATTAGATAGCCGAACATGGATATGGGCCATATAAAGAACTAGAAACTTATGTATAAACACCATTTAAAAATGAGGGATATTGGTAGAATGTCCTCATAAACTAAAATAAGAGGAATTTGTTAAAGTAAGAATAGATTTATCATGACCCATCCCAGAAACTTACAACCATGATAAAAATACAAGATTTGCACCATATCCCCCTTAGTTCAATGGTCACTGTCCTAATCTTAAGGGTATATCCCCTCATTAAATCTATACACGCCACACTTCACACAAGAGCACCAAACTCTCCTTGACAACTTTAATTTGAAGGCACTAAATTCTCTCTAGGATATCCCCTTAGGGGACACTAATGATAACTTCCTCCAACCTCTAAATTCATCGCCTAACAACTACTATTTTCATGGGTATAGACATCTATGCTTCTAAACACTCAACACTCCATTATCAACTCCTTATAATACTAGCATTACACCTCTAATATCATAACCCCATAATTTAAAAAAATTAAAGCTATACCAAGGGTTCACATAGTCTATCAACTTTTCCCTCAATTTAACTCTATATAACACCATAATATTAGTCTAAACCCCGAGTTTAATATCCTGTGCATTTTCACAGCTTCCCATCTCAAGAATTATACTCCTTCAACCCCTTCAACAACTTACTTCAACCTCTTACTAGGATTTCAGTAGAACACAATGCATTCATCCAGTTATATACAAACGTGATATTCAAGCCTACCATACACTTTACTTATTTAACCTAAGGTTCTTATCCATCTAATGATTTAGCCACCATTTCTACTTCAACACCAGACCTCATGCATATATCACAATTACACACTCCAATAATTTATAAGTCATCAACCTATGCTCTTTCACCCATCACATAAACCCTATAATTCACTCCCACAAATCTTGCATCACTATTCTCAAGCTAACATTCTTATCACTATAGCTAACATCTAAAGTCAAACTTAGTGTCTAGCAACAATCATGGACCACTAGCAAAATATCCCATACAATAAATTAGACCAACAGCTAGATAAATCCACCTATATTTCTTATTTAACTTAACTACGGCCCACGAGCACATTTTTCCTCACCATATTACTACTTCACCTAATATTCCTTACATATCTTCTCACATACCAAACCACCTTACAACTACTAGATAAAAATCAAGGCATTTTTAGTGTATATAACTACCTAAAAAGGATAGACAATCTTAATCTTATTACCTAACCCATTAGGGTCTATAGGATATTCAACTCTCTCATATCTTGTCCACTTATCGATGCATACACCCCAAGCACCTTAAAAATTTTATAAAATCACCGAGTCCTCTATTTCTATGATATACCCAAATGAATACTAAATTCATAAATTATTATATGACCAAACCTCCTATTCACTACCTATGATTTATTTCTATACTACCATATATAGTCTTCATGAGCTATTTCTCATTCCAACTAAAGATAAAAATATTGTAACTAACCAATCTCTTTTACTAACTACCATAAGGGCACATTACTTGGATAACACAATAAGTGTATACCAACCCCAACACCTCACATAAAGGTCATGCAATTACAACTATATCTCTTTTACTAAAAGTTACCCATACCCTGACTTCTAAACTTACGACTTTATATCACTAACCTCGTGATCACCTTAGTACTCATAGGTCACAACACCCCAATTTATACTACCTCTTAGTATTGAAATACTTTCCCAAATTCGAATACAAATCTTTCCCCTTAAGCGAGACACATACAATAAGGTTCTTGAAAGGGAAAAATTACATATCTTACCTCAGGCTGAAAAGCATGATTCATGAAGTTTGAGATACACACCTGAATAAATATACTTTAATGCGCTAATGGACTCGTCTTGAGTCCCTATGCTATCCCATGACTTTTGATAACTAATTGAGAAAGGACTACATCTTTAAGAAGCTAAGACTTCGCACTTGTATTATCTCAACAAGGAGATGTAGACCATAAAGTGGAGCAAATAATGAAGTCGGATAACTTTATATAGACAACATAATTGAATAATCTAGAGTATGAAAGAATAAGAAACAACTCCTAAATGTCTTGTAGCCTCTCCTTTATAAGTGTGGCGTGCCACACACTAATAAAAGAGACTCTACTTGACATGGCTTTGTGAACCCCCCATGACACCAAAACCTAAGCTCTGATACTAACTTTGTCATGACCCAAACAAGGTCCTAGCTATGATGAGCATCCCAAGTCCATCGAGTATTAAAGATTGTCCCCTGATCCTATTCCAACACAACTAAAAGCATCTAGAAGCAAACAAAAACCAATATAAAGAAAGATATGAAGGAAGAACTCAAAAGTATATATAATATCAATAATTAAACCAACCATAATACCTATGTCCACAGCATAAACAGGGCCTTTAAAAAACTAAATACCAGTAAAGTGTTGGGGCATTCCCTCAATAATAGCCAAAACTAGACCAAGGGAAAGTATATGACATAACGAAACCAAATTACAAAATGTAGACATCCAATGTATGGAAGCTCACCACTTCAATGTGAACTCATGAATTGATCCTGAATCCTAGTCACTATGTACAAGGAGTGAAAGTATGGCCAAATCCTACACTACATGGGGATACAATGCCTGAAAATAATTAGAGGTTGGAGCGCTAACATGTAACTCAGGGGTAAGAGAACAAATAATTCCACAGATGATAATTCAAAACCAATCAAATCTTATGCATACCATCAAATGAAAATACATAAGTGTGTATATTTATATACATATATATATATATATCACATGCCAGGAAAGAGAACAAGGCTTAGCATGAACTTTAAAATAATTAATCTAGATTATACAGTTTGACCATCATAAATTACCCACGGGTTTTATGGGTCCAGTAGTAACCCCCTATTTTGGCCCCAAGATGTGTTAGCCGTATGAATTAAGGATATTATGGAAGGACAGGGATTCCCTTGTACCCTTCACCCTCCATGATACATATGTACATGTATACACTTGGGGTATTCCCTTATACCCCACAAGTGCATGGTCATTAAGACCAACCCTCATGTCGGTAACCATGAGTTTCCAATTTTATTCGCCCCAAGACATCCACCTTCACAATTTAGATACACAGCCCCCTTTAAGCCAAATTAAAAAATTTAACATATAATCCATCCACTAATTTTCAAGATTCAGTTATTATAACATTATTAAGTGGTATTGTCATACCGACTATAACTTACAAGCATTGTCATTAGCCAACACTTAGAGGATTCTATGTACCCCATAGACTCTATTATTAAAATCACTTGGGGGATTCTCATTTACCCCGTAAGATTTAAAAACCATCACTAACTAATTTTACATTTATGTAAAGCATTAGTTCAAGTAATAAATCAAACAAAACAATTTTGGGAATCCATTGTATCCCTATTACCATAATTTACAAAATTGGGGAATCCATTGTACCCCAAATCCATTAACCTTTTCATACCAATGCATTAACACAAGTTAACAAACCAACTAGGTAACAAAACTATATTCCTTGACAATTTTACAAACATGTTGATGGCATTCCATTTTCAAATCAAAACCAAGTAATTAGGGAATCTACAGTACCCTGGAGTTCAATTTACCATTCCCATGCACCCCACAATGTTCACAACCATTAATAAAGCATAAATAGTGTATAATAAATCATGGAAGATCAATTAAATGAGTAATCATGTCAAAGCCCTCAATATGCCAAAACCCACATTCAAAAATCATGAATTAATAAAAAATTCCATGACATTAATAAAATAATAATTTAAGGGAAAGAGATGCATGCCTATACCACCGAGAAACTTGAAGAAAACAACATCCTTAGGACTATGAATGATCACCTCTTTGCACTCAAGCCTTGACTTTAAAAGGGGATTTGAAAGAGAGGATTTTCTAGAGTGAAATAATTGATGTTATGTTGTGAAAACTGATAGAAATAGGTCAATATAGTGTTTAAGGGTTGTTTATAAGCAAAAGGACTATGATATCCCTCATTCCAAGTCAAAAAAACCCAAAAATTGATGAACTTAAAGCATCACGCGTCATGGAGGGTAGTCTCTATGATAAGCTCCATGTCACACCATTACTGTGGACCCTTACTACATTCTCCAAAAATACACATAAGATTTTGCTCAGGTATTAGATTAAGGTGAAATTAGATGCATTGGAAAGGGAAAATATTTAGCTATAATTTGGTGAGTCTTAAGCCCCACCATTACACATATTTCTAGAAGTTATACATGTTCAAAGTCTACCCTTGTGGAATTAAATTCTAAAATTTGGGAGATAACAAAAGTTCTTAACTCCACTTCACTCTTGGTGGTTACTACTAACATTATTACCCTCAAAACTACTTTTCACACTTGGAATGATAATGGTACCTATATTTATATAGAAATAATTAGATTCAAGTTTACACACGTAGAAACAATGGTTCAAATTCAAGCCCAAAAATACGGTGTGTATCCAGATTGTGTATCTATTCCATTCCTGGTATACTGTTATATATTCTTCTTTAGACCTTTATTCATGTATTGTCTAGTAATATATGGTATAGTTTTGAGACTCCTGAGTATGGTTGGAATAGGATAGTTCATCTGTGATACTCTCTTAGCCTTATTATATTAGTTTTTTTGGACATGAATAAGATAGTTTGTCCTTATTGTCTCATTGGTTTATTTATGTGGTTGTTGGATATTTGGGTGTAGTATTCTATTCTTTTTATATATTATATATATTTGTATTATCTTTGGGGCTCAATCAATAGTTTCCTACTGAGTACCATATGTGTAGTACTCATACTACATTTCTACAACCTACAAGTTATTGTAGGGTTATTGTCGATATTGTGTATGTTGTGTAAATATGCCATAGCTTGATGACATAGAGGGATCTCCTGATGTTAAGAGTATTACTTTCCCCCCTTTTATGTACTAGACTAGTCTCTATGTTGAATTTAGAGATGGTTGTATCTATATATTCATTTAGTACCTTACTTGTATCCTTCTTATGTTAGAAGATCTTATATTAATTCCACCAAGTTTAGGGATCATCTTATGTATGTTAGTCTTTATTTCATCTACTCTTATTCTTCCTTTCATTCTTTTAGGTAGTCCATTACTAGCAGTTATAAACAATAGGATTTGTATTACCTACTGGTGGGTTATAATAGGTGCCATCATGACTTGAGAAATTAGATCACGATAGTGAAGGATTTGATATTAATTTTAGCCAGAGATGTTAGACGATTTCATTTTTGAGATATTTCTTTAGTTAAGCTACATTAGAGACACCATCTTGTTAAGGAGTATATGTGGGAGGTCGAGTCTAACATGTGTAGTAGTTACTCTCAGCTTTTTTTTATCTAGGTATTTTCTTGGTTTATAGTTCAAGGATTAACCAAAGTTTTTGTAGTGGATGCAGTAATGACTTAAAGTTTTAAATTTCTATTTTTATGTGTTTTTACCATTTTCCCCTTCTCATAGAAGCTACATGTTGATTCTGGATTTTTGGGATAGTTGGCATGGTTCCCAATACAATCGAGAATAATTTGTGTGAGTTTGAGTTTTTAAAGGGTTGAGAAGCCATATAGTTTAGTTTAGTCAAAATTCATTTTTCTATAAGTTGGATGGAAATTGGACTGCACCGCAAATCTAAAATGTCAAATTTGGATTAGTAACAGGGTTGATTCGATTTTGGAACCTTTATATCTCATTTTGACCCTTTATTTGAAAAATAGTGAAAAGGGGTCATAGAGGTAAATTTAGTGAAAATAATCTTGTTTTTATAATCCAACATCACTATTGAGTCCAGAACATCAAAAATATCATGTAGCATATATGGTTTATTTTTGTTGTGACCTGAGTGAACCCTGAGGTACATTTAGAGACATTTCTTCGCTTGGAAAATCTATTGGTGCAGCATTTTCTGGTGCATCAAGTCCTCCATTTTAATTGTGTGGACATGTGTCATGATTGTAGGCCTCAATAATAGAGTGCATCGGGATCGCATGGTGGCACTAATACGATTGCTAGGGGTTATTTGGTGGATCGGGTCGTGTTGACTCATTGTGATTGTGAGGCCCAGCTATGCAATTGTGATGATCATCTTAATTATTGGTCAATGTCGACCATCGCGATTGCTAAGTGGGGTCTAAAATCATGGGGAATTATGCATCGGACCGTATAAAAGACTCATTTTTATGTTTTTCCTTCTTTTTAGACTTTTGAGCTTCGAATTTGGGCGATTCTTAAGGATTTATTCACCATTTGAGCTTGGGTAAGATTCAAAATCTTATTCTCATTATTTTAAATCTATTATATCATTAAAAACACTTTTAAGTCATGATTCCAAAATGGAAATTTAGGGGGGTTATCGATAAAGTTTGAATAGGATTTTTCTTCAATTTGGATCTTGTTTTTAACCCATTTCATTTGGGTTTTCACCTATATATCCAATAACCTTGGGGAAGGTATTTCTATAATAAAATTCTAATTTTACCCCTTTTGTTTCTAAACTTATTTTTCAAACCCACTTTGGGCCTGGCCCAAATATGGGCAATATAGGTGTCATTAGCTTTATTTTAATGTGTAAATGCTATATTTGAATATTGTAGTTGATTATGAGGCCGTTCATGAACGGAAGGCTCCTGTTGAAGCACTTTAGGCCCAAATTTTGTCATTTTAAGGTAGGTTATGACTTAACTTATTTCAGATTGAGTTGGGTAGCTAATACCTAAGTAAAGTATGTTATGGGTTGTAGAAGATAACTAAGGGGTTTATATTTCAAGAATATTATTATTATTATTGTCTACCCATGTGGGGACTTATCTCTATTATTGTAGACTTTTGATAATTTATATTATGTATTGCCCATGTGGGGGTTTTGTTTGATATCACTAGTCTTATCTGTCCATTTAAATGCCTTCATTCTAGATATAATTCTCATGTAGGGGCTCATTTACTAATATAGTTCTTATTTAAACATTGTTCCCTATCTTGAGAGAAATACTTGAGTTAGGTGTTGAAATAATATTAATGATGTTTTGCATGCATATTTATTCCGATGGTGCCTAATTAGAGTTGAAAATCATGAATTGTGGACATATGGTTGAATTCTTGGATCACAATATATATCTATGTGTGTGTGTTGGATGAATTGGGAATCATTATATTTATTTAATTGTGATCTTTACATCCTCATTCCATACATATACATTCATAAGATACTAGTGCCATTAAGAAACACTATTTTGGAAAGAAAATAAGATATTTTTATGAAAACCTTCTTCGTAAACACAAGATGGAGGGGTCAGTTGAGATTGGTATATGTGATCTAGTATATAGGTTGCAAACTGTAACGCCCCGAAAGTTTCCAAGCTAAAATTTGTCCCTAAAAGTATCAAGCATGGGATTATAGAGTGAATTATACACAACTCCCTATGGAATTCTTTAAATTTTAAATTTTCATTACGTAGGTGACTGAATAAGCTTTTCGTTGATATAAGATTCGTCCAAAACAGACACCCGGTGGGGGAGTTATGGTTGTTTTATGTGCTAGTCATAAAACATCATCATTCAGGTGTATAGCGCGCCATGGAGGATCCCAATTTCTGATTCATCAGTTTCCAGTGAGACTCCACAATCATGGCGCATCACAGAGTGAGACAATTTCCCAATTGGCAATTTCCAGTGAGCCACCGCTATTGTGGTGCATCGCGGTGGCCAATAAAATTGGGCACCAGTTATATTTTTACTCCGTCTCATTAAGGGTAAAAATGGTACTTCTCCAACCCCTTATCAACTCTAACACGGGGTTTAATCTCAAGAATACCAAAGTAAGTTTATATTCATCAAAATCTCTCAAGAAACTCAATTAGGGTTTCAGACTAAAATACCTCATAACTCAAGATTTAACCATGGGTTTTAGAAGATAATTGGAGATTTGGATTCCTCGTATCGTAGGCTCCAAGAATCATCCATTTACTTTCTAAAATAGAGGTACGTGGGGTTGTCCCAAATTTTATGGGCATGATTTTTGAAAAGAATTTACACAAGACCTTACTATCTATACGTATACATATATTTTTACAAGTGAGGTTTTGTATTAATATCAATAACATGTTTTGTGATATATTTTTGAAAGAAATATTGAAATATCATGATATTGTTGACTTGCATTTATTTCAATTGTTGAATTGTGAACATGTGATCTAAATTTCGAATAGGTGCGATGTATGTGAAATGTTAATTCTTTAAATCCCCCATGATAATGTTTTATACCTAACACTATACTTGTGTTAAACTATCGATAGCGTGAGTTTTTGCAAATGACGTGATATTACTCATAAATGATAAAGTTTCTTGAAACTATTACATGTTGAGAACTATGGTGCATGTTTTTAATGTGTGTGAAATTTGTATATAGGTGCATGTTGTAAATGACATGAAAAGTTGGAGAATTGATGTGGTACTATGACTAGAAAGTCAATGGTATGACGATACCATATAAATGTATCCATGACAGAGTTAGAGTTTGATTTAAGAGAGTTAGATGATTACCCAAAGAAAGTATAAGTTGAAAGACTCTATGATAGAAATTGTGATTTGCCGACACGGGATTATGGTACCATGATTTGTGATCTTGTGTACCTTGATTCATTTATTCTAAAATTGGGACTATGGTTAGGTGTCCTGCTTTGTGATCTTGTGCACTACCATGACATGTTGACTTGATTAGGGATTTTGGCACCCTGCTGTGTGATCTTGTGCGTCCCCCTTATAGATACTCCAATCCTTGCAGAAAACTTGGATTGGGGCCTTGGCCGCCGAATCAAGGGTCAAATCCATATAGCCCATGGAATTATAGATTGTAGGGTATACCATCTAGCTAAAAAGTAAGACAAAGAGTAAGTCTTGGTTTTAAAGAAATGTTTCAAAGTCTTTAAAATGCCCATGTGATTTCTTACTATATGATATGTTTATGAATTGTTTTAAATTACTCTCATATAAGTTGATTATAAATGACTATTATGGATTAGCTCTACATACCAGTACATCTGTATTGACCCCCTCCCCCTCTAACCTTTCAAGTTCTGAGGCACAGTTTGGGGGTTAAGATAAGCTGTAGATAATTCAGACAGCAGAAGAGATTGTGCAGTGGCGATCCTTCTATATTCTGGAAGGCCTAATTTCTTATAGATATTCATCATTCTATAGTTTTGGTCTACTGGGGGCCTTGTCCCAGACTTTAGATAGTATTGTTTTGAGATTTAGTAGAAATTTCGCAGACTGAGTCAGATGTTATTTAGATATTGTTGGAGTTTTCCTTCATTGTTAAACTAATTTCAGAATATGACCATGTTTCCATATTCAATTTATAATTCTGGATTTTCTTTTTATTATATGAATATTGGGCATGATTACCAGATAGAGTAGGACATCTGGGCCTTCATGGGTCGGATGTTCATCACGGCCAGGCCCTAGTTTGGGTCGTGACAAACTTGGTATCAAACCATGGTTCATGGTCCTAGGGTGTCTGCGAAATCACGTCAGATAGAGTCTTGTTTATAGGTGTGTAGCATGCCACACTTATAAGTAGGAAGCTACTAAGCATTTAGGAAAGTGTTTCCCCTCTTTGTGATTTAATTCATTCTTTAGAGTCTGAATTAGAACTGTCCCCTAATCAGTGATCCATTATATTTCAGAAAATAGTCATGGCTCCTAGTCGTTCCACCAACTAGGATACTCAGGATAATAAAGTCCGCCCTACTCATGGCATGCAGACCTATAATAGAGCCCACACCCCAGAACCTGTTCCTACTCTGGGAGTACCTTTAGTCCTGACTAGTCCTCCTCGAGCTCCGAGGACAAATGTTAACCGTCCCCAGTCTTCTCAGAGGGACATATCAAATGCATAATTAAAGTTATCCATTCACATTCTGGCATAGCTAGTAGCCACACAGAATCAGAGGTCTGAAGATACTGGGCCTGCATTTGTCAGTTCCGAGGCCCACTAGGGTGGGCCAGTTCATAAGAATGAACCCGCCCAAATTTTCTGGCACTAAAGTAGAAGAGGACCCCTAGGAGTTCATAGATGAAATGGAGAATATTTTTAGAGTTATGCATGTGGATCAGGTGGAAGGGGTTTAGTTAGTAGCATACCAACTTAAGGATGTAGCAAACCAATGGTACAACGAGTGGAAGGATGCGAAAGGGGAGAGTGTTGAGCCCATAGTTTGGGATGAGTTCGTGGGAGCTTTTCTTGACCGATTCTTTCCTCTAGAGTTGACGGAAGCCAAAGCAGAGGAATTCATGAATCTTAAACAAGGGAAGATAAGTGTCCATGAGCACACTCTAATGTTTAATTAACTGGCTCGTTATGCACCAAAAATGACAGGAAATATGAGGGCCCAGATGAGGAAATTTGCATCTGGACTTTCTGATGATTTAGCACTTAAATATCAAGGGGCAATGCTAAATAGAGAGGTGGACATTCCTAGACTGTCAGTCCACATGCAACAGGTAGAAGATAAGAAAAACAAAATGTCTGAATCTAGAGAGAAAAATAGGCAGGCTAAGAGAGCCAGAACAGCAGATCAGAACCACAGTCAGCCCATAGCGGTAACTGGGGTAGTAAATGGCAAAATAAGATGTTACGGGGAAAGGCGCAGTCTGCAGCTAGCACCCCAACTCCCAGACCCCCTGTTGATAGAAAATCTCAGAGTTTTCAGACTAGTCAGGGACCCAGAGATCAAGATACTCAGTCGCAGGGTAGTGTGGCGCAGCCCGCTAGATCTTTTCCTCATTGTAACACCTACGGGAAGAATCATCCTTGAAAGTGTTACTTCGAGAGGAGAAATTGTTATTCTTGCGGTCATAAGGGAAACCTTCAGAAAGATTTCCCTGATATAGGAGGTAATGTTGGGGGATCCAAGTCACAGGCAAATTCTTCTACACCAGCACCTTAGAAGAGAGCCACTTTGGCTGCCGGGAGCGGTCTTAACTGGCTATATGCTTTGACCAACCGCCAAGAGACAGAGGCCTCTCCATATGTGGTCACCGGTATGTTACAAATCTTTTCTCGTGATGTATATTTGTTACTTGATCCCGAGTCTACCTTATCTTATGTGAACCCATATGAGGCTATTGGTTTTGGGTTTGATCCCAAAGTCATTACCGATCCTTTCTCTGTTTCCACTTTGGTGGGTGATTTTGTTTTGGCTAAGAGGATATATAAAAATTTTGTAGTGCCTATTCTTAGTTGGGATACTGTGCCAGATCTCATAGAGCTTGATAAGGTTTATTTTAATGCTATCCTAGGGATGGAATGGCTCCATTCATGTTATGCTACACTAGACTTTAGAACCCGGAAGGTTACGTTTTCTTTTCTGAATGAACTAGCAATAGAGTGGGAAGGGCACTCTTTAGCACTTAGGGGGCACTTTATATCTTATCTCAGGGCCCATAAACTCATTTCCAAAGGTTGCTTGTATCATATTATTCAGGTTAAAGATTCTAACATTGAAAGTCTTTCTCTTCAGTCTGTTCCTGTAGTAAATGAATTCCCAAAATTTTTTCTAGATGATCTCCCAAGAAATCCACCTAATAGGGAGATAAATTTAGGCATTGATGTATTGCGAGATACCTGTCCTATTTCTATTCTGCCATATAGAATAGCTCCTGCAGAGTTAAAAGAGTTGAAAGAATAGCTAGTAGATCTCCTAGATAAAGGTTTTATTAGACCTAGCATTTCTCCTTGAGGTGCACATATACTCTTCGTGCGGAAGAACGATAGTTCCCTGCGTATGTGCATAGATTACCTCCAGTTGAATAAGGTCACAGTGAAAAGTAAATATCCTCTTCCTAGAATCGATGACCTTTTATATCAGCTTCAGAGTGCTAAGTGTTTTTCTAAAATAGACCTTCATTCAGGCTATCACCAGTTGAAAGTTAGGGAGTCAGACATACCTAAAATATCTTTCTAAACCAGATATGGTCATTATGAATTCTTAGTCATGTCTTTTGGGTTGACTAATACTCCTGCAGCTTTCATGGACCTAATGAACAAGGTTTTCCGTCAGTTCGTAGACCTATTTGTCATAGCTTTTATCGATGACATGTTGATCTACTCCAAAAGTGAGGAGAACCATGCCAATCACCTCCGGATTATTCTTTACTCTCAAAGATCATAAGTTACATGCAAAATTCTCCAAGTGTGAATTTTGGCTGAATGTAATTTCTTTCATGGGGAATATTAGGTTTAGTGAAGGGATTTAGGTTGATCCCCAAAAGTTTAAGGCAGTGAGGAAATGGCCCAGACCCACGACTCCAACTGACATTCGGAGCTTCTTGGTTTTGGCGGGTGTTGTGTGAGCCAATTCTAACACATTTGAAGCTTTTAACTCTAAATAATTGTGAAGTCTTGAGCAACTGTAGTTGTTTTTTATTATTTTACTTTGATTTGGAAGCAAAAGTAGAGGAGGGGGGAACCACAAATGAAGGAACCAAAAAGCATAAACTTGGAAGCAAATAAAGAGCTAAGTGTGGTTGATGATATCCATGACACGCCATCAGCCTAGTGATAAGCTGCCACGGATGTCGTCAACCTTAAACAGAAGATGTAAAGCTGGAGGAAGTTTTTGTGACGACAATCATGACACGCCGTTAAGATGATGATAGTACGTCACCATCGTCGTCAACTGTAGGAAGTAGGAGATAAATTTGCAGAGAAGTTGACGACGTCTGTGACAGGCTGTCAAGATCATGATAGTCCATCACGGGCGCCATCATCTAATTCGAAGAAAATCAGAAACTTTAATTTTATTTTCTTATTTAGGGTTAACTATTAAAACCTTGTTTTAGGGTTTTAAGAGAATTTTTTATCAATCATCCATTGACATATTGACAATATACGACTTTTCTCTCTCTCTCTCTCTCTCTCTCTCACTCTAAACCAATATTTTAGTGTTTTCTTTGTGATTCAATTACTCACTTTTGATTTTCTTCATTATTGTAAGTTAATTTTCTCCATTATGAATTCAATTTGTGTGGTTATTTCTTGCATCATGACTGGCTGAACACCCTAAACCTGGACTATGGGATCTAGGGTTAGGTCATGATAAGGTGGTAATTAATTACTCAAGGTTTAATAGGTGTTAGGATTTCTTGGTAATTTTGAGATTAAAATTTATGTCTATTGGTTGCAAACAATAGGCGTACCTACTTTGGTTTACTTGAGAAAGAAATCATAAACAGTAGGAAGAGAATTATCAATAGGGACTCGGAAAGGCTTCATTTAATAATCAGCGTTGTAACAAAGTTGATTAACCTGAGGTAAAATCTGGGCAGTGAGTTGTGATTCCCTAAGTCCAAGAGGATTAGAAAATTAGACACTTGAATAGGTCGACAGACATTTGAGCATATCATCGATAAAGATAGCTTATCATCCTAACCACCGTGAGAACCTTAATTTAATAGTAGCATCTGTCATGTTCCATAAGACCTAGTGAACATAATCCTTGTTATCTTATAAAATCGTGGTTACAAATATTAAATTCAAAGTGATAAATAATTATCTGCAAATCTTAAACCCCCATTTCAGGAAATAGTAAACTATCAGTAAACTATATCATAAACAACTTGAGTTCACACCTTATTCCCTGTGGGATTTGACCCCAACCTTGTTGGGTTTTATATTGACAACGATAGCTTACACCCATTCAAGTGTAATTTGAGCATTATCAAAAATAGTGTCGTTGCCAGGGAATACAGTTGTAAACTGAAAGTTTGTGTGTGCTAATTTGTTGTTAGTTAAGTTTCCTTGATTTATGTTTATTTGTTATTTTTGTCTATTGTAGGTATTGCCTTGTTTATGCCAAAAACAAGAAGCACCGAAGAACAGTTATTACCAATCAATTCGGAACCTCAGCTGATAGGGAGAATGACTGAACAACAGAAGGAGAACAAACTTGACACTTTGTCCAGGGCTCAGGTGAACGTACAGAATTTGGGTTAACAAGTACGTCACCAGAACCCTGATGATAAAGACTTGGGTGATGAGGAATTGCTGAATCCTCAAAACCCAAGGCGAGCTGAGTAAATTGTTGCACCAGTGCAGCGAAATGTCAATAGAAACCATCCAGTCTGAGGAAGGTATGGTCAACATCCTGTTCAGTATGAGGCTAATAAAGATGATGAAGGAATGGACGTAGATGTTGCAATGGGTGATATCATTCCTCCACCGTTGGCACCGGGTGAAAAATTTAGCATAACAAGAACAATGATCCAACTCTTGAATCTGAAGGGGTTGTTTGGAGGCTTTGCTGGTGAGGATCCGAACATGCATTTGGTGAACTTCATCACCATTTTCAAATCTTTTGACAATACAGGAGTGAGCCAGAAAGCAATCAGGTTGAGATTATTTTCATTGTCTCTGTCTGGAGAGGCAATAATGTGGTTAAATAAGATAGAGCCCAATTCTATAACAAACTGGAGATAGTTGAATGAAGCATTCCTAGAATGGTTGTTTCCACCCTCCAGGAGGGTACAGCTGAGGGATAAAATTAGTAACTTCAGACAGTTTCCAACTGAAGCATTGCACGAAACCTGGGAGAGATTTAAGAAGAAGCTGGCTCAATGTTTGAATCATAACATGATGGACTTACACTTGATGGAGAATTTGTATAGAGCTTTCAAATCTGTGACAAAGCCAATTGTAGACAATACTGCAGGTGGTTCATTCATTGATCTCTCTTTTCTGGATACTTCAGACATGCTGAATAGATGACCAAGTAGAGTCGGGCTTGGAACACCATGGATTCTGTGGTGACTAGTCCGACTATTTTTGCTGGTATGACTTTGGAGCAGTGCAGAAGGGATGAGGAGCGAGGCTAGGACATGGCCCAATTTCAGACACAGATGGACTTGCTGACCAAGCACTTGCTGTCAGGAAAAACCAAAATAGTTAAGGATGTGGAATCTCAGGGTACTGTTGCTACGAGTGCTAATATAGAAGCAAAATATGTGAGTAATCAGGGGGGTTTCCAAGGCAATAGCCAAGGAAACCAAGGTCAGAACTTTTATGACAATCCTAATTACAAGGATAGGGAGCAGGGACATTAGAGAATCAACAATAACAGGAGTGGTTTGTATGTTCCTTCTGGAAGTCAGGATACTGCAACAACTAGCTCAGGTAAAATATCCATAGAGGATATGATGGAAAAGTTGTTGAAAGGAGTGGAAGCTACCAACTCGGGGGTAACTACTTTGAAGAGTGAATTCTCTACCCTCAGTCAGTTGGTTAGCTCACACTCTGCTTCTATTAAGTAGTTGAAGCAGCAGAAGAGTCGACTTTCTTCCACACTAAACCAGAGAAAAAGTGGTACTTCACCTAGTAATACGGTTCAAAATCTGCGAAATGATGGCTCATGTATGGCGATTACAACTCAGAGTGGTAAGAGTTTATATGGCCCTTAAGTGGGCAATTTTGTAGAAGATAAGGTAATGGTTGATGAACCCAAAAAAAGTAATCTAGTGGAGTCTAAGAAGCTGATAGTTCTATTGATGATCCGGAGAAGGAAAATGAGAAGGAAGAGAAAATGGTGTTAAAGTCTATCCCTAGAACACCACCTCACTTTCCTCAACGATTTAAGAAAAAGGTTGATGATGCAAAATTTGGCAAGTTCACGGTAATGCTCAAGCAATTGACAATTAATGTGCCTTTTCTTAAGGCACTTAAGCAAATGCCGTGTTATGCAAAGTTCATGAAAGACCTCATCACAAAGAAGACAAAGGTCAGTAGTGAGCAGGTCGACAATCTCCACCATTTTAGAATGGTTTCTACAGGATTTTTAGTGCAAAAAAAGGCTGACCCTAGAACGTTCACTATTTCATGCAAAATTGTGTCTCTGGATATTGCAAGGGCATTATGTTATTTGGGTGCTAGCATGAATATGATGCCCCTAGCTGTAAACAAGAAGCTCGATTTTGAAGCTCCGACACCCACTAACATGCAATTGGTGATGGCAGATAGGTCGACAAAGAGACCTGTTGGAATTTTGCATGATGTGTTGGTAAAAATAGCAGACTTTGTTTTTCCTATTGATTTTGTGGTATTGGATTGTGATGTGGACTTTGAGGTACCCGTTATTTTGGGTAGGCCATTCTTAGCAACAGAAAGAGTAATAGTCGAAATAACAGTATGCCCTCAATAGATGAGGGCTCACTACTAAAATTGTTGCTAATAACTTAATCTGCCTATGTGCGGTCAGGAACCTGAGCGTCTGAAACTGTGATATGAGATATCATAGCGCAAAGAAAGAGTATGCATTAGTACATGGAATGTAATACTATGCCAGATGATGGAAGGCTGAATACAAGGGTTCATATGCATGAACAATAACTGACTAAATTATATAGAGTAACTGAATAAGAGTGTACATGGATAAGAAAAACTGCTATAAATACTGAGTATGCAATACTTTCTATATATGTGTATATTGTAACTGAGCTATTACTGATATTGAGTTCTGAGTTTTGATAACTGAGTAACTGATATCTGAGATTACTTATAACTGTGTTACTGAAACTGATTAACTATATTTGATAGTCCTGAATCTGTAGAACTGAACTGAGTTCTATACTGAGACTGAAATTGAGACTGTAGGAAGTAATTATCTAACCAAAATGCCCCCTTTTTAAATAGATTTGGGGTCCAACCTATAACCCCAACTGGAAGGGTATCAATACCGTACCATGGGTAAAGACACTGAAGAGTTACCCTCATCTGGCAGGTACTCTAATGAGAATGATAGAACCCTCAACTGGCAGGTTAAAATACCTCATCAACCCTTAACTAGAAGGTTTAATGTCTCAACCTTCGCTGGCTACATAGTTTGGGAATGCAAGGATTGCTTCTAAGGATCACACCCTCTACTGGCAGGTGAGACCCCATTCTTTGGTTGACTTGGTGTTGAATCCTACTCCTAACTGAAAGACACTAAACTGAGTATACTAAATTGGACTGGACTGATACTGAGTTTATTGAGATTTCCTGAGTTCTGTGACTGACTGAGTTCTGTAGCTGATTGAATTCTACTGATCATTACATGACTGATACTATTTTGTAACTGACACTGGCTTTAGGTAAACAGCTAGATTATCTAGTATTAATTACCCCCATGACTCGATAGCATGAAAAGAAAATCATAACATGATCTCAAAAGACATAACAATGTATACTTGTCCATAATTCATTCATACACATTTTATCAAACACTTGTAGGGCATAAGCTTGTACATATGCTAGCATGTTATTATTGCATCATTTAATTCACATAGACATTCTATTAAAAACTTGGGAAGTACAACTTAATACATATAATCATGGATAACATATAAACATTGCAACTACAATGCCTAAACTTGCAATTTTTGTGGGTTTAATGTGTAATTCATAAAATTCCCCATAAATACTATTCTATTTTTATGAATCTTATCATAATCATGGATTGAAAACTATATTAACATCATAGACACGCGTACAATCAATTTCAAACATGAAAATTCACAATTCCATAAACTTATAGTTTTAAAAAGGGGATTCTTGGACTCTATGGGTGAAACGTATCCATAGATGAACATCTAACATACCTGAATTGATAACTTCTTGGATTTCTTGGTGAGTTTCTTAAGCTTTATTCTTGATTTCTTGAGAGCTAGGGTGCACCCATTTGAGAGAGAATGCTTTGATTTCGGGGAAAATTTAATAAAGAATGATGTTAAAATATTTTTAGGGATTAAATCCCGTATTTAGGCATGTAAAAATCATGGGCAAAGACTAGTTTAACCCTGGACAACCTTTTAATTTTTCATCAAAAATTTCCAATATGGGCCCTTGGCACGATGCGGCGCTATCACGCCGTGTCTCTGGAATATGACAACTGGGAACTGGGGGCTTAGCGTGACGTGGTGGAATCGCGTTGCCCCCTTGATTCTAAATTTTAGACTCATCGCGGCGTCGTGGGATCGTGTTGTAACACTGGAAAAGGAAAATTCTTAACTGCACCAATGGTGTGATGCACCAATATTATTGAGCAACACTGGAATTTGCCAATTGCCATTTGGCTGGCCTCCGCAATGCGCTGACATGCATTTTTGCACACTGCTTTATGAAAATAGCCATTACTCTTTGCCTGGATATCGGATTTGCGCGAATTTTACATCATTTAAAAGCTGAGTGAATTTCCTATGCAAAACTAGGCTCCAAAATAAAAGATACTAAGTATTTCAAAAGAATTATATTGGATAACTCATGGACGGAGAGTTTATTTAAGCTAAGAAAATATGGGGTATTACACGAGCCCTTCTAGCTAGGGGATAATTGGTCCCATATAGCTTGTGGGTGCCTTATTTTATGAAGGTTATGATACACATCCCAAGTTAAAGTTTTTAAAGCTCATGGTAAGATGTGTTCCCTACCCCAGCATGTGGTATTAGATATGTACATGTATTTCATATGATATTTTATATTGAATATTTATTGCTTTGAACTATGATTATGGAATTATGTTTTTCCAATATCCCTGAGTTACATCCTAGCGCTCCAGCCACTAACCATATTTAGACGTTGTGTACCCATGCGATGCAGATACTGGTCATACTTTCACATCTCCTTCTCAGTGACTTGGATTCAGGATCAGCTAGTGAGTCAAATAGAAGTGGTGAGCTTTCATTCTTCAAAAGACCTCATTTCATATAATGGTTTCCTATTTATGTTTTGACTATCTCCTTAGATAATCTTTTTGGCTATTATCGGGGGCATGTCCTGGTATTTCATTAACTTTCAATTTTATAGAGTCGTTATTGGACTACTATGATCTTGGGTGATTTGGTTGATCATTTTTGTGATGGAAGGTTGTTCGGTTACCAGTGGTTAGTATAGACATATCATGAATTATCATTAGTTTTATTATGTCCTACTTGTTGTATGCTCAAAATTTATTCGACGATTGAGGATATTTTTTTAGTTTGGTTAGGTGAAGGGGATGGTCTCCGGTCCACGTGGGACTTGAGATACCCATCACAACCAAACCCTAGTTTGGGTCGTGACAATGAGTAAGCTCCAAAATGTTATTTCTATTATTTTTCATCAATTTATCATTAAAAACACCTTTGAATTATGATTTCAAAATAGAAATTACGGATTGTTATAAGTGAAGTTTGAAAAGGGTTTTTCTTTAATTTGGACCTTGTTTTAACACTCTTTTGTATGGGTTTTCACTTGCATATTCCTATAACCTTGGGGAAGGTATTTCAAAAACAAAATATCTGTTTTACCCCTTTTATTTTCAAAATTATTTTTCAAACCCATTTGGACCTTGCCCAAATATGGGTAGTATGGGTGTTGTTTGCTTTATTTTAATGTATATATGTTATATATAAATATTGTAGTTGATTCTAAGGGCATTTGTGAGGGAAATATTTTATGGTGAAGTACTTTATATCAAGTTTTTAGCATTTTGAGGTAGGTTATGGCTTAACTTCATTCAAATTAAGTTGAATAATTAATATATAGGTAAAGTATAATATGGGTTAGGGAGAATAACTATGGTTTTAAATTTAGAGAATATTATTATTGTTGTGTGCCCATATAGGGGCTTATACTCTATTGTCATTGATTTATGTTATCTGATATATGTGTTGCTCATGTAGGTTTTTTATTTGACATCCCTGACCTTATCTGTTCATTTAAATATCTCCATTCTAGATAAAATTACCATTCCAGGGATCATTTTGCTACTATAAGTTTTATTTGAGCATTGGTTTCCCTATCAGGATAGAATTACCAAATTAGGGGATGATAACATATTAATGATGTCGTAAATGCATATTTATTTTGTTAGTGCCTAAATAGAGTTGAAAAACATTAATTATGGACCTATTGAGTTGATTTTTAGTCTCAACTATATATATATGTGTGTGTGTGTGCATTTTGGATAGCTTAGATATCACATATTGAGTTGATTATGAGCGTTACATATTTATTCCATGTATATACATTCATGAAATGCTGGTACCATTAAGAAATACTATTTTTAAAAAAACAAGACACTTTTATGATACTCTCCCTATGAACAAGAGTCGGAGAGCTGAGTTGAGATTGAGATATGTGACATAGTATATGGGTTGCGAACCTCCCATGGGCCCTACTGGGAGCTATGAGCTCGGTGGGTGTATACAAAAAGTCATGCAATGATGTTAGGCATTCATTCTAACCATATTGTATTGCCTTTTCATATGTATTTTCATGATTTCCTTTAGTTTCCTTGATTTGTGTTTAGTTTCAGTATTTTCTTCGTATATATCTGTGGTGCTTTTTATTTTTATGTTTATATATTAGAACTTTTAGTAGATATTGTGTGACCTACTCTTTTGGATTTTTTTATGTGCTTATAGTGTTATTTTACTTATCTATTTTTGGCTTTATTTAGTTGGCTAGAGTTACCTACTACGTATAATTGCATCGTACTCACCCTTACAATGCCCTTTTCATATAGATACTAGCAGGTTGAAATAGTGTGTGCTATTCGAGGTACTGGACCATCCTAGCATTCAAGGTGTATTATAGGACTCATTCTATATCGCTTATCTCTTTAATTAAATCAGAGCTAGATTTTTTACTTTTTAATTTTTTGGTTTGTACTTAGATACGCTTACATTATGACACCAAATTTATGGTGGTTTGTGCTACTTCTTTAGATTTACATTTTTCTTACATATATTTTGTGATTGGTCTAGCTCTATTCTAGAAGTCTCACCTAAATATTTTCATTCTTTTTGGGTTTCTTGTACTGATTGGTGATTGGCCTACTTGTAAAGGCTGGACCATGACAAATACCATCATGACTTTATTTTTGGGTCGTGATAATTGATATCAAAGCATCCAGGTACTCCAATCTCATAAGTATAAGAGCAAGATTTCTAGTAGAGTTTTTGCATATTAGCACGTAGATGTTTGTATCTATCTTTAAGAGGCTATAAGATGTCCTTAGAAAAAACATCTCTAATTTGATTCCTTGTTATGCAAGTTGCTCTTACTCAATGTCCTAAGTTACGTTCTAATCTTTTTTACGTAGATGGTGAGGACTAGATCTCAAGAGGCTATAGATATTGAGATTGCACCTGAGAATGAAGCCCAGAATAAAGGAAAAGATAGGGGTCATTGATGACCTAGAGTTAAAGGTTAAATATGAGGAGATTCCCCAATTAGAGTAAATGATTAGGAAGCCTCGCTCGAGCACAAGGTTGTGTATTCTAGGCATGATTATCATACAGGGAATTTGGGCCATCTTAGATACTACAGGGTTCAGTTTATACCTCAGTACTTCAGGTTCTTTTGGTTTATCTCTTGAGTTATTGGAAGGGTGTTCCCATAAAAATACTTGGGAATCCTCAGACTTTGATTGATGTTCTACCTTCATTTCTGGCATTTTCTCAGAGTATTCCTATTTTTAAGGTACAACCATTATCTATGGTACCCCTACATATGGACTCTTTACTTACCAAACTAACTATTTTATCAGTTGTTGTGTGCATAGTTATATTATCTGATGATCAAAAGAGACTTGAGAGTTTATTCACTTTGGTTCGCTCAAATTTAGTGGAGCTATTAATAAGTATGCCTATGAGTTTTTGATTAATTTTTGAGAAAAGTTATATAATACTAGATCCCTTGAGTCATATGGTGTTTTTTATTACTTATCAGTTGATGGATATGGCTAGGGATTGGAGGAGGTCATTTGCTAGTTGTAGACCTTTAGGTTCACCTTCTATGACTTAGACTTAGTTTTTAAGACCTTCTTAGAGATATTTGTGTTTTATAGCTTGAGAGATCAGATGTGTGATTAGTTTAATCACTTGGAGTAGGGTCCATGACTATTGTCGAGTATAAGGCTCACTTTCATACTTTATCAAGATATTTAGTCGCTAACATCTTCTCTGAGTCTTAGTGGATTCAAAAATTTATTAAGGGGTTAGATGGTACATACCAATTGGTTACAACTCAAGTGGTAGCTTCAGGGGCTTTTTTTAGAGTATTATTAAGCATGCCAAGATGAGTAAGTCTATTATATAGGCTACTAAGGGAGGCACTAAGAAGGTTCAATATCAAGGTGAGTTTAGTGGACAAACTTATTGAGGTATAGATTTCTATAGTAGAGGTTTCCATGGTTATTATAGTAGGCCAGTTCTTGTCATATTATAGGGCTCAGGTGGTAGACCTTTAATTTTTACATCTTCTAGTAGCTAGGTGTCAGGTCATACAAGTGGAGGTTGCTTTATTGGTTCTTTAGGACGTGGTGGTCATTTTAGTTCATTCATACCTTTTTAGATTGATTTACGCCACCGAGTATGATTTGTAAGTGATAATTTTGGAAATATGTCCAAGGATTTCCCTCAATATGTATATGGATCCACCCAGTAAGGTTCTCAGCTTTAGTGTTGCCCTACTATAATTTCTACAATGAGAGGTAGTTTACAATGTGGTAGGGGTGGTTTTAATGGTACTAAAGGTACAACAGGTAGAAGTAGATATTCTCATTGAGGTGGTCAGAGGGTTAATTTTGGAGCAAACATGGTTGGTCTTATGCTATCCTTAGAAGACTTGAGGTAAAGGCTTTTTATGTAGTTATTATAGGTATCATCCTAGTTTACTACAGATCTTCTTTTATGTTATTTGACCTTGGATCCATATTTTTCTTTGTGTTTGCCTATTTTGCTTCTAGATTTGATGTTGCATGTGAGCCCCTTGTTATTCCTCTTTAAGTTTCTACTCCATAAGAGATTTCTTAGCGGTGGATTGGGTTTACCAATCTTGTGTGGTTACATTTGTGGGCCATGAGGCTTGGGTTAAATTGATTATCCTAGATATGGTTAATTTTGATGTTATCTTGGGTATGGACTACTTAGCTTCTTATAATTCTATTTGAAATTTTTATGCTAAGGCAGTGACCTTAGCTACACCAAAATCTGTCGAGGTTAACTTGGATGGGTAAGCTTAATTCGAGTTCAAAGGGTGTTATATTTACTCTTTGTGTTCATCTCATGATATAAATTGGTATTTTTCTTATTTGGCTCATATCCCATGATAATAGTGTTTGCTCACCGCCTCCTATCAATTCTATTTAGGTTGTTCATGATTCCATAAATATGATTCATATGAATTGCCTAGTATGCCTCCGAATCGGGATATTGATTTTGCTATTAAAGTGGATCCAGGCACCAAGCCCATTTTTATTCATCCCTATAGGATGGCCTCAATTGAATTGAAGGAATTGAAGGAGTTGTTTCAAGATTGGTTGAGTAAGGGATTTATGAGACCTAGTGTATCTTCTTGGGGTGTTCCAGTCTTGTTTGTAAAAAAAAATGATGGTTCTATACATTTTTGTATTGATTATAAGTAATTAAACTAGGTGATTGCTAAGAACTAGTATCCTTTTCCTTGCATCGATGATCTTTTTTACCAGCTTCTAGGTGCTTTAATGTTTTCCAATATTGATTTGAGATTTGGGTGTCACCAGTTAAAGATTAGAGCTTTGGATGTTTTAAATGTGGCTTTTTGGACTCAATATGATCTTTATGAGTTCTTGTTGATGTCTTTTAGGTTGATCAATGCTCCAGCAGCATTCATGGAGTTATTAAACCAGGTTTCTCAACCATTTCTCAATATATTCTGATTATATTTATAGATGACATCTTGGTTATTCCAAGAGTGAGTCCAACCAAGTGAAGCATTGCTATGTACTTTAGAGATTGTGAGGTGAGAAGTTATATACATAGTTTTCAAAGAGTGAGTTTTGGTTGGATTTTATCTCTTTCTTAGGTCATGTTGTGCTCAAGGATGGTATTATGGTTGATTCAACCAAGATGGCAGCTATTTGTGATTGGGTTGGACCTATTTATCCTATCAAGATTTGAATTTTTATTAGTTTGGAGGGTTATTATTGGTATTTTAAATAGGTCTTCTCATCTATTGTTGGTCCTTTAACTAAGCTGACTTAGAAAAAAGATGGTATTCAGTGGTTAGATGCATGTGAGAATAGGTTCCAAAAACTCAATAAGTTATTGACTTTGATTTCTATCTTGATGTTTCCTAATGAAGGTGTGGTTTTTATAGTATTCATGATACTTCTGGTGTTGTTTTGGTTATCGTGTCGATGTAGGAGGATAATATGATTGCTTATGTGTCTCTTCAGTTGAAACATAAGAGAAATTAGCCTAACTATGATTTAGAGTTGGCAGTTGCGGTCTTTAGGTTAAAGTTATGGTATCATCACTTGTATGGGATTTCTTATGAGATTTTCTTAAACCATCATAGCCTTCGATATTTCTTTAGTCAGCATGATCTTAATATAAGGCAGCGGTGTTGGCTTCAATTGTGTAAAGACTATGACCTCACTATTTTGTGACATCTAGGAAAGGTTAATGTGGTTGCAGATGCCTTGAGTTGAAATTCTACTAGTATAGGGAGTTTAGATCATCTTTTGACCCAAGAATAGCCTTTAGCCTTGGAGGCTTAATATTTCACTAGCCAAATAGTTAGGCTTGATCTTTTGGCTCTCGAGCATATTTTAGCCTTTGTTGAAGCTAAATCTTTCTTGATGGAGCAAATTTGAGCTCACCGGTTTAATAATGAGAGTTTGGGGGTAATTGAAGATAAGGTGGTGAGTTGGAAAGATAGCACAATATCCCTTGATTCTAGTGGTTCTCTGAGAACTGAGGGTCTTGTTTGTTTACCGAGAGTTGGTGGATGGGTGAGATTGATTTTGTAGGAGGTGCATTGTTTTAGATATTTTATATATCCTAGAGTCACTAAGATATTCGTGACTAGATGCAGCTTACTGGTGGGGTGGTATAAAGAAGGATATTATAGATTTTATAGTTCTTTGCATATGTTGTCAGCAGGTGAAGATCGAGCATCAGAAACCGGGTGGTTTGCTTCAGTGACTAGTCATTCTTTTGTGGAAGTGGGAGTATATCACTATAGACTTCTTGAGTAAGTTGCCCTCGTATTTCTTTTAGTTCTGACACTATTTGGGTCATCGTGGATTGATTAACCAAATCGGTCCATTTGGTACCTGTTTAAATTTTCTTCAATGGTAAGAGGTTAGCAAAATATATTCGTGAGAGAGTTTGTCTTAATGGGTGACAGGTGTTTATTATTTTAGAAATGGGCTCAGCGATAACTTCTAGATTCTACCAAACATTTTAGGAGGAGTTGGGTTAAATATTCATATTTTGGAATATATGCTCCACGCATGTGGTATGGAATTTGGAGGTCAATGAAATTTGCCTTTGTCCCTAGAAAGGTTTTTTTATAATAATAGCTATCATTCTAATAGTGAGATGGCACCTTTTGAGGCATTGTATGGTAGACGTCGCCGATCTTGTATTGGTTGGTATGAGACTTCAGAGGTTAGACCTCATGGTATAGATTTTTTATAAGTCTTTGGAAAGGGTTCGGATGATTCAAGATTGGCTTTAGGCGACCCAAAGTAGGCAAAAATATTATGCAGATCGTAGGATTAGCGTATTAAAGTTTGGAATTGGTGATTGAGTCTTCCTTTGTATGTCTCCTGTGATAGGATTAATGAGATTTTGCAAGAGTTAAAAACTTATCTCAATGTATATTAGACCTTTTGAGATTTTTTGGATATTTGGGGAGGTTGCTTATGAGTTTTCCTTTCCTCACATTTCTCATGCATTTATCAAATTTTTCATGTATCTATTCTATGACGCTATATTCAAGATGAGTCTTATATACTTTGTTAGAATTTGATTTAGTTGAACGAGAGGTTTACCTTTATGGATGTCGTGATCCTCCAGTTTATTTGCTTGCATTTCCTGCATTTTGAGCCTTCCAGCAGCGGCTATAGGTCATTTATGACTTTCCAGAACTGTCGGTTTGATGATCGGACAGTTCGTTTGGATTTTAGGCTCATTACCTAATTTTGAAATTTTTAGTATTTAGGATTTGATCTTGGACCAAACCACCTAGTAGATAACCTCAGATGAGGATTTTGGTAGCGTCATCTGCTCTGGAATGCTAATTTTAGGCTAGGTGGACTCTTTGTTTATGTCTCGAGGCACCCGTACTTGTTTTGACCTATTGGTCAGAAAGTTAAGAAATTGAAATATCGGTGTGGGACACTCATTTTGTTGAAATGACCTCAGATGGAAAATCCAATTGCGCCATTGAGTCTGAAGCATCAAATTTGGTATGGTTTCATAGTTCATTTACGTATACGAGGTTCCAAATAAATCCAAGGGGCTTGATAGAAACTTGGAAAAATTTCCAAGTTTCAGTTATCAACTGATGTGGTTGTGATCGCCAGCCACGGTCCACGATCACGGTTCCCTTCACAGGGAGATAGCGCAATCGCCATTGGCATAATGTAATCATGACTTGTGTGCCAAGATAGGGATAGTATGATTGCATACCTTGAGATTATGATAGTGAATTTTGAGTACCTGGATTGGCCATAAATTGAGCCTTTCTCCATGATTTTAGACATTATTCATCTTTTCCCTTGATAGCTAAGTGTTTAGTAGAGTCCCGTGAATTGGTATTATCTTTAGGATTGAGCCTGCAGATTATAGTAAGGTTTATCACCGGTGTTGTGTGTGTTATGCGGAGCTACTATGGTTCGAAGACATAGAGTGAGCTCCTGACATTCGGAGTATCAATTTTCTTCCTTTTTGGTACTAGACTAGTCTTTATGTTGTATTCAGAGATGGTTGTATCTATATATTCCTTTAGTACCTTATTTGTATCCTTCTTACGTTAAAAGTTCATGTACTAATTTCACTAGGTTTTGGGATTATCTTATGTGTGTTTGTCCTTATTTTATCTATTCTGCACTCTTCCTTCCATTCTTTTAGGTAGTCCATTACTAGCAGTTCCAGTCTATGGGATTTGGCTTGCCTACTGGTGGGTTATAATAGGCAACATCATGACATGAGAAATTGGGTCATGAAAAATTCGTATCAGAGACAGGTTAAGGCTTCAGGAGTTTTCTACAATTGCAGAGAGATTGGTCACTGGTCTAGAGAGTGTCCCCAGCATGGAATTTGTAGTCATTCATCTCCTTCAGATCAGTCTCATGATATTGTGGAACCATCACTTAGAGATGGTGTACTTAGCGGCGCCTCGGTGGATGATTCAGTCAATCGGTCTGAGTTTAGACCAGTTTAGATTTATTCTCCCTTAGATCCGTCAGGTATGGGGTTGAGGATTTCACCATAGTTAGTGTACTTTTATTTCCCTGTATTTACCTTTTTCATCCTATTTATTGGGGTCTTCATATCCATTGATGATTATATGTGCCTTGATATTGAATTCATGAGTATATGACCACCCTCATGGTTTAGTTCTTTTAGTAGTGGATGGAGTAGATTTGTAATGATATTTTCACCCTATGGGTGTAGCATTTGGGTTCGAGTCCCATTTACCTTGGCATATTGGCCTTATTATGCCCCTTGAGTGGTACTTGTTATTGATGGTCATTTTGGTACCACCTATTGATTATATTGATGTTTATATTGTTGTTGTTATTGATATTATTTGATGAAAATGATCCTTACTGTGTAGCTATTTAGACTATTGTTATCTAGATAGAATTCCTTTCCTTGCGGTTCTTATTCATTGACCAGGGCAGCTATAGCCTGACTTGATGATTTCTTTTCTATAACAAGGTGAGGTTTGTTGTTTTCCTCTGGGTTAGCTGTGCTAGATTGATTGTGGAGCGGACTAAGGTATTGAAGGTCAGTCGACCTTCTGTGGTTCTATGATGGTCCTAGAGTTGGCAATTTAGTTATGTTGCCCATTCTTGAGTTGGGATTCTTAGACTTGCCTCTTGGGTTGTGAAGGTTTTTACATTGGCTATCCATTTCTATGTAGCCCGTCTTCGAGCTTGACCAGTTTAGGGTCCGTTCTTTACTTATGGCTATTTCATCACCCGATAGTGGTTTGATATTGATATCAAGATGTCCGGGATTCTTCGTTTAGATTTATTGGATTGGTAATACCCAAGCTACACCTTCACTCTTAAGATAATACGGTCGCTGAAAAATATAGTAACCAAACAAAGGCTTGGGTTGAGTCCCAAGGGAATACGTGGAATCGTGGCTCTCAGGTATTAAAATGAACAGGCAGAACTGGAAAAGTAAATGGGGGGTTTTGATTAGCAATATCAAACTAGTAGCTAAGATCACCTTTCGTTGTAATTAGTCGTAGGTGAACACTAGAATTGTGCTCCCCCTGGATTCTCAACTCCGTAGGTTTATCATGCTTTATTGAACCAACCCAATACATTGCATGCAGAACTTGACAAGTTCTATACCATCTACAGTCTTTTGGATGAACAGACAGATTTCAGCCTTTACCTTTTGAGTCTCAGGATGTAGCCTTACTAACCCTTATGTTGGTCCAAGTTTACTATTACCTTTTGAGTCTCTAGTAATTAGATGACCGCTAACCATCTTACTTAGACAATACTTAGCACCGTGGATCGACACCTAAACTTCAAATTACTATTGTAATTATCTTTTCCTGGTCGCTACTCCTCTTTTTTAGTAAGTAGCAATAATCTAGGCGGGATCCTAATGTTTGCAACCGCTAATATATCTATTAAAGTGAAGATAACACAATGCATGCATGGGTATCGGTTCAGAACAACAATAGAATTTCCCCTATTTCATCAATCCTCCAGGGTTTCCACAACCCTAGGTAAAGGTTTTTAGCCGCTCATGTTTGTGATGTAATCAACAACATTCATGATTGAAAGCATAAGATGAAATTACAATAAAAATCCAAAATCATAGCTAAATTAGTCAACCGAAATCAATACAAAAGAATTTCAAGACCAAAATAAAACCTTAGAATCAAAATATGTTTCTAATTATCAAGAATGTATAACTTCTACTTAAAAATACATAAAGGGTATTTATAGTACATGAGGAAACCATAAAATTAAAGCCCGAATGAAAAAGGACAAAAAATGGTCGGTCACCACATGTGGTGTCCACATGCAGCCTGGCCTTGGGCACATGTGGCACATACGGACTGATGTTGAGCACATATGGCACATACGAACTGAGTCTGAGTGCATGTGGCCACTACATGTGCTCAGACCAAAAAATCCTGCAGCTTATCTCTCGGGAGTTTGAACTTCTGACACATGTTTTGCCCATATGCGGTCCACATGTGGTCCGCATGTTGACATAGGTAGGTGTTGGAAGTTATTTTTAGCTCTTTCACCCTCTGGATCATCAATTCCACTTTAGATCATTAAGCCCAGCACTTACCTTTGTCTCATATAGACCACATGTGCTACATGTGGTCCAGATATAGACATAGGTAAGTGCTAGGCCTTCCAATACTTGCAACCAAGCTTCAAATCATTAACTTTCATCACATGCTTTGGTCACGTACAATCTGGGAAGTGTCACGAATGGCCAAAGATTGATCAAAGAAGTAGCCAAAAATACCATTTTTAATCTTTTTTATGAACTAGTATCCAAAACTTAGTTTCCTGCAAAACATATCCAAAATGCATCATATCTAACAAAACAACCTAAGAAACTTACATTTTTTTATAGTTTTAAGCATTGAACGTGCTATATTTATATAGAACATCAACACCCTCAACTTAGAACGTTTGTATGTCCTCAGAAAACAAAACAAAAGAAAATAAGATGCTTAACTAGGAGATTCTAAGCTACTCAAGACAGTCAATCAACAGTTTTAGATCAAACCATAATACCCCCATCCTATCTTACTCTTCAAAACAAACTGTGTATAAACATAAAGCACAACAATGTGACACAATGGTATCAAGGTATGACATTACATTAACAACAGGAAACCATGCATACACAAACAAGTTACACTACCCAAAACAAGCAAGCAGCTAGCAATATAATTCAAATGTCCTCACAACAAAGAGGTCCCACTCATTTTTATGAAATAATGCATGTAAATGTAGGGATAGTTATGAGACACTCAAAGTCAGAAGAGAAGTTCTAATCAATATGTATCAAATAGCATAGGCTTGCCCTTATTATCTTTACCTTTGCATTCAGACAATCAGGTTAGGATCAGTATAGGACTTTTCTCGGCATGTAATGTAGGCTTGGGGTCTAGTATGGTACATATGGATATAAAGTGACTAAACCTTCATGGCACTACACTAACTTTGGGGTCCAACTTATTTGTCAACTTTCTTTTTGTTCCGCCCTTATTTCTCCCTTTTTAGTCTTCATTGAACATTTAGGTTGTGTATGGTCTTTTATTATTTCTTTTTCACAATTTTTTTATTTTTTTCTTTTTCCTTTCTGTTTAGTTTGCTACCACACCCATCCCTACAATTTTTTCTTTTATTTTACCCTTCTACATACCCACTATACATTACAGACCCTTATGATAGCCATCCTCAAATTAGAAGATTTTCCTTAGTTGAGGTTCACAATGTCCATGAAGGACCAAGGCGAAAACATGTTCATTGTAACACAAATAGGAAGGTGAAACATGAAAACAAAGAAAAATGGGATACAAGGCTCAAAATAGGGATCAAGGGATACTATTTCACATAAGGAAGTCATTTAGGCTAAAAGTGAACTAAAATCATAAATGGCCTATGATCCTTTCCTAACCGACTATCCTACAGCCTAGGAAAGACAAACTATGCAAGTTCTAAATTCAACATACAAAGGGAGCTAATTAGTATCTCACACACACATGGCACAGAGTGGATATTACAAGATACTATGTATTCGGTTCATGCAATTGTTAGAACGTGATTATCATGTTCATAATCCTAATGCCATAACACGATCCACAATGTTCACACATATATACATTCACACAGCTCTACAACACAAATTTTGGAGGGGTATCATTTTTCTCAAAAATCAATCAAAAGTATGACAAACTTCCCTAAATACTTAAAAATCTCATAATTATACAAAATATAACATAATACAAAATAAAAAACAATACGACATAAAATAACCTAGACATGTCGGTTATACAACCATACCACGGTCGACGGGAAAAAAACCACGACAATAAAAACCTACAGCACTATGGTACATCCCACCCCCAACTAAAAAACTGTGCACTATCCCCAGTTCACTAAAATAATTTAAAACATAGAGAAGTGGGAACATACCTGGGATGTACTAAGTTTCCATGTACCTTAGGTTACCTCCAAAGTAGAGTCTAATTTACAGTCACAACACGACCCAGTTCCCTAGGCTACTCAGACTTCGCCAAGGTTCACGTCAACACAAACTCTAACTTCCTCCACGTTTCCCATGTAGTGCTTCACTTGCTACCCATTTACCTTGAATAGGATTTTGCCATCACGCTTTATTTCTATGGCACTATGTATGAATACCTTAACCACAGTGAATAGTCCAGTCCACCTAGATTTTATCTTTCCAGGGAACAAACAGAATCTTGAATTATACAACAAGACCAAATCACTAGGTTTAAATCCTCTTTTCTCAATTTTTTTCTATCATGATACAAATTTATTCTTTCTTAGGGTATTGTTAAGCTCTCATAACCATGGATAAAAATTCATCCAATTCATTCATCTTGCTCAACCTTAAGTTTGCTGCATCACGCCATTCAAAATTTAGCCTTTTCAACGCCCATAGTGCCTTTTCCTTAAGCTCAACCGATAAATGGCATGACTTATTGTATACAAGATGATATAGAGATGCACCTATGGGGGTCTTATAAGCTGTCCGATAGGCCCATAATGCATCATCTAACTTCCTAGACCAGTTAGTCCAGTTGGCATTCACAGTCTTTACCAAGGTGGACTTTATCTCATTATTGGAGACTTTTACTCACCCACTTATCTGAGGATGGTAAGTTGATGCCACCTTATACCTTACAATATATCTATAAAGTAGGGCTTTGAATAGGTGGTTATAGAAATGAGACCCACCATCACTATAAATGCACGTGGAGTGCAAAATCAAGAAAAGATATTTTTCCTCAAAAAGGCGGTGACACTTCTACCTTCATTATCTGGAAGTGCAATTGCCTTCACCTATTTTGACATATAGTCAACCACTACCATAATGTATCTCATGCTACAGGAGCTAACAAATGGGCCTATGAAATTGATTCCCCATACATCAAATAATTCCAACTCTAAAATGGATGTTATGGAGAGTTTATGGCGCCATAAAATACTTTCTCAATGTGGAAATTAGTCACAGGCTTGCGCAAAATCATCAGCATCCTTAACCTATACTACAGAATTTTGTGGGTTGTGCGTGTTACACTTTGGTGACCTAACTAGTGATAAATGACAAACTTCTAAAATGCTCACCATCCCCACCTCTGGAATACATCTCTAAATCACACCATTAGCACAAATCTTAAACAGGTATGGCTCATCCCAAAGAACTTCCTCACCATATGCATAAATCTTTTTTGTTGCAGGAAGGATAGATCTTTTAGGATAAGATCACTTGCCAAATAATTGGTCAAATTGGCAACCAAGGAATTAAATCTTGAGATACCACCAAATAGGCCAAACAATCATTGAATAAGTCCTCAACCACTAAAAAGTCATCCATGAATACTTTGATTATGTCTTCCACAATATTAGAGAATATGGACATCATACATATTTGAAAAGTGGTAGATGTATTCCATAATCCAAACGACATCCTCTTTAATAAAAAGGTCCCATATGGGTTAGTAAAACTAGTTTTCTTTTGGTGTTTAGGAGCAATTATGATTTGATTCTGACCCGAGTGACAATAGCAACCCCTTTTTGCTAGTCTATCCAGTATCTGATCGTTAAAAGGCATAAGGAAAATGGTCCTTTTGTGTCCATTATTCAGCTTCGTATAATCTATGCAACTCTCCAACCAGTCACTGGCCTCATGGGTACTAAATCATTATTTTTATTTGGAACCACTGTGATTTCCCCTTTTTTCAGCATACATTTAACCAAGCTTACCCACTTACTATCAGCAATGGGAGAAACCACCCCAGTATCTGACCACTTAATTATCTTTTTTTACCACCTCTTGCATAGAAGGTTTCAGTCATCTCTTATGCTCAATACTGGAAATGTTTTCTGGCTTGTATCTTATGTGTGCATATACCTGGTAAAATCCCCACAATTTCTACAATGGTCCACCAAATAGTTGTCTTGAATTTCTACAATACCGATGTCAAAGCTTCTACATGTGCTCCTACCAAATTTGCTGCAATAATCACCGATAAGGTATTGTTGGCCCCCAAGAATGCATACTTCAAATGAGATGGTATGGCCATCAATTCCAATACCAGTGGCTTTATAATAGATGGTTTTGTAAGAGGTGCGGTTTTTTCTTCAAGTTAAGATCCAGCTTCTTAGGGGCTTATTTGTCGGAACCTACTCTTAAAGTCATGATACTATTGCTAATGCTTCTACCACTAATATTTCCTTAATAGGTACATCCACTGCAACCACATCATCATCCACAACAGCTATCATTGTCACCACTCTCATATCATTAATCTACTGTAATGTCATGCATATATTAAACACTATTTACTCATTTTATTATTTGAAGGTGATATCCTTCAAGTCCATATCAATCAACACCCAACTAATAGACAATAATGGTCTACCAAAGATAATCAGAGCTTGGGTATCAACTTCACAGTCTATGATTATAAAATCTATAGAATAGGTGAATGATGTCACCCTTACATCTACATTACACAAAATACCCACTGGCTTCTTTATAGATGAATCAGCCATTAATAATCTCACAGATGGAGGCTTGAGTTCTTATAACCCTAACACCTTGTATATCACTAACGGCATTATATTTATTCCTGCTCCAAAACCATATAGAGCTTAATTAATATCAAAAGGCCCAATAGAACATGCGGTGGTGACTGCACCAGGGTCCCCTTCTTTTATATTGATAGTACATAAAAAATCATGCTAAACTTTTGCACTTTATTTTTGGGCACATCTGCAACCCAGTCATTACCAGAATCACTCTCAAAATCATTATCACTACAAGTCAACTTCTAAAACTCTACTTCAAGTGGCTCATCAATAATAATATTATCCTTAATTGGCTTATTAGTAATTGGCTAAAAATGTTCATTATGTGGGGGTCACTCCTAGTGTTAATATCTAGACAATGAGCAAGTGTTTGAGGATTCTATATAGTGTCACTAGGAAGGGCACCTAACAATCTTTAAGCCTAAGTGGTAGAGATTTGCCCATACTACTACTCTAACTGCTTTATAGCAGTTGCATGTGACTCAACCTTTTAGGTCAATCCTAAAATATTAACCCTGAGTTCTTTAAGGCAAGTTTCTTGGCTTTCTTAACACTTTATCAACTTAGACAATATTTTTTCTATCTTGATTTTGCATCTTGTTTGCAAGGTGAAAGGTATTTGTCTCTATCATCATAATAGTTCCACCTTGATTTCCTTTCTCTTGGGCTCGAAAACTTGCCAACTAATGATCTAAATACTCGACCTCCTCTTCTAACTCAGACTCATGAACCCTAAAGGTTGCACCCTGCACCTACTGTATTAACCTTTGTAGAATTTACTAAAGCAAATTTTTTTGACAACTCACTAATATATGTCCTTAATAGTGAAATATTCTAAGCTACAGCATCCTCAATTAGTATCTGCTCACCAAAAGCTCCAATGGCTTAAATGTCAAAACCTCTCTCTACCTTCCGAGTTTGCTATCTTTGGTTAGTTAATGAGATTTGATCCATAATACTCAAAGTTATCTCCCATCGTAATCTCATAAAAGCTCCTCTGAAGATAGTGTCTTTCATGACTCTAGAACTAATAGTCAGAGCTTGATAGAATATCTCTATCAAGCTTGTCCCTAAAATTTAGTGGTTGGGCACCATGCTAAGCTTTTTCTTTAACTTGAACCATGCCTCGTACATAGATTCTGATAGTAGCTACCTAAAATTATAAATCTCATCCTTCAGTTGCAACACTCTAGATGAAGGAAAGAATTTGTTCAAGAATTTTCTGTTTAATTCATTCCATATAGTGATACATCCTCTTGGAAGCTCCCCCAATCATAAAGATGCTTCTTCAGTAAATAAGAAGGGGAACAACCTCAATCTAAGTGCCTCCTAATCTACTCTAATTATGGCATATAAAGTGCAGATCCATATAAAATTTGCAAGATGCATGTTTGAGTTGTCTGTAGGAAACCCCACAAATAGACCCTAAAACTATAAGAGTTGGATCATAGCACTAAAGATAATGAACTTGATACCAGGGGGTAAAATAGGAGGGATAATAGCTCCAATATCTGCCGGCTTAATATACCCCAGATCTTTTCATCATCTATATATGGTTGCACATACCGATATGCTGGGATCACTAGAACATAGCCACTTTTAACTCTATTCTAATTTCCACCAAGTACTATTCGATGATTTATTTCTTGTCTCTACTCAGCTAGCTCTACCTACCTACCTATTCGTTGAGCTTCTTTTGTTACCTTCCTTATCAACATCATCTAAAAGCACCCCTGTCTGTAGATCAATAATATTCTGAACTCCTTTAGAAGAAGGGGGGTCACATCATTATGAACACCTTTATAAATGTTATTTCTTTTAAGTTCCATCATCCTACTAGGTGTTTGTAGGATCTTCTCTGGATTTTGATTCACTGGAGAGTAAGGGATTGTCTGTACTTCATGTGCTACGCATACACTGACATATACCCAACTAAGAATAAAAACAAAAAACTCATAAACTACAAAAACTTTAATTCACAAATTAACACTATATTCCTCACAATGGTGCCTAAATTTGGTAACTTCTAAGCTACACCTTTATGCTAAAAATTATATGGTCACAGCCAAATATAGTAACCTAAAAAAAGTTGGGGTCGAATCCCAAGGACATATATGAAATCAAGGCTCTCAGTTGTTGAAATCAATAGGCAGAAATGGAAAAGTAAATGGGGGTTTTGAGTAGCAATATTGAGATATTATCTAATAGCATGTTCGATTGTAAATAGTTGTAGGTGAATACTAGGATTATGTTCCCCCTGTCTTATCAACTCCTTAGGTTTATCATGCTTTATTGAACTAACTCGATTTCTTACATGCAAAATATGATATGTTACGTACCATCTATAATTTTTTGGACGAGCATATAGATTTCACCCTTTACCTTTTGAATCTCAGTATGTCACCTTACTAACCCTTATCTTAATCCAAGTTAACTATTACCTTTTGAGACTCTAGTTTTTAGATAAATGCTAACCATCTTATTTTGATAATACTTAGTAGTGTAGATCGACAGCTAAACTTAAAATTACTGTTGTGATTAACTTTCCCAAATCACTATTCCTTTTTTGGAGTAAGCATCAATAATCTTGGTAGAATTCTAACATTTACAATCGTTAAGATATCTATTAAAGTGAAGATAATATAATGCATGCATGGATATCGGTTTCAAACAATAATAGCACATTTCCTACTTTGTCAATCCTCCAGGGTTTCCATAATTGATCAAATAAGTAGAAAAAATACCATTTTTCATCTTTTTCATGTACTTTGCATCAAAAACCTAGCTTTCTGCAAATTATACCCAAAATGCATCATATCTACCAAAACAACCTAAGAAACTTGTACTTTTTCATATTTTTAAGCATCAAAAATGCTATATTTCTATAGCACATCATGGATTTATCTCCTTGTAATGGTTTATTCTTGGTACTAGTGCAGATATTGGATGCTCTTTTCTTACCATGATGTGGTTTTTGTCTGAAGAAGAGAGAGAGTTAGAAGCAGATGGTGTTTCTTGTGATCTCTTCTTGAGATTGCAAATTAAAAATTCTTCATCTAAAGTTGTTGGTTCATTTTTTGGAAGTGGTCTTGACCTTGATATTGGTATCGAGATTAATATTTTCTTCTTCGGTGAGGTGATTCATAGTTTGTTAGAGTTATGATTATCCTACTTAGGTGGATTTAGGAAATCCCTATTTTAGAGTTTGTTCATCCTAAAGAGATTTAGTGGAGTACTTCTCCTTGATGATATTTGCCTATGAGTATTCTTTGCCAAGATAGAGTGTTAGACTGGTTTGTTTTTTATTAAAGCTGTATTTCTCTGAGTTGCTAGAGTTTTTGCCATTATTAGTATGGTTTGTAGCCTTGGGGAATTATTAGGTATGCTTTGATAGTTCATGCCCTCCAGTAGATATGGAGTTCATTACTTATGTTTTCAGCCGGTGATTTACCCTTTATTATGATTTTGTTCTTTAGGTATGTTTTTATTTTAGCTTGGTGTGATTTTGTTTAAATGTGTTTGATTCAAAAAATATTGTCGATGTGAGTATTTAACTTTAGTTTGGATTTGTTGGTTTAATTTTGGATTTAATGTCTTGGTATGGCTATTTGTATATTGTGATAGACTTGGCGTATGGATGCCTACTCGTCTTTACGTTTGGTTTAGATATTTGAGATCGAGTGATTCATCCTTGGTGTTTATATTTTATGTTGGAGTTATAGAGCATGAGAGTAGCCTTTATGTTATTATTTTTCTCAGCTTATATTTTAGTTATAGGCTGGTTGAGCCTACTCCATGGTTACCTATTCAGTCTTCTTGAGTTTGTATAGATTATGATTGATAAGTGTTCAAATGATAGCTCATGGACCTGGCATTGGATTTTTTTTGCATTGACCTCGATTCTTCAGTTTTGTTTGAAAAATTTGTACCAAATACTCAGTGGGAGTAGTATACTTGAGTTTGATTCTAGTTGGTTTTATTCTTGATTGATGGGATATTCTGGAATAGATTATTTAGTGATGGGTAGTTATGCCTTGAACTTCTAGATTCCAGTTCCAATTACCATACAAACTAGTTATAGCTTTGATATGGATTGCATTCCTTCATTATCTCTATTTGTATGCCCAATTAGCACCTTATAGGCTTATTTACATATTTTCTATGTGGACTTTCAGTAGATCATCTTCAGTTCTTCTAGTTCTATGTGATAAGATTGCACGGATAGGACTCAGGGGATTTTCTTCATAGTTTGGAGTGAATAGTAGGTGTGGAATGGTAAAAAAAGTTATTTTTGGATTTAGAGGCAGTAGTATGACTCATTTTTTGGTTTTCTTTTGTCTTAGATGGGCCATAATTAATTTATATGAGTATTGAGATGGTATCAATGTGTTGTGGTTCAAATTTATATGTATCAGCCTTTTCAATTTTATTGGAGGCCAGTTAGTAGTTGAGTATGAGTTTTACCTATTTGGGAAGTAAAGTAAGAGAGCTAGTTGAAAAGGGGATACTAATGGTAAAATTCTTAGAAGCTTTCTCTCTTCGTAGAGGTTATTTGGGAAGTTATACTCAAAGCATATGGGCCCAATACCTCACCTTTTTGAGCTTTTGAAATCTTTCTATCCATTGATTTTCAAGGATGAAAATCCTTTTAGTAGGGATATCATAATGACCCTCCAGGTCATTTCCTTGACTTGTGTGCATTTCTGGTTTTGAGGCTTCCCACAGTGGCTACAGATCATTTATGACTTACCGAAACTGTCGGTTTGATGATTGGATAGTTCTCTTGGATTTTAGGCTCATTTCCCTATTTTAGAGTTTTCATTATTTAGGATTTGGTCTCAAACAAAAACTCCTAGTAGATGTCCTTAGATAAAAATTCTAGCAGTGCTATCAGCTCCAAAATGACGATTTTAGACCGAGGTACCCGAGCTTGTTTTGACCTATTGCTCAGAAAGTTATGAAATTAAAATATGAGTGTGGGATCCATATTTGGTCAAAACAACCTCAGATGGAATTTGCAGCATCAAATTTAGTATGGTTTCCTAGTTCATTTGCATATATGGGATTTTGAATAAATACCGAGGGCTTGATTGAAACTTGGAAAATTTTCCAAGTTTTAGTTGTCAACTAATGTGGCTATGATCGTTAGCCAAGGGCGGCAATTATGGAACCCTTTCCAGGGAGATAGTGTGATTGCCATATACATGTCACGATCGCGACCTGTGTACCAGGGTAGGGATAGTGTGATCGCATGCCTTGGTGTCATAATAGCGACTCTCGAGTTCCTGCAATGGGTATTAATTAAGCCTTTTTTCCATGATTTTGGGCATTATTCATCTTTTTCCTTGAGATCTAAACCCTAAAATTGCATGAGATCTTAAAATTGAAGCTTATAGTTGATTTGGAGAGCTTGGTTAACGATTATTCCATGATTTGCCTTTGAATTCATGGTAAAATTCCTTCAATTTCTTAATTAATTCTTAGAAATTAGAGATTTAAATTCCTAAACTCTGAGGGTTGATTTGAGACCCAATTTATGCTCTATTTGTGCTCAACTTTTGAGCACAACTTCTTTGTCATTTTGTGCTATTAGTGGGCCCTAAGAGTCTGTTCTTAACCCAAAATTTGACCCAACTCTTTATTTGGAAATATGGGTTTCATTTTACTCCTAATAGCACGTATATTAAGATTTTGATAGTGTGATGACATTTTGGAATCGTGGAGTTAAGACTATTTAGGCAGGATTCATGGATTTGCAGTTCGGCATCAAGGTAGGCTTATGTCTACTATTCTTCCCAAAATGATATGTTTTATTTATTGTATGTAAATATGATTGTAAGATTTATTATGGGTAGAACACCGTGACTTAGTTTTGATAATTGAGGTTTGGGAATTAGATGGGTATATTGACTCGTAAGGTGAAATGCTTATTACACTTTTAGGATACCATTGTCTTCTTCATAGATTGAGCTAATTTATACCATGGTTATAATATGATGCTAGATTTGGGATGTATGTTAAGAGTTGGAATGTGTTTAGCATGATTAACCTTATTTGGGCTATATTCATGATCTTAAAACCGTAATTTAGGTGGAGTTGACTAAATTACTCATGTTCTATATGGAATCCCTATCTTAGGATTTATTTATGGCTTATGTACCCTCTAGAAGTTAATTTAGATACTTTATCCTTGTTCGGGCTATAAATTGCCTAAATATGATTTTGAGGATTAAAAGTAGGTTCCACCAGCCAACCTAAGGCGAAGACTTGTGTTAGCCCTTGTGGACTTATTTACGTATGTTAGACATATTTTAGACTATTCAGCCTTTAACATAAGGTTATTTTGTCACTTAGTGTATGATAATGGTTTCACAAATCATGATTAACGGCTTGTAGCCATGGTATGGCTTTTAGACTTGATTTATGATATAGTCCATCAACATGCTTAGTAATATATGCATAGAAATAGTCATGATATATGGCCTATAAATATGAGATGCCTGTAGACATAGTCATGATATATGGCCTATAGATATAAGAAGTCTTATAGATGTGATATGCCTTATAGTTATGAGCTATCACTTATTAATATATTATGCCTCTTAGATATGAGACACCTTATTGTTATTATGTCTCATTATATATGTGATGCCTCATTGATATATTATGCCTCCTATATGTGAAATGTCTTATTTAGATGAATTATGGCCTATAAATACGATATGCCTCATAGATATAATTGATACCCTATATATATGCCTCATAGTTATGCTATGGCTTATAGATACGAGATGGAATACAAATATGATTATGATATGAGTTTTAGATATGAATGTGGGACTAAGGTCGTGATTATTATGTTGTAATTATTCTAGATACATAATTGGGCTCAAGGTCATGCTATGATATCAGTTGGACTTCTGGGAAAGGTTTATCCTTGTAAAGGAAGTGGTTGTAGTTGATAGATATATTAATGCTTATGGTTCTATTCTTTGAATACTGGTGATGGCATGCATAGATTTGGTACATTCAAGATCAATAAATCGGTAAATAATAAGATTCCAGTTAAAAGATGATTCAACTACTATTTTTCCTAAATAGGGGTTAGAGCCCACTTTTCACCTTAATATAGATTTCTTCATAGCAATACTTATTTGTTTTAATGAAAAACTTATGTGGAATGAGATTGATAATGATGTTTCAATGATTTGACCGAGACAGATTCTGATCTAAGTTTTTATAATACTAATTACTCCAGTGGTGAGAGATTCTGAACCTTTCTACACTTTTATAATGATTTATTCCTAAATTTTATTTTGGATAATGTATTTATGGATTTACACTCTTTTCATCCATGGCTTAAGTCCATGCACCGATTATATATCTATATATACATCTCTTTTGTATGGGATAAAGAAAGATGATGTATCGATGATGTAAATTTTAGGTAAAACCCGATGACAGATTATAGCATTTGTTATATATATATGTTTATGATATTTTTATATACCCAACAAGGCTTGAGGATAACTATAATGATATACTTATATACCTAGCAAGGCTGGAGTTTAACTATGATGATATGCATATATATCCGACAAGGTCAGAGGAATGTTATGATGATATGTTTATATACCCAGAATGGTTGGAGGATTACAATGATGATATGCTTATATAATCGATAAGGTCGGATGATGATTACGATGATATATGTATATACCTGGCAAGGCCGGAGGACGATGATGATGATATACTTATATACCCGGCAAGATCGGAGGATTACTATGATAATGATGGTTGTAATGATGATTATGATATTAATTAGACTTACCATTTTGAGTCCGGCTACTTCTGATGATATTGTAGATTCTGTTGTATCCATCTAGCATGTTCATTGCCTATTACCAGTATACATCTATATCTATCTGCCTTATGGGGGTTTCATAAGTATACGTGATGAGTATGACGTATAGTGTGTTGTATGTTGAATGAACCCTCTATGCCTGGGGTGGTGAGGGTTCTTGAAAGGATCGACAAGGTATTGGTTGTCCAGGCTAGCTGATTTCACATTATTGTTGCTATCATTATCTTTACTATTATTATGGCTTATTTGTGGCAACTTTACCATTGATTTTGATATATCAATTACGGTATGATTCTGGTTCATTTTCTTTATGATTACATTATTATGCATGATTGTCTCATAATTAGACGTATGGATTAGAAACCATGAGTATACTAGCACTAATTTCTACTATGATTATGGGGTCTTAAGATGCTAGTTTGATGATTTAGATTGTACTTTGATTTGACCTTGGTTATATATATAAATAGAGAGAGAGAGATAAATAGTTATATGTAGCTAAGGTATTACTTTAAATGCCTTCCTTCCTTTATTATTCCTATTGTTACCCATTTTTGGACTTGTATAGATTTATATATCCTTCTTACGCATTTTATTTGTAAATTTGCAGGTTATATATGGTAAAAGTTGAAATTCGTGAATATGAATGCAATAGGATAGTTCATTCTTAATATTTCCTTGGCCTTATTATGTTAGTTTTTTGGACATAGATAAAATAGTTTATCCTTATTATCTCATTGGTTTATTTATATGGTTGTTGGATATTTGGGTGTAGTTTTCTATTTTGTTTATATGTTATACATATCTGCATTATCTTTGGGGCTTAGTCGACAGTTGCCTACTGAGTACCATGTGTTTTGTACTCATACTACACTTTTAAATCCTACAGATCATAGTACGAGTTATTATCGGTGTTGTGTGCATCGTACGAAGCATCCATGGTTCATAGACATAGAGTGAGCTCCTAACATTTAGAGTATTATTTTCCTCCCTCTTATGTACTAGACTAGTCTCCATGTTGTATTTAGAGATGGTTCTATCTGTATATTGATTTAGTACCTCATTTGTATCCTTCTTATGTTAGAAGATCTTATACTGACTCCACCAGGTTTTGGGATTATCTTATGTATGTTAGTCTTTATTTGATCTATTCTGCGTTCTTCTTTCCATTCTTTTAGGTTGTTTGTTACTAGTAGCTTCGAACGAGCAAATTTGGCTTGCCTACTGGTGGGTTAGAGTAGGTGCCATCATGACTTGACAAATTGGATCGTGATAGTGGAAAAGTCGGTATCCATTTTAGCCAAAGATGTTAGATGGTTTCATTTTAGAGATACTCATGCGGTTAAGGTTCATAGGAGACACCATCCTATTAAGAAGGCTATGTGGGAAGTAGAATCTAACATGTATAGTAGTTACACTCGGCTTTTTTGATTAAGGTATTTCCTTGCATTATAATTTAAGAACACACCTGAGTTTTTGTAGTGGATGCGGTAATGACCTGAATTTTTAAATTTCTATTTTTATGTATTTTTATTATTTTCCCCTTCTTATAGTTGCTACATATCGATTTTGTGTTTTGTGGGTGATTAGCACTATTCCTGGTGCAATGAAGAATGATATGTGTGAGTTTGTGGTTGTTAGAGGATTGAGAAGCCATATAGTTTACTTCTGTCAAAATTCATTGACCTGAGGGTTGGATTAAAAGTTAAACTGCATCGTTGATCCGAAATGTCAAATTTGGATTAGTAGCAAGGTTGATTCAATTTTAGAACCTTTATATCTCATTTTGACCCTTCATTTGAAAATTTTTGAAAAAGGGTCATAGAGGTCAATTTAGTGAAAATAATCTTATTTCAATAATCAAACATCGCTATTTAGTCCAGAACATCAAAAATATCCTTAACATATATGGTGTATTTTTTTTTGCGACTCGAGCGACCCCTGAGGGTCTATTTGGAGACATTCTTTCACTTGGAAAATCTATTAGTACAACATTTTTCGGTGCATTAAGTCCTCTATTTCAATTGTGTGGACATGTGTCAAGTTGTAGGCCTCCATAATAAAGTTTATTGGGATGGCATGGTGGCGCCACTGCAATTGCTAGGGGCTATTCGGTGCATCGGGTTGGGTTGACTCATCGCGATAGTAAGTCATAGCTAAGCAATTACAATAATCAACTTAATTATCAGTCAATATTGACCATCGCAATTGCAAAGTGGGAGCTGCGATCATGAGGCATTATTCATCGAATAGTATAAATGCCTTATTTCATGTTTTTCCTTTTTTTTTGGACTTTTGAGCTTCGAATTTGGGCGATTCTTGAGGATCTCTTCACCATTTGATCTTGGGTAAGCTCGAAAATCTAATTCTTATTATTTTTCATCAAATATATCATCAAAAACACCTTTAAGTCATGATTTCAAGATGAAAATTTGGGGGATTTACCGGTAAAGTTTGAAAAGAATTTTCATTCGATTTTGATCTTATTTTTAACCTATTTTTGTGTGGGTTTTCACCTGTATATTCCTATACCTTGGGGAAGGTATTTCTATAATAAAATTCCAATTTTTCCCCTTTTGTTTCTAAATACCCATTTGGACTTGGCCAGAATATGGGCAATATAGGTGTCGTTAGCTTTATTTTAATGCATAGATGTTAAATTTGAACATTGTAGTTGATTCTAGGGTCTTTCATAAAAGGAAAGCTCCTATTAAAGCACTTTAGGCTAGAGTTTTCCCGATTTGAGGTAGGTTATGGCTTAACTTCTTTCAGATTGAGCTGGGTAGTTAATATATAAGTAAAGTATGTTATGGGTTGGGGGAAATAACTATGGATTTTACATTTCAAGAATATTATTATTATTGTCTGCTCATGTGGGGGCTTATTCTCTATTATTGTGGACTTTTGATAATTTATATTATGTGTTGCCTGTGTGGGGGTTTTATTTGACATTATTAGCCTTATTTGTCCATTTAAATGCCTATATTTATGATATAATGCTCATGCATGGGCTTATTTGCTAATATATTCCATATTTGAATGTTGGTTTCCCTATCATGAGAGAAATACTCGAGTTAGGGGTTGATATGATATTAATGATGTCTTACATGCATATTTATTTTAATGATGCCTAATTAGAGTTGAAAAACATGAATTGTGGACATATTGAGTTGAATTCCGGGCTCACTAAATATATATGTATGTGTGTGTTGGATAGATTGGATATCATCGTATTAATTTGATTGTGATCATTACATCCTTATTCCATACATATACATTCATAAGATACTGGTACCATTGAGAAATACTATTTTGGAAAGAAAATAAGACACTTTTATGAAAACCTTCTCCTGAACACAAGTCGAAGGGGTTGAGATTAGGATATGAGATATAGTATATGGGTTGCAAACCTCTCATGTGTCTACCTGGGCGTAGCGAGCTTGACAAGTTTATACTGAAAATCATGCGATGACTTGTATCATTCATCCCTTCCACATTGCATTGCATTGCATTTGAAGATGAATATTTCATGAGTTTTTTTAGTTCTATTGATATTTGTGTTTCTTTTCATTTTTGTATTTATGTATTAGAATTGTTAGTGAAGAGGGTGTGATCTATCATTTGGGACTTTTCTACTTGCAGGTGATGTGCTCATAGTGTTATTTTACTTATCTATTTTCTTATTTGCTCAGTCAGTCTATGATACCAACAGAGTATAAATAAACTATACTCATCCCAACTGTGTTCTTTCGATGTAGATCCTAGAACGAGTTTAATAGGCGAAGGTTGAGATCGTGCCGTGATTGGTTCTACTCGAGGTACTGGACCATTTTAGTATTCCAGATGGATTCTAGATGTTATTCTATTTTATTTATGTCTTTGTTTGAATCAGAGATAGATTCTGTGCTTTTCAATTTTTGAAGTTGTGTTTAGATGCTCTTACATTATGATACCAGATTTGGGATGGTTTGTGTTACTTTGTAAGATTTCTATTTTTACTACATATATTCTGTAATTGGTTGACTTCATTTCAGAAGTCTCACATTACTATTTCATTCTTGTTGGGTTTTTTGTACTTATTAGTGATTGACTTACTTGCCAAAGTTGGATCGGGACAAGTGTCATCATGACCCTATTTTTGGATCGTGACAAAAAGTAAAGAATAAAGAAATAAAAAAAAAGGAAAGGAAAAAGAAATAAGAAGATTGAAAAACAAAGGAAATGGAAAAATTAAAAACACAAAAACAAAAAGAATCAATAAATGAGAGGAAAAAAGAAAAGTAGGGGAAAAAAGAAAAGAAGTGGACAAAAAATAGATGAATAAATAAATAAATGAGAAAAAAGAAAAAGGAAAAAGGAAAAATAAAAAGGGTATATAAAATAAAATTGAGTATGAATTAGATTATCATGTAAAAATAAAATAAAATATAAAATAATAAATTAACAAAGAAGCATAAATGGAAAAACAAAATTAAAAAAACAGGAAAAAGAGAAAGGATTAAAGACATAAAAAAGTGAAAGAATGTAAAAAGAGATAAATAACTTAAGCTATAAGGGAATGAGACATTTTCTGTAATTAGTTAGAAGAGATTTTATGCAATGGGATATTTAGAGGATGTATGGATTAGCGCTTTTCAAGTGAGTTGTAAGCTAAAAAAACAAAAAATAGTAGCAACCAACTTTTAGCTTTTGACTTATTTTTGTACTTTATAAGCCTAGGGTGTCTTTTCCAAAAATTAAAAAGTGCTTAAAATTTAAAAAACACCTAAAAATAAGTCAATTCAAACACCTTTTTAGTTATAAGTAGTTTGTTACTACGGGAATGCACATATTATTTGGCTCATGGACCCAATTCATATTGTTCAAGCCCCATAATTCAGCAGGCTTATCCAGATTGAGTTGAAAAGTTATATTATTAATTGGACTGAATTTATCTGCCTAAACTATATAAATGACCCTCTTTTTGAGTGGCTTTGTCTTTTTCTCCCCCGTAAGAAAAGTACTACAAAACTAGTCTTCCTTCTTTTTAATATACTATATTTATCAAATGTGCATTGCATATTTATCCAAAAATATTCAATGCATATTTTAGGTGATATATATATATATATATTGTAACGCCTCAAGTTTGTACCCCGAACGCTACACGGTGCTTATGACCCTGAATGACCATAAGCCAACCAATGATGGATAACTGCTGTGAGCACTGGATAATAATACTGTAATAAATGCAAAAAATAGGTTGAAATTCCATAAGGTTCAAAATATCTGATATACTGATAAAGTATATTACTGAAATAATAATCTGTAAAACTGAATACTGTCTAAAAGTCTAGTCTAAAAAGCCTCTAATTGAACTGTCTGAAAGTGGAGTTGATGGGACAATCCCCCAACTAACTCTATCTACTGAAATACTGAATCTACTAAAAAATTAAAATAATAGAATATCTCGATAGATGAGGACTCACTACTAACTCTGACATTGTTGCCTGAATCTGAATCTGTCTATGCGTTATCGAGAACCAGAGTGTCCGAACCTATGATATGAAATATCACAGCATAAAGAAAGAGTATGTGTCAGTACGTGGAATATATTGGTATGCTAGATGAGGTAAGGTTGAATGCAAGGGTTCATATACATGAACAATAACTGACTGAATGATATAGAGAAATTGAACATAAGAGTACATAGATAACTTATACTGCTGTAAATACTGAGTATGCATTACTGTGCCTGTAAATAAGTACTGTGACTAAGCTTGTCTGAAGCTAAGTCCTGTGTTCTGATATTGAGTAACTGATAGCAGAATTTATTAATAACTGAGTTACTGATATTGATTGACTATATCTGACAATCCTGATTATGTAGAATTGAACTGAGTTCTATACAGAGACTAAAATTGAGACTGTGAAAGGTAATCATCTAACCGACATGCCCCAAATAAGATAAATGAGTTGGGATCCAACCTGTGACCCCAGTTGGAAGGGTGTCAGTACTGTACCACGGGTAAAGACAATAAAGAGTCACCCTCTACTAGCAGGTTCCCTAAACAAGAATGGTGGTACCTTCTAATGGCAGGTAAAGTACCTCATCAACCCTCAACTGGCATGTTTGATGTCTCAACCTACGCTGGCCGCGTAGCTCTGGAATGCAAGGATTGCTTCTAAGGATCACACCCTCTACTGGAAGGTGAGCCCCCATCCTTGGTTTCACTCATGCTGAATCCTACTCCCAACTAAAAGACACTGAACTGAGTATATTGAATTGGACTGGACTGATACTGAGTTTAATGTGTTTTCCTAAGTTGTGTAACTGATTGAGTTCTACTAAGTTTTGTAACTGAGGTTCAACTGATTGGGACATGACTGATATTATTCTGTAACCAAGACTGGCTCTAGGTACACATCTAAATTGTCGGGTATTAAATACCCCAGGACTCGATAGTATCAAAGTAAATCATGGCACAATCTTGAAAACATAATAATGGCTACTTGACCACAATCCACTCATTGAGACATTTTAGGAAACACTTGAAATGCATTTTCTTATACATGAATGGGGAATACATGCTATCATGTTATAATGGCACTATTTCAATCACATAGGCATTTTGTCAAACACATAGGGATCATGCTTAGTTTATACAATAATCAACACATATAATTATCATGACTTTATCTATCAACTTGCAAATTGAAGGGTTTATCATGAAGATTGTGTAATTCAACACATATAATGATTAATTTCATAAAAGCTTGTAAGTCAATCATGGTTTGAGACCCAACAATAACATGAACATGAATTCGATTCAATTTCAAGCATTTAATTCATAAATCCACAATCTTGTAGTTTTAAAATAGATTCGTGGACTCTATGGGAGAAAGGAACCCATAGATGAACACCTAACATACCTTGGATTGTTAATTCTTGGAGTTCTTGGAGAAATTCTTGAGATTGACCTTGATTCCTTGGATCTAGGGTTTTTTTTTCTTGAGAGACAATGCTTTTTGATTTGGGAAAAAGTTAATAATGAATGGGTTTAAACGTTTTTAGTGATTAAATCCCACATCTGGGTGTAATAAAATCATGGGAAAAGACTAATTTAGCCCTGGACATACTTATTAATTTTCGTCAAAAATTCCCGACCTGGGCCGTTGGCGCAATGTGTCACTATCGCGTCGGGCCACTGGAAATTGATAATTGGGAATGAGGATGGTAGTACGATGCGGTGGAATCGCGTTGCAATGCTGGATGCGACCTGGAAGTTCACCGCGACGTGGTGACATTGCGTAGCTTTACTAGAAAGTGGAAAATTGTGAATATGAGCCTAGGCATGATATGCCATGATCGCAGAGCAACATTCAATTTGACAATTCCTATTTGGTCATGCTCCGCGATGCATTGATTACCAAATTGGCACACTATTTTACTAAAATGGCTCAAACTATTCACCCGAGTATCAGATTTGGGCTAACTTTATATCGTTGGTAAGCTAACTAAATTTCCTATGCATTGGAAGGCTCTAAACTAAAAAAATACTGAGTATTTCAAAAATTTTATATAGGATAACCCATGTACTGAGGGTTAATTTAAGTTAGGGAAATATGGGGTATTACAATATCTCCCACTTGGGAACATTCTTCCTCAAATGAGACTTATTAAGCTGATAAACACTTATAGACTGAGTTTATACACTTAAGCATGCCTACTTGACTGAAATACTGCCAAGCTGAGTTCTTATACTGAACATGCATATCTGATGCATGGAATACATGGATGGAGCTATTTTTAAGCTGAATTTTCATTCTAAACATGTATATCTGATGCATGAGTACATGTATGAACTGATTCATGAATGCATGACTAAAAATGCAATGGTAACGAATACCAATTTATAACTATAACTGAACATAGAACTGAGTAGAGCTAAGGAAGACTGTTACCTTAAGCTGATTTTGAGGTTGCGGAGATGAGGTGAGGATACTTGATCCACATATCTACTTCTACTTCCCAAGTAGCTCCCTCAAAGGATTGATTTTGCCAAAGAACTTTTACCAAGGGAACTTCTTTGTTCCTCAGTCTACGAATCTGACGATCGAGGATCTGGAATGGAACCTCCTCGAAAGAAAAATCTTTTTGAAAATCTATTCCCTCTAAGGGAACTATGATTGATGGGTCACTAATGCATTTCTTTAGCTAGGAAATGTGGAATAATGGGTGTACTGAAGCTAGATCTGAAGGCAACTCGAGCTTAGAAGCTACCTTTCCAAAATGACTGAGAATTCTGTAAGGACCGATATATCGGGGACTAAGCTTTCCCTTGTTGTCAAACCTCTTTACTCCCTTAATGGGAGAGATTTTCAAGAACGAAAAATCACCGATCTTAAAATCGAGATCCTTTCTGCTTACATCTTCATACAATTTTTGTCGGCTCTGGGCAGCCCTAACCCTTTCTTTGATCAGCTGAACCTTCTTTAATGCATTAAACACTAAGTCAGGCCCTACTACTGTGGCCTCACCTACCTCAATCCAACCAAATAGAGATCTACATATCCTACCATAGAGAGCCTCAAATGGGGCCATCTGAATACTGGAATAATAGTTGTTATTATATGTGAATTCGATCAAAAGAAAGTGGTCAACCCAACTACCCTTAAAATCAACAGCGTAGGCTCTTAGCATATCTTCTAGAGTCTAAATAGTCCTTTCTGCTTGACAATATGTCTAAGGGTGGAAGGCTGTACTGAGGTAGACTTAGGTACAAAGACCCTTTTGGAATACTTTCCAGAAATCCGAGGTAAACAATGTACCTCTATCTGAGATGATGGATACTGGGACTCTATGTAACTTGACCAACTCTCTGATATAGATTCTGATGTAGTCCTAGACTGAATAGAAAGTATGAACTGGCAAGAAATAAGCTGATTTGGTCATCCTATCTAAGATAACCCAAATAGAATCATGTTGATGATGAGTACGAGGCAAACCCATTATAAAGTCCATGTTCACTTCTTCTCATTTCCATGTGGGAATACTGAACTTCTACATGGACCCACTAGGTTTCTGGTGCTCAATCTTAACCTACTTACACATAGAGCACTTAGCTACAAACTCTACAATATCCCTTGTCATCCCACTCCACCAATATATCTCCCAAAAATCGTAGTACATCTTAGTGGCCCCTAGATGAATAGAGTATCGTTCACTATGCACTTTTGGAAGAATTTATTGCCTCAAGTCATCTACACCTGGCATACATAAATGACCCTGGTAACGCAACACACCATCTCCTCCTTAGGAGAAAACCTCTATTTTTTAATCTCTGACTGACTCTTTCAACTTAACAAGACTGGGATCTCTAACCTGCTTTTCCTTCACTTCGGAAACTAGAGATGATTCTGAACTATTCTGCTCCCACACACTACCCTCTTTTAAATCAACTAAGCAGACACCTAGTTAGGCAAGCTAATGAACTTCCTGAACTAACTTTTTCTTATTGTTCTTAACATAAGCAACACTACCCATAAATAATCTACTGAGAGCATCAGCCACTACATTGGCCTTGCTTGGATGATCAGAACACTCATATCATAATATTTTAACAACTCTAACACTTTCTTTGATGCAAATTTAAATTTTTCTGAGAGAACACATACTGAAGGATTTTGTGATCTGTGAACACATCAACGTGCAGCCCATATAAGTAATGCCTCCAAATCTTTAAGGCAAACACTACAGCTGCTAACTCGAGATCGTGAGTCAGATAATTCTTCTCATGGGGCTTAAGCTATTTGGAGGCATAGGCTATGACCTTATCTCTTTGTATGAGGCCACAATCCAAACCTACTATGGATGTATCACAGTACACAACAAACCCATCTGAACCATCTGGTAGAGTCAAAACTAGGGTTAAGGTGAGTCGAGTCTTCAACACTTGAAGACTCTTCTCGCAAGAATCTGGCTACTGAAACTTGACTTTTTTCTGAGTCTATCTAGACATGGGGGATGAACAAGATGAAAACTCTAAAACAAACTGATGGTCTAGCCAACTAAATCTAAAAATCTCCTGCTATCTGATAGAGAGATGGGTCTAGGCAAGTTTCTCACCGCCTTGGTCTTTTGAGGATCAACTTTAATGCCATCACCAGAAACAATATAACCAAGGAATGCTACTGACCTTAGCCAAAACTCACACTTACTAAATTTGGCAAACAATTGATGAGTTCTGAGAGTCTAAAGTATGATTTTGAGGTAATCTACATGATCATTCTCGCTACGAGAATAGAAAAGAATTTCATCGATGAAGACTATAATAAACATGTCTAAGTACTGCTTGAACACGTGATTCAATAAGTCCATAAAAGCTACTGGGCATATGTAAGACCAAAGGACATGACTAGAAACTCAAAGTGACCATACCAGGTTTTGAAAGCAATTTTCAGAATGTCACATTCTTTGACTCTAAGCTGATGATAGCCTAATCTGAGGTCTATCTTAGAAAAATAACTACCACCCTGAAGTTGGTCTAACAAGTCATCGATTCTGAGAAGTAGATATTTATCTTGACTATGACTTCATTCAACTAACGATAGTGTATACATATTTTAAGAGAACCATCTTTTAGAAAAATGAATAAGACTGGTATGCCCTACGAGGAAATAATGGGTCTGATGAATCCCTTATCTAGGAGATCCTTTAACTATTCTTTTAACTCCCTGAGTTCTACTGGTGCTATTTTGTATGGCAAAATAGATATGGGCTTGGTATTTGGAAGAAGGTCTATTCCGAAGTCAATTTTCCTTTAAAGAGGAATTTCGAGAAGATCTTCAAGAAACAAATTTGAGAATTCATTTACTACTAGAACTGACTCAAGAGTTGGAGTTTCTGAGTTAGTGTCTTTGACACTCATAAGATGGTAGACATCCCTAGTATATTATTTTTCTTACTTTAAGGTATGAAATCAACTGACCCTTAAGCGTTGTGGTACTACCCCTTCATTCAAGGACTGGTTTATTTGGAAACTAGAAATGAACTAATCTATTTGTACAATCAACTGAGGCATAGCATAAACAGAGCCAATCTATGCTGAGAAGGACATCAAAATCTGCCATCTCTAGCTCTACAAGGTCTGCTGAAGAAACTTTTTAAGATATCATAACCGAACAGTTCCTGTATACCCGTCGGGCTATGATAGATTTACCCACTTGGGCAGAAACTAAGAAAGGCTCTACTATAATATTTAGATTGACTCCAAAGTTAATGGCTATATAAGGAGTTATGAAAGTTAAAGAAGCTCCCAGATCAAGAAAGGCATCAATATATAAATGGAAGATCTGTAACGTACTAATGACCACATCAGGAGAATTTTCCTAATTTTTTCTAAATAAAAGTTCATAGAGCCGATTTGGGTGTTACCTATTGGTGGCACTAGAAGTGGCAATCTACTAATTCAGGCAACCTAGAAGAGCTGAAGGGTGATTATACTAACCTTGAGAACCTGACTGGGGACAATCTATGACTCGGTGGACTTGTTTGCCATACCCAAAACAAATATCACTGCTAGCTCTGTAGACACCCTTATGGTTTCTGCCATATGTCTGACAAAGAGGATTTGTTCGAGCACTACTGGCACCATCTTGAGATTTAGAGCCTGGCGCCTTATCTTTGTTACTATTTTTGAACTTAGGTACTAGAGCACTGGCTAAGGAAAGAGCTGGAACTAAATATTTTGATCAAAACTGGGAACGATTATCGCCCTCTGACATAGGCTGGTTAAAATTAAAGCTACCTGTTCTAGCACTTTTGTTCTGCCTCTCTCTTTTTCTATTCTTATCCTCTTCTATCTATTGAGAATGGAGTATAAGCTTGGATATGTCTATCTCGTTAATCAACATCGCAGTTCTACACTCCTTAACCATATTATCTGACACCCCAGATATGAACTTACTCATTCTAGACCTACTGTCTACTACTACATGGGGAGCATACATAGCTAACTGAGTAAACTTAAGGGAATTCTTTTTCACACTCATACTACCCTACCTAAGATTGATAAACTTAAATACCTTGGCTTCTCTCTGCTCTAAGGGAAAGTATCTATCTAGGAAAGCATTAGCAAACATTTCCCACTCTATAGGCTCTGCATCTATGCCCCTATCTACCTTCCACTGCTTAAACCACGTATGAGCTACATCTTGTAGCTGATAGGCAACTAACTCAGCACTCTCATTGGAAGTCACTCTCATAATATCGGTCATATTTTAAACCTGATCAAGGAACTCCTGTGGATCCTCTTCTAACTTAAATCCTACGAATAAGGGAGGATTCACTCAGGTGAAGTCTTGAATCTTGGTTGTAATAGTATTGGCCACTGGTTTGGCCTGAACAGTAGTTGGTAGTTTATTCTAAGCTGCTACTGAATTGGCTAGAGTAGTGAATGCAGCTCTGAATTCTGCATAGGAGACATGCTCGTCCAAGGGATCTGCCTGAACGGGCTGAGGTGCTGACTGATTTTTGTTTCTCCTTTTGTTAGTCTTTTTGGTAGGTATGTTCTATAAATAAAAGGAATAAATAGATTAGACTAAGAGTTTAACTTGAGTTCATGCTCACTTGTACGACATGAATACTGAAAAAAGGGAAAATTTTCCTAAAACATCTCATAGCCTCCTGTCCAATAAATGTGGTGCGCTATACACCCATGCACAAGACTTTACTTGATGTGGATTTCAGACTCCCTAGGACTCTACTAAACCTTACGCTCTAATACCGAGTTTGTTACACCCCGAGTATATACCCCGAACGCTACGTCGTGCTTATGACCTCAAAGGACCACAAGCTAACCCATGAATGATATCTGCTGCGAGCACTGTATAGTAATACTATAATAAATGCAAAAAATATGCTAAAATACCATAAGGTATAAAATATCTGAAATACTGATAAAGTATATTACTGAAATAATAATTTGCAAAACTGAATACTATCTGAAAGCCTAGTCTTAAAAGCCTCCAATTGAACTGTCTGAAAGTGGAGTTGATGGGAAAATCCCCCAACTAACACCATCTACTATAATACTGCATGTACTACCAAACTTAAATAATAGAATATCCTCGATAGATGAGGATTCACTACTAACTCTGACATTGCTGGCTGAATCTAAATCTGTCTATGCACGGTCGGGAACCTGAGCGTCCGAACATATAATATGAGACATCATAGGATAAAGAAAGAGTATCAGTACGTGGAATGTACTGGTATGCTAGATGAGGTAATGATGAATGTAAGGGATTATATGCATGAACAATAACTTACTGAATGATATAGAGTAACTAAACATAAGAGTACATGGATAACTGATATTATAGGAAATACTGAGCATGCACTACTGTGCATATAAATAAATACTATGACCTAACATATCTGAAGCTAAGTCCTGTGTTCTGATACTGAGTAACTGATATCTGAAGTTACTAATAACTGAGTTACTGATACAGATTAACTGTATCTGACAGCAATTTTTTGAATGTCACATTGTCAAACTCTAAGCTGATGATAGCCTGATTTGAGGTCTATCTTAGAAAAGTAACTAGCACCCTGAAGCTGGTCGAATAAGTCATTTATTCAGGGAAGAGGATATTTATTATTAACTGTGACTTTGTTCAACTGATGGTAGTCTATACATATTCTAATAGAACTATTTTTCTTACACATAAATAAGACTGGTTTGCCCCACGGGGAAACATTGGGTCTAATGAATCCCTTATCTAGGAGATCCTTCAACTGTTCTTTTAACTCCTTGTGTTCTGCTGGTGCTATTCTATATGGTGAAATATATATGTGCTGAGTATTTAGAAGAAGATTTATTACAAAGTCAATTTCCCTTTTAAGAGGATTTTCGGGAAGACCTTCGGGAAACACATCTGAGAATCCATTTACTACTTGAACTGACTCAAGAGTTAGAGTTTCTGAGTTAGAATCTTTGACTCTCACAAGATAGTAGAAACATCTCTTGGATATTATTTTTCTTGCTCTAAGGTATGAAATCAACTATCCCTTAAGTGTTGTGGTACTACTTTTCTATTCAAGGACTGGTTCATTTAGAAACTGAAAATGAACTATTTTTTTCTATAATCAACTGAGGCATAGCATGAGTGGAGCCAATCTATGCTGAGAATGACATCAAAATATGCCATCTCTAGCTCTACAAGGTCTGCTAAATTAAGTTTTAGAGATATCATAACTAGACAGTTCCTGCATACCCATCGAGCTATGATAGATTTACCCACTAGGGTAGAAACTGAGAAAGGCTCTACTAGGATTTTGGGATTGACTCCAATGTTAATGGCTATATAAGGAGTTATGAAAGATAAATAAGCTCTTGGATCTAGCAAGGAATAAACATGTAAATGAAAGATCTGTAACATACCAGTGATCACATTAGGAGAATTTTCCTGATCTTGTCTAGACTGAATTTTATAGAGCCTGTTTGGGCGTCGCCCTCTAGAGGCACTGGAAGTGGCAACCTATTGATTCAGGTGACCTAACTAAGCTGAAGGGTGATTATACTGACCCTGAGAACCTGACTGGGAACAATCTATGACTCTGTGGCCTGGCTTACCATACACAAAACAAACATTACTGCCAGCTCTACAGACACCCTTATGGTTTCTTCTATATATCTGATAAAGAGTAATTGTTCGAATATTGTTGGCACTACCTTAAGATTTTGAGACTGGTGCACTATCTATGTTACCATTTCTAAACTTAGGTACTAGAGCACTTACTGAGAACAGAACTGGAACTAAAAATTTTAGGCAAAACAGGGAATGATTACCGCCCTCTCACTTAGGTTGGTTGAAATTGAAGCTACCTACTCTATCTCTGTTGTACTGCCTCTCTGTCTTTCTATTCTTAGCCTCTTCTATCTATTGATCATGGACCATGAGCCTGGATATGTCTATCTTCTTAATCAACATTGCAGTTCTACTCTTCTTAACCATATTATCTGACACCCTAGACATGAACTTACTCATTCTGTACCTACTATGTACTACTACATGGGGAGAATACCTGATCAAGGAACTCCTGTGGATCCTCTTCTGACTTATATCCTGAGAATAGGGGAGAATTCATTTGGGTAAAGTCCCAAATCCTGGATACAGTAGTATTGGCCACGGGGTTGGCCTGAATAGTAGCTAGTTGTTCATTCTGAGCTACTACAAAATTGGATAGAGTAGTGAATGCAGCTCTAAATTCTACATGGGAGATATGCTCGTCCAGGGGATCTGCCTGAATGGTTTGAGGTGCTGACTAATTTTTGTTTCTCCTTTCATTAGTATTTTTGGTAGGTATCTTCTATAAATGAAAGGAAGAAATAAATTAGACTAAAATTTTAACTTGAGCTCATGCTCACTTGCACAACATGAATACTGAAAGAAGGGAAACTTTTCCTAAGATATCTCATAGCCTCTTATCCAATAAGTGTGGCGCGCTACACACCCATGTACAAGACTCTACTTGATATGGCTTTTAGACTCTCTAAGACTCTGCTGAACCTTAGGCTCTGATACAAAGTTTGTAACACCCCGAGTCTATGCCCCATACGCTACACGGTGCTTATGACCCCAAATGACCACATGTTAACCCATGACTGATATCTGCTGAGAGCACTGGATAATAATACTGTAATAAATGAGTAAAATAGGCTGAAATACCATAAGGTTCAAAATATCTAAAGTACTGGTAAATGATGTGTGAGCAAAAGCTAACATATTTAATGCTCTTTAGCTCAAAATGATTATGAATTCTGAATCAACTCTTATTGTTTTGATGTGTTTGCTCATGATATTATAGTAAAAGCCTGAAGGAATAGAAATAAATGACAATGGAGCAAAAGTGTTAAAAATCTAAGCAAAAGAGAAGAAAACATAGCTGACGACATCCCTGATAATTCGTCAGCCTTATGATAGCCTATCAGAAGTAGCGTCAGCCTTAACCAGGGAATTGGAGCTGAGAAGCAGTTCTGATGATGTCTGTGATGTTGCGTCAAGTGGGTGATAAGGCATCAAGAATGGCATCAGCCTTAAGAAGAAAATCAGTGATAGGAATGACATCTGATGACGTTGGTGATACGCCGTCAAATCCTTGATGCGGTGTCAGTTTGGGCTTCACCTAATCTGAGAATTGAATTTGCTATTTTATTTCCTTAATTAGGCTTTAGTATAAATAGCATCTTTTAGGGTTTATTCAGGGAGTTCTCTTTTTTTTTAGTTTTGGTGAGTTTTATTTTCTTGAACACTTATCAACTATTTGTGGATTCCTATTTTTGGGATTAAATTGAAGAAACTACTTGTTACTTTTCATCCATTTGTAAGTTTATCCTCATTATCATGAATTCAACTTTGTATTTCATCCATCAAATCATGAGAGGCTAATTCCATTAGCCGAAGTTATGGGATCCATGGACTAGGGTTTGATAGGTTACTAGGTATTTAACGGATTCAAAGAGTAGTAGGTCGTCCTGAAATTCTGTTGTTTTAACTAAAATATACTGGTTGCAAACATTAGGTTATACCTTCGGTTTTATTTACTTCTAATACAGAAATAGACTAGAGGCCGTGAATTATCAACAGGGACTCGGAAGCTACCAACCTTCTGTTTAATGATCAATTTCATAATAGGATTGATCTACCTGAGATAAAATCCTATTGGATATAGATAAGTTATCGAAGTTCAAGAGAATTAGATAATAATTTTTTGGTGAGGTCGAGAGATAAGTCAGATAGTATCATTGTCAGGGATATTCTGCTATTTCTACTTACTTTAAGAATCCCAAGCATTACCTAGTATCTATCAATTCCCAAAACCCATGGTGAACATAACTCTGGTTTCCCATTTAGACTGATTTGAAACACTTAAATAATGAAAGTGACAATTAACTCTCTGTGAACCTTAAACCCCCATTTCCAAAAACATTAAACTACCAGTAAAGTATTTTGTAAACAAATTGAAGTTCACACCATATTCTCTGTGGGATTCAACCCCAACCTAGTTGAGTTTTATTTTAACAACGATCACTTACACCCATTCAAGAGTGTAATTTGAGCGTTATCAAAAATGGCGCCGTTACCAGGGAATACGGTTGAAGACTAAAAGTTTATGTGTGAAAATTTACTGATAGTTAAGTTTCCTTGATTTATGTTTATTTGTTTTTTATCTCTATTTAAGGTACTGTGTTGTTTATGCCAAAAACAAGAAGTTTCGGAGAACCACTATTACCAATCAACCCAAAACCTCAGCTGATAGGGAGAATGGCAGAACAACAGAAATCAAAAAGACTTGTTGCTTTGGCTAGGGCTCAGGTGAATGTACAGAATTTAGGTCAACAAGCACATCACCAGAACCCTGATGATGAAGACTTGGGTGATGAGGAATTACTGAATCCTCAAAACCCAAGGAGATCTGAGCAAGTTGCTGCACCAGTGAAGTGAAATGTCAATAGAAACCATCCAGTCCAAAGAAGATATGGTCAATAGCATATTCAATATGAGGCTGATGAAGATGATGAAGGAATGGATGGAGCTGGTGCAACGGGTGCTATCATTCCTCCACCGTTGGCACCAGGTTCCAAATTCAGCATAACAAGTACCATGATCCAACTCCTGAATCTGAAGGGGTTATTTGGAGGCTTTCCTGGTGATGATTCGAACATGCATTTGGTGAACTTCATCACTATTTTTCAAATCCTTTGACAATCAAGGAGTAAGCCAGAATGTGATCAAGTTGAGGTTGTTTCCGTTGTCTCTGTCTGGAGAGGCAACAATATGGTTGAATGAACTAGATACTGATTCTATAACCAACTGGAGATAGTTGAAAGATGCATTCGTAGAATGGTTCTTTCACCCTCCAAAAGGGTACAGTTGAGGGATTAAATTAGTAACTTCAGACAGCTCCTGACTGAAGCATTGCACGAAACCTAAGAAAGATTTAAGAACAAAATTGCATAATGTTCGAACCAAAACATGACTAACTTGCACTAGATGGAGACTTTGTACAGAGCTTTCAACTCTGTGATAAAGCCAATTGTTGACAATGTTGTAGGTGGTTCGTTCATTGATCTATCTTTTCTAGATGCTTTAGACATACTAAATAGAATGACCAAATAGAGTCGAGCTTAGCATACTAGGGATTCTGCAGTGGCTAGCCAGACTATTACTGGTGGTATAACTACAAAGCAGCATAGAAGAGATAAGGAGTGAGATCAGGACATGGCCCATTTGAAGATGCAGATGGACTTCCTGGCCAAGCACTTGCTATCTGACAAGACTGAAATAGTTAAACCTATGGAATACCAGTGTACTATTTCTACAGGTGCTGATGTGAAGGTAAACTATATGAGTAATCAGGGGGGTTTTCGAGGCAATAGCCAAGGGAACCAAGGTCGTACTTTCTATGACAAGCCTGATTATAAAGATATGAAGCAGGGACACTGGAGAAACAATAATGATAGGAGTGGTTTGTATTTTCCTCCTGGAAGTCGGGATACTGCAACAACTAGTTCTGGAAAGATGTCCATGAAGGACATGATGGAAAAGATGTTAAAAGGAGTTGAAGCTACTAACTCGGGGGTAACTACTATTAAGAGTGAATTTTCTACCCTCAGTCAGTTGGTTAGCTCACACTCTGCTTCTGTCAAGTAGCTGGAGCAACAAATGAGCAAACTTTTGACTACTCTTAACTAGAGAAAAGCGGGTACTTTACCTAGTGATATGGTTCAGAACCCATGGACTAATTGTTCTTATATGGAAATTACCACTCGGAGTGGTAAGATGTTATCTGGCCCTTCTATGGGCAAAGCTATGGAAAATGAGGTAAGTGTCGATGAACCAGAAGGAAGAAATCCAGTGGAGTCTGAGAAGCTGGATGATTTTGTTGATATTTCAGAGAATGAACATGAAAAGGAAGGGGAAGTGGTATTAAAATAAATGCCAAGACCACCACCTCTCTTTCCTCAGAGATTGAAGAAGAAAGTAGATAACAAAAAATTTAGCAAATTGATGGAAATACTAAAATAACTGACAATAAATGTCCCATTGATGGAGGCACTTGAGCAAATGCCAAACTATGCTAAATTTATGTAGGAATTGTAAACAAAGAAACGGAAGGTAAGTTGTGAGCCGGTGGACAACATCCACTACTGTAGTGCTGTTTCTTCACAATCCTTAGTGCAAAAGAAAACCTGACCCTGGAGCATTTACTATACCGTGCATAGTTGGGTCCATGAAGTTTACCAAAACTTTATGTGACTTAGGATCAAGTATTAATCTGATGCAACTTGATATCTATAAGAAGCTTGGATTGGGGGAACCTACCCCCACAACGATGCGTCTTGTGATGCAGATAGAATAGTGAAGCGACCAGTTGGTATATTGTATGATGTACCGGTAAAAGTGGATGACTTTATTTTGCCTGCAGATTTTGTGATATTGGATTGTGAGGTTGATTTTGAGGTACCCATCATTTTGGGTAGACCAATATTAGCCACGAGAAGAGTATTAGTTGATATGTAGATTAATGAGCTAAAGTTCAGGTATGGAAAAAGGGAGGCCAGATTCAAAATGCATCCTTCTATAAAGCAGTTTGAGGAGATGAATATCTTCTCAGTTATGGATGTATTCCAGAAAAATGGTAATGAGGTATGGATACGGTATTTTGACGAAGTCTGAGTAGTCAAGATGACCAAGTTGTGCAGCGACATTAAATCAGGCGCTATTGGGAGGTAACCCAAAATTTTATTTTCATGCATTTTGTTTTTATTCATTTAGGTAGTAATCAGAAGGAACTGAAAAGGGTACAAAAAGGTGAAGGTAAGAAATGAAGAAAGCAAGCCAAGTGGTCTTGATGACATTTGTGATAGGCTATCACAACTGTGACGGCTTATCACCAATGTCATCAGAAAGACCAAAGGTTGAGACCTTCTCTGTTAAGGCTGACGACCCCAGTGATAAGCTATCACATTTATGACGGCTTATCACAAGTTATCGTCAGCCATTACCCTTCTTTTGAAAATCTGGGCCCAAATTAGTTAAAATCCGACCCGACCCAGATACAAAAGCTTTCAAGTTCCCAATTTTTGTTAGTTTCCTTCTTTAAGTTTTATTTTCTTCTATTGTTAGGATATTTATTCCTTTCAAAATACTCCCAAGTGAACAAGGAAACAACCTTCCTGATAGTTGTGGGATTGTAAAGACATTCGCAATCAACCTCTCATCTTTTCTTCTCTCTCGCGTATAAGCAAGTCAAAGTAGATCATCAGGTATGTTCTCAAGCTCATCTTCACTCTTCTCTTCAGTGGCAAGAATAAGTTAAAGTGATTGTGCCATTACTATAAAAAAAATAGAAATTAGGGTTTAAATGGTGCTTAAATTGCAAAAATTAAAACCCTAGTTTAATGAGTGAAAACTCCATGTGATTCTAAAGATAATTTGGTCCCTAAATTATGAATGAAAACTAAGTTGGGCCAAAATTCTAGACTGATGGCATCACTGATAGGCTATCACAAATATGACGCCTTATAAGGAATGTCGTCATTAGCCTGAGAAAAGAAAAGTCAGTCTGTTTAGAGCTGATGACAAAGCTGACAGGCTATCATAACTATGACGCCTTATCAGCCATGTCGTCACAGCATGTTGATAATGCACTGTCTTGACCTTGTTTTTCTTAAGTTACTAAATTCAAATGAAATGCATGTGTTCGTAATACTGAGTACTGAATATTGTTTTCTTGATATCACAAAAACATTAAAATGGCACCAAAAGGCAAGAATCCTAACACTCCAAAGAAAGCTACCAAGTGCAAGATGGTTAAAAATCTCATTGATAAAGACTCTGATTATGAAGATGAAGAACTACTACTCAAGTGGAAGAGAAAGAAATCAAGTCCCAAGGCACCTCCTCTACCTATACCTATTGAGGTAGAGGATAGTGATGATACTGAGACCACCACTCCAGCTGAGAGTGAATCTTCTAAGCAAGAGGGTTCTAAGCAAAATGAGTCCGAACAGCCTGAGCCTGAGAAGGCTGAATCTGAAGAATCAGAGGCAGGACATACTGAGTCTGACAAATCTAATTCTGAGGAACCATCCTCAGAAACTCCCTCAGCTGAGAATCAAGTTGAGAAGAAACCACTGTCTTAGGGAACTTTGATAAAATGCAAGAATCCTGAGGTTCGAGAGAATGCTAGATGGAAGATCCCTAAAGCAGAGGACATCTTCCTCAAAGGTCTAATCAAAATAAAAAGAAGATCTTCCAGACGGCCAATTTTTTTAGAAAAGAGAGTCATCATCACAGGATTGACAGGGTATCCTACAGTTGAGAAAAAGTTCAAAAACTTTAGGCTAGGATGGATTTATAAGGGAGGAAAGCCGTTTTGTCCTACATTAGTCCGGGAGTTCTATGCGAACTACCAGGCTAGATTAGAGAGTATGTGCAAGAATGGAGAGACCACAGCAGACCAGCCTTTGCTGACCAGAGTTCCAGTTCATGGGGTAAATATAGATATTTCTGACACAACTATAAATAGATTTCTACATGGACCTAATTTCATTCCTCAGGTCATAAATTCGGCATTCTACCATTAATTGAAGAGTAAGGATAACCAACATCCTTGGTTAGCTACACTGATAGTGGAAGGAGATCCGTTATGGCTGACCAGACCTAGTGAGCAGATTTACAAAGCTTCTTTGACTCAAGAGGCAAAGTTCTAGTGGGGTATTGTACACACCTATTTGATGCCAACTGACAGAGATAACATTCTTAGGGATGATTGAGCTATATTGGTTACATGTCTTGTGGCCAACCTTAAGCTAGACTTCGGAGAGATCATTGTTGAAGAGATCAAGATTCGAGTAACAAGGTTTGACACTGCTTATCCATTCTCTTGTTTGGTCACCAGGTTATGCACAGAGGTAGGGGTACCAAAAATAGCAGGGATTAATGATACGTTGTATGCCACTAAGACCCACAACCCTTTTTGATATGATGAAAATCAGTTGAGGCTGATACTTGACAGAGGGGTAAGGGTTGAGGTGAACCCATCAGTTGTAGGCCCTTATTCAGTACCTGAAGTGGAGCTGTAAGACTCTGAGGCTGCACCACCAAAATCTTTAGTACAGGCAAGTTCAGTACTTGAAAATGAGCCAGGCCCTTCAGCTCCTACAGCACCAGCAAAAATTATAGCCCAGTCGATTGATATCAGAAAAGTCGCCAAATAGGCCAAATGGTGTGAGAAGCAACTATATGCCTTTGCCAACTAGTTTGACACTATAGTAGATAAGAGAATTAAGGTTGCTCTGGATCCTTTTGATACATTGCCTACACGGGTGGTAGATCTGGAAAACCATATTGATATAAGGGCACAAAAATTGGCTGGAGCAGATCTTGTTGAATTTAGAGTGGCCCTATATAAGGTAAAGGTTGATATGGTGGTGTTACAGCAACACTAGTTTATGATGCCTGCAGGGCAGGCAGCTGAAGAATCTGAGGATGAACCCCCAATCCTTGATCTCACTGTAGAGCCAGTGAAAAGGAGAATAAGAAAAACAAAGAAGCTAAAAAGTGTAAGAGAAAGAGAAAAAAGAATGATAAGAATGAGAGTAAAGCCGATAAAAAGGCAAAGAAGAAAAAGAAGGCAAAGAAGACACTACAGGCAGATAATGAGATAATAGAACAGGAAAAAGTAGATCTGAAAAAGGCAATGAAAGCATCCCTAAAGGACAATTAGAAATGAGATAAAGCACTGTGAGCGAGGGATATAGGAGCCTCGTCTAGCAGAACAGCTGTACTAGAGAAGAGAGAAGCTCTTGATGAGGATGACACTATTGCAGGGTCAAGGACCCATGATTTGAGACTTGATTGACTCTAGGTACACCCTAGCCCTTAGTTTTATTTTGTTTTTATTTTAAGTTAAGGGTTTAGGGTAGCATGTTCTGTAACTAAATAGAAGTAGTGCAAGTACTGTAGGCAGTTAACTTATCTTGTGATTTTGAACATGTCTCTAATGGTTTGTCTTGAATGTCTTTGTGAATTACATCTGGGTGTGACCACTATGTATTCGGTTAGGGCATTAGTCTAGTGCTTAATAACCACTACTGAACAATTGTATAAACCAGATAGGTAGTAGCTAGTGATATGCTTGTGTGCCTTGTATGTGTGAGATCTCTACTGAGTTCCCTTTGTACTGCTGAATCCAAAACTTTCCCGATTCATCTTACCTTAGTTGAAAGATAGGGGTTAGGAAAGGATCATAGGCCATTTTTTAATTGAGTCACTTTTTAACCTAAAATGACCTTCCCTGTGTACATGTTACCACTTGATCCCTGTTTTGAGCCTAAATTAATCATTTCTTTCTATAATACCTATCACCTTTCCTTTTAGATCATAATGAACCTATTTTGGCCCTGGTCCTTCTTGGATACTATGCACCTTGACTTCGGCAAATAGCCTAAGTTGAGGGTGGCTACCATAAGGGTGCATGATGTAAATTAGGTATGAAGAAGGGTAGACTAAAAGAAAAAGAATAAGTGAAAAAGAAATAAAATGTTGGGTATTGGTGAAAAAGAGCAAGAAAATAAATTTGTTCGAATAGGAAGAAAGAACCACCCATTTTGAATGTGTGATCAAGAAAAGAGAAAAAGAAGAGAAAATAAAAGAGAGAAAAAGAAGTTAATAAGTGGACACCATAATTTAAAGTAGTTCCAAGGAGGTTAGTCACTCTAAATGCGGTACAATATCATATCACTTAGCCTACGTTACAAGCCTAAGAAATACCTATAGTGATCCTAGCTTACCTGTCTAGACACTTTGGTAGTGAAGATAAGGGCAAGCACATGGTATTTGGCATACATTGGTTTGATCTTCATTCTGAGAGTAAGTATTTTTGTGATGATCCCCATTCTGAAACTTTGATTTCTATTGTGAGAGGAAAAGGGAAAATTCTTCGTTCTGAGGGCACACTAGTATGTTTCTAAGTGACTTACTTGTTTGAGTAGTGTCATGTTGATATAAGCATGATTGTTGGTACTTAGTTGATGCCATGGCTGGAATCTTTTGGGTTACATTGCTGCTTTTCAATAAGATACACAGTAGTTTAAATTAGTTGACCTTGGAGGCGGTAACTGAGTTTTGAGCTAAAATAGTTGTCGATTGCTGAATGTTCTTTGTATTCTCTTAGTTAGTTTGTTGCTTGAGGACAAGCAATTATTTTAAGTTAAGGGTGTTGATATGTGAACAAAAGCTAACACATTTAATGCTTTTTAGCTCAAAATAATTGTGAATTCTAAAGCAACTCTTGTTGTTTTGATGTGTTTGCTCTTGATATTAAAGTAAAAGGCTGAAGGAATGGAAATAAATGATAATGGAGCAAAAGAGTTGAAAATATGAGTAAAAGAGAAGAAAACATGGCTGACGATATCCCTAATAAGTTGTCAGCCTTGTGATAGCCTATTAGAAGCAGCGTCATCCTTTACCAGGGAATTGGAGCTGATAAGTAGTTTTGACAACGTCTGTGGTGTGGCATCAAGTGGGTGATAAGGCATCAAGAATGGGGTCAGCCTTAATAATAAATGAGAGATAGGAGAAGACATCTGATGATGTTGGTGATACGCCATCAGATCCTTGACGCGGCGTCTGTTTAGGCATCACCTAATCTGAGAATTAATTGAATTTTCTATTTTATTTACTTAATTAGGCTTTAGTATAAATAGCATATTTTTGGGTTTATTCAGGGAGTTCTCTTTGTTTTTAGTTTTGGAGAGTTTTATATTCTTGAACACTTATCAACTATTTGTGAATTCCTATTTTTGGGATTAAATTAAAGAAACTACTTGTTGTTTTTCATCCGTTCATAAGTTTATCCTTATTATAATGAATTCAACTTTGTATTTTGTTCATCAAAATCATGAGCGGCTAATTCCATTAGCCAAAGTTATGGGATCCATGGACTAGGGTTTTATAGGTTACAAGGTATTTAACAGATTCAAAGAGTAGTAGGACGTCTTGAAATTCTGTTGTTTTAACTGAAATCTACTGGTTGCAAACATTAGGTTATGCCTTAGGTTTTATTTGCTTCTAACGGACAAATAGACTAGAGGTCATGAATTATACACAGGGACTCAGAAGCTACCAACCTTTTATTTAATGATCAATGTCGTAACTGGATTGATTTACCTGAGATAAAATCCTATTGGATATAGATAAGTTATCTATGTTCGAGAGAATTAGATAATAAATTATCTTGTGAGGTCAAGAGATAAGTCAGATAATATCATCGTCAGGAATATTCTGTTGTTTCTACTTACTTCAAGAATCCTAAGCATTACCTAGTATCTGTTAATTCCCAAAACCCATGGTGAACATAACTCAGGTTTCCCATTTAGACTGATTTTAAACACTAAAATATTGAAAGTGACAATTAACTCTCTATGAACATTAAACCCCCATTTATGGAAACATTAAACTACCAGTAAAGTATTTCGTAAACAAATTGAAGTTCACACCATATTCCCTGTGGGATTCGACCCCAACCAAGTTGGGTTTTATATTGACAACAATCGCTTATACCCATTCAAGAGTGTAATTTGAGCATTATCAGTAAAGTATATTACTGAAATAATAATTTGTAAAACTGAATACTATCTAAAAGTCTAGTCATAAAAGCCTCTAATTGAACTGTCTGAAAGTGGAGTTGATAGGACAATCCCCTAACTAACTCCATCTTCTTAAATACTGCATTTACTGATAAATTAAAATAATAAAATATCCTCGTAGATGAGGACTCGTTACTAACTCTGACAGTGCAGGCGAAATTAGAATCTATCTATGTACGATCAGGAACCTGAGCATTCGAGCCTATGATATAAGACATCATAGCACAAAGAAAGAGTATCAGTATGTGGAATGTACGGGTATGCTAGATGAGGTAAGGCAGAATGCAAGGGTTCATATGCATGAACAATAATTAACTGAATGAAATAGAGTAACTGTACAGGAGAGTACATGGATAACTGACACTACTGTAAATACTGAGTGAGTACATACTACTATGCGTATAATAAATCTATGACTGAGCTTGTATGAAGCAAAGTCTTGTGTTTTGATACTAATTATTTGATATCCGAAGTTACTGATAACTGAGTTACTGATACTATTTGACTATATCTAATAGTTCTAATTATGTAGAACTGAACTAAGTTCTATACTGAGACTGAAACTGAGACTGTGGGAGGTAATCTTATAACTGACATTCCCCAAATAAGATATTGAGTTGGGGTCTAAACTGTGACCCCAGTTGGAATGGTGTCAGTACCGTGCCACGGATAAAGACACTGAAGAGTAAACCGCTACTGGTAGGTGCCCTAAACGAGAATGGTGGTACCCTTACTGGCAGGTAAAGCACCTCATCCACCCTCAACTGGCAGGTTTGATGTCTCAACCTACGCTGGCTACGTAGTTCTGGAATGCAAGGATTACTTCTAAGGATCACACCCCTACTGGCAGGTGAGCCCTCATCCTTGGGTTCACTCGGTGCTGAATCCTCATCCAAATTAAAAGACACTGAACTAATTATACTAAACTGGACTGGACTTATACTGATTTTAATGAGTTTTCCTGAGTTGTGTAACTGACTAAGTTCTACTGAGTTCTGTAACTAAGGATTTTACTGATTATGACAAGACAGATTCTATTTTATAACTGACACTAGCTCTAGGTACACATCTAAATTATCGGGTATTAAATACCCCAGGACTGATAGTATTAAAGTAAATCATGGCATAATCTTGAAATCATAATAATGGCTACTTGACGACAATCCACTCATTGAGACATTTTAGCAAACACTTGTAATGCATTTACTTATATATGAATGGGGAATACATGCTATGATGTTATAATGGCACTATTTCATTCACATAGGTATTTTTTCAAACACATGGTGAGCATGCTTAAGTTTTACAATAATCAACACATATAATTATCATAACTACATCAATCAACTGGTAAATTGAAGGGTTTATCATGAAGATCATGTAATTCAACACATATAATGATTAATTTCATGAATGCTTGTAATTTAATCATGGACTGAGACCCAACAATAATATGAACATGAATTTAATTCAATTTCAAGCATGTGAATCATAAATCCACAATCTTGTAGTTTTAAAAATGGATTTGTGGACTTTATGATGAAAGGAACCCATAAATGAACACATAACATACCTTGGATTATTAATTCTTAGAATTCTTGGAGAAATTCTTGTGATTGGCCTTGATTCCATGGATCAAGGATTTTGTTTTCTTGAGAGAGAATGCTTTTTGATTTGGGGAAAAGTTAATAATGAATGGGTTTAAACATTTTTTGGGATTATATCCCACATCTGGGTGTAATAAATCATGGGAAAAGACTATTTTAACCCTGAACGTACTTATTAATTTTTGTCAAAAATTCCCGACCTAGGTTCTTGGCGCGATGCACCATGATCACCTCAGGCCACTGGAAAATGATAATTGGGAATGTGGTTGGTGGTGCAATACAGTGGAATCGCGTTGCAATGTTGAATGCGACCTGGAAGTTCACCGTGATCCGGTGACATCGCGTAACTTTACTAGAAAGTGGACAATTGTGAATATGCTCCTTGCCACGATACGCCATAATCGCAGAGCAACACTGGATTTGACAATTCCCATTTTGTCATGCTCTACGACGCACTGACCGCCAAATTGGCACACTATTTTACTAAAATGGCTCTAACTCTTCACCCGAGTATCGGATTTGGGCAAACTTTATATTGTTGGGAAGCTAACTGAATTTCCTATGCATTGGCAAGATATAAATTGAAAAATTACTGAGTATTTTTAAAATTTTATATAGAGTAACCTTTCTACTGAGGGTTAATTTAAGTTAGCGAAATACAGGATATTACTTATATATATATGTATATATATTATTGGAAATTTTTTTCCATAAAAGAAAAATCAATAATTCCCCACGAGTAGTCGAATAAATAAGATGTTGTGGATGACGGGGTCAAAGTTATACAAATAGAGAAGTTGGCATCGATTGGACATAATAATTTTATAAGTATCCTCCTATTTATAACTTTATATGGTTGATAACTGTTCAAATAATAGCCCATGGACCCGGTATTGGATTATTTTAGTATTGACCTTGGGTCTTCAGTTTTCTTTAAGAACGTTGGATCATATACTTGTGGGAGTAGTATACTTGAGTTGGATTCTACTTGATTTTATTCTCGGTTGATGGGACATCCTAGAATAGATCATTCAGTGATGGGTAATTATGCTTAAACTTCTGGATTTCAGTTTTGATTACCATCCAGACAAGTTTTAACTTTAGCATAGATTGTGTTCCTTGATTGTCTCCATTTATGAGCCCAGATAGCGCCTTATGGTCTTAGTCTCATGTTTGTTGTATGGTACTTCAATGGATCATCTTCTGTTCTTCAAGTTCTCTGTGATGAATTTGAGCAGATAGGACTCAACTGATTTTCCTCCTGGTTTGGGGTGAATAGTAGGTGTGGAATGGTAAAAAAGGTTATATTTGGATTTTGAGTCGGTTGTATGACTCATGCCTTAGTTTGCTTCTGGCTTGGATGACCTTTTGTTGATTTATGTGAGTACTGAGATGGTATCATTGTGTTGTGGTTCAAATTTGCGTGTATCAGCCTTATACACCCGAAAGATAATGATGATGATATGCTTACACACCCAACAAGGCTGGAGCATAATTAAGATAATGATGGTTGTGATGAGGATGATTATGATATTGATTGTACTTACCGATTTGAGTTCGGCTACTTCTTATGATATTATGGATTCTGTTGCATTCATCTATGTATGTGCATTGCCTATCACCGGTATGCACTATATCTATCAGCCTTATAAGGGTTGCATAGGTATAAGTGATGAGTATGACTTGTGGTTTGTTGTATGTTGATTGAACTTTCTAAGCTTGGGGCGATGGAGGTTCCTGAAAGGCTCGATTAGGTATTAGTTTTTTGGGAAAGATGGTTTCACGTTGTCGTTGATATCATTATCATTATTATTGATATGATTATTGTAATTGCTAATTTGTGGCATCTTTGCCATTGATTCAATAAAGAGATTGAGGTATGATTCTAGATTATTTACCTTATGATTACATTATTATGCATGATTATCTCATAATTAGACGTATGAATTAGAAACCCTAAGTATACTAACACTAGTTCCTACTATGATTATGGGGTCTTAAGATTCTAGTCTGTTGATTTAGGTTGTACTTCGAGTGGACCTTGTTTATATATAATTAAATATAGCTAAGGTACTACCATATATCCTTTCTTTTCATTACTCAAATTCTGTATCCACTCTTTGAACCTGTATACTGTTATATATCCTTCTTATGCCCTTTATTTGTAAATTGGCCAGTGATATACGGTATAGAGTTTATATTTCTGAATATGGTTGGGGATAGTTCATTCTTAATTATTCCTTAGCCTTATTATGATAGTTTCATAGATATGAATAAGATTGTTTATCCTAATTATGTCATTGGTTTATTTATATGGTTGTTGGACATTTGGGTGCAGTATTCCATTCTATTTATATGTTATATATATCTACATTATCGTTGGGGATCAGTTGGTAGTTGCCTATTGAGTACCATGTGTTTTGTACTTATACTATATTTCTACAGCCTGCAGATCATAGTAAGGGGTTATCGCCGGTGTTCTGTGTGTTGTACAGAGCATCCATGATTCGGAGACATAGAGTGAGCTCCTAACATTTGAAGTATTACATTCCTCCCTCTTATGTACTAGACTAGTCTCTATGTTGTATTCAAAGATGGTTGTATCTTTATATTTATTTAGTACCTCATTGGTATCCTTCTTATGTTAGAATATCTTATATTGATTCCACCAGGTTTTGGTATTATCTTATATATGTTAGTCTTTATTTCATCTATTACGCATTCTTCCTTCCATTCTTTTAGGTAGTACGTTACTAGCATTTTTGAACTACAGAATTGGCTTGCATGCTGGTGGGTTATAGTAGGTGCCATCATGACTTGATAACTTAGCTTGTGACAATGGAAGAGTCGGGATCTATTTTAGCCATAGATGTTAGATGGTTGCATTTTACAGACATTCATGTGGTTAAGGTTCATCAGAAAACCATCCTGTTAAGGAGGCTATATGGGAGGTCGAGTCAAATATGTGTAGTAGTTACCCTCATCTTTTTTTTATACACGTATTTCCTTGTTTTTTAGTTAGACGGCGAACTAGAGTTTTTGTAGTGGATCAGTAATGACCTAAATTTTTAAATTTCTATTTTTATGTGTTTTTACCATTTTCCCCTTCCGTTGTTGTTGTATAATGATTTTGGATTCTGGTGATGGTTGGCACAGTTGTCGATGCAATCAAGAATGATTTGTGTGATTTGTGGTTTTTAGAGGGTTATTTGATCTATTCGACGACTAGTATAAATTGAGCCATTTTCCGTGATTTTGGGCATTATTCATCTTTCCTTTTGAGATCTTGACAATTTCCAAGCACACACGCAAGTGTATGTGGTCTACCAAATAATATAATGGCCTTCAAGAAAGTCGAATATCGATCCCACAGGGACTTGTTTTAACAACTATTCAATTCTAGTTCAAAATTCTAATTAATTGATTCACGTAACCAAAATAGAGTTTTGAAGATTATATATTGCTAGCAAAGTAAATAATGCGTAAAATAAAGGTCTTGAGACAATCAGTAGGAGAAACCCTAGGGTTATAGCACTTCGAATAATCCTACTATGTTATTGAACTTCATTCATTAGCTCGCTTATCTTGGTTGTTGATTCGTAGGAATAATTGAATGATCATGGTCTCCCGACCTCTAATGATTAACCTAACTTGGACATTACAACTAAATCATTGAGCGGGGATGTAATAATCCAATTAAGTGCTTAAAGCTATCATCCTACGTGTGAATCAAGTAAGGCTTCTAGGTACATCCCTATCCGATATGTTAATTTGAATTCCTTATTTTATAAAAGAATACAAACCCTACTATGTTTATCCCCACGTTCTATCTCCTTATTCTCTCTCCCGAGATCACAAGGTTGACATATATGTATTCTAAGGGTGATCAATCCTTAAAATAATTATAACAAGGATAAACAAGCAACCAAATATGATAAGCGAACTAAACAAAATTAATCCAAAATGATAGTAGTCATGTTCTTGGATTTAACCCCGGAAAGGGAGTTTTTAGCCACTAATAGTCATAAACATAATCCAAATAATTGTATCAATGATCCAAACCAAGAAAAAGGTAAAACAAAGAATAATAAAATATAATTTTTGTGTGCAGCCGCCACCAAACATCACCACCCCACACTTAAAGCCTTGTTCGTCCTCAAACAACTCTTGAACATCATAGGTTGAGGAGACTCTACACTTTTAATACAAGCAAGACATTCAAGAAAGTACTACTATGAATACAAAAGATGCAAGTTTCTACACTAAGCATGTTATGTACCCCATTTAAAGATCAAGAACACTACTCCAAAACATCATAGCCTAAAGAATTGACTCACCAAGTTGGAAAACTCATGCTAATTTCTCAATACAAGAAAGCATTACAAATCACCCACATTCAACAAACATGTGCCCTCACAATATGAGAGTCACCCATAGTCACTCATATAAATGCAATTTATAATAGAATGGTTACAAGGAATTCACAAGTTACACATAATGAACCATAGGCTTGCCCTTAGTGTAGCACTCCACTAATATCAAAATGATGAAGCTTAGGATCAATAGATCTTTAATGGTTGTAATATAGGCTATGGGCTGGGTAGGAAATATTTTGACTTAATAGTGACTATCTTCCCTAAGCTCTTTAATACATGACTTTATATATTCAATTCAACTCTGACAACCAAATCACACTATTTTATGTCTACCCCATTCTTTTGTTCTAACCCCATCTTATTAAGCACATTTGCATATACTATGGAGGGAGTATTCTATGCACAACTCATTCAATTTGAAAAAAAAATATTCTTTTCATTATTCAACTCCCCACCACAATACATAATAATTCTTTTTTAACAACAATAGCTAGTACTTTAGGGGATCACTTTCAACTCTTCTTCAATTTCACACACCTTAACTCACTAATTTTACACTAAAGTGCTTAGGACCTTTGGATCAAATTAATATTTCTCAAAAAAGGCATTAAGGCTATGAAATAAAAAGATAAAGGCTCAGCGGGGCTTACTAGGATTATGCACAAAGGTAGGTCAAAAGGAAGGTATGAAATAAGGTTATCAAAGAAATGCCTATATCATCTCCTAAACCCACACTCTTTATTACACTTTGCACACACACCAAAAAAGTTCTAGACATCACATACAACAAGGAATATACAAATACCTCACATCACATATGGAACATGCTCAACTCAGTAAGATTATCATAGACTCTTAACCAAATAATACCTTGAATTCAACTTTAAGCCACAAATACAATAGTCATAATCATGAAGCTTGGAGTCTAAAAAGTAGAACTCACACAATGAACATTCTATTTACCATAAAAATACTTGCATCATACAGTCACATATAGCACCAACAAGAACATCTCTCTTATTTCTAACACAAAAATTTTAAATTTACCCTAAGATTGGGAATTTCTCCACCCTTCCTAAAGTGAACTTTAAAATTATAGATAGAAAGACTTCTTGAGGCCTATAGTCCTAGATAGTATCATCTTTAAACATCAAGAGGTTCAAGAACCCCACACTTAGTTTTCTCCATGCTCCTTAGATCAGGTTTTTCTGTACTCAGACTTCCCTTCAACCTGTGACTCAAAAAAAAACAAAAACTACATGAATTAAAAACTAAAGATGGAAAAATAAAACATACCTACTTTAACATGGGTTGCCTCCTAAGCAGCGCCTAATTTAGTATTGTGGATCGAACCATCTCAACTTTACCAAGTCCCTTTATCCTTTTTCTCACACTTGGAGGCCATGTTTTAATTTGTTTCTGACCTCTTGAGTGTGAACTCTCAAGGTCAATAGCTTTTCCAACTTTATCCTTTTTAGGGTCATTGATCTGCATTATGTCAAGCTTAGGTGGTTGTGGCTTAAGGTGCTCAATGAGGGTGTCCGACGATGTATATTATGGAATGTGTTGCACTACCCCACACTTATCCCCTTCAATCATAGTAATCATGAACAAATATTTACAGTGGTATAGTGTGTTAAGAAGTTTGTACACTCTAAAAACCACCTCTTCATCTACTTAAAAATCTAGAACAATAAAGTCAGTAGGAATAATAAATTTACCAACCTTTATGAGTACATCCTCTATCACTCCTTCAGGCTGGCCTATGGTCCTACTTGCCAACTGTAGTAGTACAAATCTCGATATAGGGTTTCCCAAACCCAATGTGTTAAACAAAGATAGGGGAATTAAGTTGATACTTTCCCTTGAATCACTAAGTGTCTGAACCACCTCGTTGTTTCTAATTTGAATGGGGAGAGTAAACTTCCCAGGGTCTTTAAGCTTCTTGGGAATATTTTGAGTCACCACAAAACTACACACCTCAGTGAGTTCTACCGCCTACACATCCTACAATTAACTTTGTTAGCAACCATATCTCTCAAGTACTTAGTGAACTTAGGCATTACCTGCAAAATATCTAAAAGAGGTAAATTAATGTGAAGCTTTCTGAAAGTGTCGAAGAACTTTTTGAAACACGAATCCTCTTTTTCCTTTATATGCTTCTGGGGGAAAGATAATTATGGGGTATTCATCACTTCTTTAGTAGCTTTTTCTTTTGAGTACTCAGGCTTTCTCAACTTTTTAGCAACTTTTTCAGTAACATGTTGGGGAGTCAAATCTTTATCTACCTCCTTTAGTTTTCTTAGGAAGTTCTCTGTTAAGCTCTTTACCACTCCCCAATGTGATTGCCATAACTTATTTTTGATTTTTAGTATCTCCTGGAAAATCATGTTGTAGCGTGGTATACTAACTACAACTCTAAGCTTCTCGTGGCCACTTTCTGGTTCTTTAGATCAGCAGCCAACTGTGTTTGATTAGTTAGAATCTATCTCATCATCCCTTCCAAGTTTCTAGTTGACTGATTTTCTTATGCCTGTGGTTGCTGAATTTATTATTGTTGAGAGTTCCACAACTGATTTCACCACTTCATGTTGTAGGCATTCCCATAATTCTACCTTTGAGTATTTCCCACATATATTACAAACTAGGCTTGGCAGCACACATAACCGCTGAATGGCCACTGTTACCATAAAATTCATGCCAACCTACAGTTTCATGGATTGAATTAACCATGGTTGCAGGCTGTGTGGCACCCAATTTTATATTGCTGATCTGCGTAGTCAATTGATTTTTAATGCAACAATTTGAGTAGCTATTGTAGTAAACTGATCCACTTTCAGAACACCTCAACCCTTTTAGTAGCACTTCTTGAGTCTGAATACCACTCGAGATTAGCTTATGCAATTCGGTTCAACAAAGTATAAAACTCATCATATTTCATCTCCAAAGCTTGACAACCTGCAGTTGAATCTAACAAAATCTTTATGTTATGGTCAAGTACCTTGACAAAAGTATGAGCTAATACCTCATTGGACTATTGATGGTGTGGATAATCCCATAGTAGAGCCTTGAAATTCTCCCAAGCATGACATAAATTTTCATCTGGCTTCTATTTGAAGAACACAATCTCACTACGAAGTCTTGCAGTCTTTCCACACGATAAAAATCAGATGAGGAAAATCCGAGCTAAGTCATTCTATGATGTGATTGAATTTGTCAGCTCAGCATTCAACCACTTTTTTGCTTCCCTTAACAGTGAGAAGGGGAATAGTGTAAACCTCACATAGTCAGCATTCACACCAGTAGGGATGATATGTCACTGATCTCCAAACAGTTTCACAAGTGGACTTATGGATCTTTATGTGAAAGCCTGGTGAACTATCCACTACTTATCAGAAGTTGGACCATATTCTGTTTGATCTCAAAATTACCTCCAGCTGCCAGTTTCTGAATGCGGAGGTTAAATTTATTGGGAGTGAGATTGCCATTTCTCTAAATGTCCTGCGGGCTTCTAGTTTATCAGTGATGATAACAAGATTATCTTGATCTTTTTCAATTTGCAGAACATGTGGAAGAAGGATTGCTTCTTTTCTTTGTTGATGGAAGAGTTACTCAGGTCGGGGCATGGTTCAACCAATCCCCAAGCCTTTGCCAGCTTACTACTTTGAAAACCTATTTCCGACAAATACAAAACCTAGACCAAGCATAAAACACCAATGAAATCTAAAAATCAAAATTAAAGATAAAACAGTTGCCAAATTACAAGTCCCCGGCGACGGCGCCAAAAACTTGACAATGCCCAATCGCTCACACAAGTGTACATGTTCTACTAAGTAATATATTGGCCTTCAAGAAAGCTGAATATTGATCCCACATGTACTTATTATATAACTATTCAATTCTAGTTCACAATTTAGATTAATTGATGCAAGCATAACTAAAATAGAGTTTTGAATATTGTAAATTGCAAGTAAAGTAAATAATGCATAAAATAAAGGTCTTGAGACAATCAATAGGAGAAATCAAAGGGTTAAAGCACTTCAACAATCTTACTATATTATTAAACTTCATTCGTTAACTCGTTTATCTTGGTTGTTGATTCGTAGAGTTAATGGCATGATCATGGTCTCCCGACCTCTTATCGTGTACCTAACTTGGACCTTACAAGTACATTGTTGAGCAGGGATGTAATAATCCAATAAGTGATTAAAGCTATCATACTACATGTGAATCAAATAAGGCTTCTAGGTACATCCCTGTCCTAGATGCTAATTTGAATTCCTTATTTTATAAAAGAATAGAAACCCTACTTTGTTTATCCCCGTGTTCTATCTCCTTATTCCCACTCCCGGGATCACAAGGATGACAATATATGTATTATAAGGGTTATCAATCCTTAAAATAATTAAAATAAGGATAAACAAGAAACCAAATATGATAAGCAAATTAAACAAAATTAATCCAAAATGATAGTAGTCATATTCTTGGCTTAAACCCTGGAAATGGAGTTTTTAGCCACTAATAGTCATAATCATTATCCAAATAATTTTATCAATGATAAAAACCATTAAAAAGCTAAAACAAATAAAAATAAAACCTAATTTTCGTGTGCAGCCATCTCCTCTCCAGTCCTAAGACGTCAAAAGATGTCCCTAACATGTTTTAATATGTTCTATTTGTAGTGGACTAATCATAAGACATGTAGGAGTAGGAGTTCACGTTGTCCTTTTATAGCTGGGCAAAACTTTCATGCTTTTGAACCTCATCATGTTGCATCAATATGATCATTACTCTAAACCCACGACGCAGCACAATTGCGTCAAGCTACTGAAAATTGATAATTTTCGTTTGGTCCTTTACCCCAACATGCCAAAGGGTTCAATGATATAAGCTTAATAGGCGGTGAAATCACATTGATCAACTGGAATGCAGCCAATGTCATTTTACCATCCACCCCGATGCGGTATTAAGCTCCCAGGCATCCTAAGTTCGTCATATTGTGATTTGTGCTTCAGTTGGACCACTCCTAGCCTTTTATGATATTTCCATTTGATTTAAGGCTTGTAAATTCATCATGTATCATAATAATCATCTTGACAATCTACCTATAAAATTACACATCTATAATCATCTTGAATTAAAGCTCAATACAACACATATTCATGAGGATGAACTAGTGACTCAAGCTAGAACACTAATTTTCTCGGCTAGACTTTAAATACTCAATTTGAACTGAGAATCATGTGAAAACATATTTAAACATTGTAGGCACATACTTAGACACTTAGATACACATTTATATCATTATTAACACGTAAATTATATGAGTTGTCCTAAAACCTAGGCTGATAAAGATATAATAACTACACTAGAGATCATAGAAACATCCAACATCACCTCCCCGCATTTAAAGCCTTGTTCGTCCTCAAACAACTCTTCACTATGAACATCATAAGCTACAAAGACTCAAAACTATTTCTACAAGAAATAAATTCAAGTTAGTATTACAATGACTACAAAAGATGCAAGTTTCTACACTAAGCATGTTATATACACCATTGAAAATTCAAGAACACTACTACAAAACATCTTAGCCTCAAGAATTGACTCATCAAGTTGGCAAACTTATGCTAATTTCCCAATATAGGACATCATTAAAAATCACCCACATTCATTAAACATGTGCCCTCATAACACGAGAGTCACCCCTAATCACTCATATAAATACATTTTATTAAATAATGGATGCAAGAATCAAGTTATGCTCACTCTCACAAGGAATTCATAAGTTACACATAATGAACCATCGGCTTTCCCTTAGTGTAGCACTTCACTAATATATAAATGATGAAGCTTAGTATCAATAGGTCTTTCGTGGTTGTAATGTAGGCAAAGGGCCAGGTAGGAACTATTTTGGCTTAATAGTGACTATCTTCCCTAAGCGCTTTAATACATGACTTTATACATTTAATTTAACTCTAACAACCAAATCACACCATTTTTGTCTACCCCATTCTTTTGTTTTCACCCTATCTTATTAAGCTCATTTAAATACACTATGGTGGGAGGATTCTATGCCTAACTCATTCAATTTGAACAAATTTTTATTCTTTTCATCACTCAAATCCCTACCACAACACATAATAATTCTTTTTAACACCAATAGCTAATACTTTAGGGGCTTTAATTTCAGTTCTTCCTTCTTCAATTTCAAGCTCCTTAATTCACTAATTTTACTCTAAAGATCTTAGGATCTTTGGATCAAATTAAGGTTTCTCAAAGAATGGATTAGGCTACACATGAGGCTGCTGAAGAAAAGGCTAAAGGCTCAATGGGTCTTACTAGGATTATGCACAAAGGTAGGTCAAAAAGAAGGTATAAAACAAGGCTATCAAAGAAATCCATATATCATATCCTAAACCCACACTCTTTATTAAGCTTTGCACACAGACCAAGAAAGTTCTAGACATCACATGCAACAAGGAATATACAAATGCCTTACATCATAGATGGCACATGCTTAACTCAATAAGGTTATCTTAGACTATTAACCAAATAATAGCATGAATTCAACTTTAAGACATAAATACAAGAGTCATAATCATGAGGCTAGGAGTCTAAGAAGTAGCAATTCATACAATCAACATGCTCTTTACCACAAAAACACTTGCATCATGCATTCATATAGCACCAACAGGGACATCTCACTTATTCAAAACACAAATTTATCCTAAAATTGGGAATATTCCCACCCACACTTAAAATCTACTTTGTCCCAAAAGTGAACTTTAAAAGAAGAGATATAAATACTCCTTGAGGCCTCTAGGACTATCTAGTAGCTGTTTTAAACATTAAGAGGTCCAATGACCCCACACTTAGTCATTGCTATGCTCCTTAGCTTTGGTTTTTCGATACTCAAACTTCCCATCAACTTGTGACTCAACAAAAATAAAAACTATGTGAAGTTAAAACTAAAAATGGAAAAATGAAACATACAAACTTTAACATGGGTTGCCTCCCAAGCAGCGCCTAATTTGGTATCGCGACACGACCCAACTAAACTTAACCAAATTCCTTCATCCTTTTTATCACACTTGAAGGCCATCTTTTTATTTGTTTCTAAACTCTTGAGTGTGAACTCTCAAAGTCAAAAAAATTTCCAACTTTAGCCTTTTCAGGCTTATCAATCTGCATCATGTCAGTCTTAGAATATTGTGGCTTAAGGTACTTAATGAGGGTGTTCAATAAGGTCTTTTGTGGAATATGCTCCACCACCCCACACTTATTTCATTCAATCACAGTAATCATGCATAAGTATTTATAGTGGATAGTGTGTTAAGCAATTTGTACACTCTAAAAACCGCCTCTTCATCCTCCAACCTCATTATGAGTGACCCCTCGCTTACATAAATTAAAGCTCCTCCCGTTGCTAAAAATGGATGCCCCAAGATGATTGGTACCTATTCGTCTACCTAAAAATCTAGAACAATAAAGTCAGCAAGAATAATAATTTTACCAATCTTTATGAGGATATCCTCTATCACTTCTTCATGGTGGCTTATGGTCCCATTTGTCTACCGCAGTAGTACCGAGCTTGGTCTAGGCTTTCCTAAACCCAATATGTTCAACAAAGATGGGGGAATTAAGTTGATACTTTCCCCTAAATCACTAAGTTCCTAAACCATCTCGTTCTTGCCTATCTAAATGGGGAGAGTAATTTTCCCAAGGTCTTTAAGCTTCCTGGGCATCTTTTAAGACACCAAAAAAATACACTTCTCAGTGAGTGCTACCGCCTCCACATCCTACAACTTAACTTTGTTAGCAACCATATTTTTCAAGTACTTAGCAAACTTAGGCATTTTCTGTAAAACATCTTCAAGAGGTAAATTAATGTGAAGATCACTGAATATGTCGAAGAACTTCTTGAAACACAAATCCTTTTTTTCCTTTATGTGCTTCTGTAGAAAAGGTAGTTATGGGATCTTCGGCACTTCTTCAGCAGCTTTTTCTTATGAGTAATCAAACTTCCTTGACTTTTTAGCAACTTTATCAATAACATATTAGGGAGTTAAATCTTCATGTACCTTTTTAGTTTTCTTATAAGGTTCTTCGTTAAGCTCTTTATCACTCCTCAACGTCATTTCCATAACTTATTTTGGATTTTCAGTATCTCCTAGTAAACTACCTTGTGGGTGGGTATTTAGGGTCTGTTGTAACTTCCCCAATTGCAACTTTAAGCTTCTCATGGCCACTTTCTATTTTTATACATATGCAACTAACTGTATTTGATTAGTTAGAATCTATTTCATCATCTCTTTAAGGTTGCTAGTTGATTGATTTCCTTTTGCTTGTGGTTGCTGAATTTGTTGTTGTTGGGCGTTCCATGGCTGATTGTGCCACTTTATGTTGCAGGCATTTCCATAATTCTACCTTTGAACATTTTCCACATACATCACAGACTCAAGATTGGCAGCACACATAACCGTTAAATGGTCACTGTTACCACAAACTTTAGACTATTAACTGTGGATACATACTGTGTGGCACCTAATTTTATGTTGCTGGTCTAAGTAGTCAACTGATTTTGTAATGCAACAATTTTATCATATATTGCAGTAAACTGATCCACTTACAGAACACCTGCAACCTTTTTAGTAACATACTTTGAGTCTGAATTCCACATGAGATTAGCTTGTGCAATTCGGTTCAACAAAGTATATAGCTCATTATACGTCATCTCTAGAGCTTGATCACTTGCACCTGAATCTAATAAAATCTTAGTGTTATGGTCAAGTGCCTTAAAAAAAGTATGAGCTAATACCTTATTGGACTGTTGATGGTGTGGACAATTCATAGTAGTGCCTTGAAATACTCCAAGCTTGATATAAATTTTTATTCGACTTCAGTTTAAAGCACATAATCTCACTGTGAAGTCTCTCAGTCTTACCAGATAGGAAAATTGGATGAGGAATCTTCTAGCTAAGTCCTCCCATGATGTGATTGAATTTGTAGACTCAGCATTCAACTACTTTTTTGTTTCCCCTAGTAGTGAGAAGAGGAATAGTGTTATCCTCACTTAGTCAGTATTTACACCAGTAAGGATGAATGTGTCACTGATTTCCAGTAAATTTCACAAGTGGACCTGTGGATCTTCATGTGAAAGCCCGGTGAATTGTCCACTGCTTACAGAAACTGCACCATATTCTGTTTGAGCTCAAAATTACCTCCAGCTTCTGGTTTCTGAATGGAGAGGTCAAATTTGTTGGAAGTGGGATTGCCACTTCTCTAACTGTCCTATGGGCTTCTTGTTCATCAACCATGATAACAATAATATCTTGATCTTCTTTGATTTATGGAACACATGGGAGAAGGATTTCTTTTCTTCTTCGTTGATGGAAGAGTTGCTCAGGTTTGGGGCTTGGTTCAACCAAATCTCAAGCCCTTGCCATCTTAATATTTGAAAACCTATTTCTTGCAAATACAAAACCAAGGCCAAGCATAAAACACCAAAGAAATTTAAAAGCCAAAACTAAAGATAATATAGTTGCCAAATTACAAGTTCCCGGCGATGGCACCAAAAACTTGACAACGCCCAAACGCATACACAAGTTTACGAAGTCTACCAAGTAACATAGTGGCCTTCAATAAAGCCGAATATCAATCCCATGGGGACTTTTTTTAACGACTATTCACTTTTAGTTCATAATTTAGATTAATTGATTCAAACATAACCAAAATAGAGTTTTGAATATTGTAAATTGCAAGTGAAGTAAATAATGCGTAAAATAAAGGTCTTGAGACAATCAATAGGAGAAAGCACAGGTTTAAAGCACTTCGAACAATCCTACTATGTTAATGAACTTCATTCGTTAACTTGTTTATCTTGGTTGTTGATTCATAGGGTTAATTGTATGATCATGGCCAACCGACCTCTAATCGTTTACCTAACTTGGATATTACAGCTACATCATTGAGAGGTAATATAATAATACAATTAAGTGCTTAAATATATCAACCTACATGTGAATCAAGTAAGGCTTCTAGGTACATCCCTGTCCTAGATGCTAATTTGAATTCCCTATTTTATAAAAGAATACAAACCCTACTTTGTTTATCCCTACGTTCTATGTCCCTATTCTATCTTCCGAGATCTTAAGGTTGACAATATATGTACTCTAATGGTGATCAATCCTTAAAATGATTAAAACAAGGATAAACAAGCAACTATAAATGATAAGTGAATTAAACGAAATTAATCCAAAATAATAGTAGTCATGTTCTTGGCTTTAACCCTGAAAAGGGAGTTTTTAGATGTTAATAGTCATAATCATCATCCAAATAATTGTAGCATTGATCCAAACCATTAAAAGGCTAAAACAAAGAATAATAAAACCTAATTTTCATGTGCAGTTGCCTCCTCTCCGATCCAAGACAACAAAAGTTATCCATAACGGGTTTTAATGCATTTATTTATAGTAGACTAATCATAAGCCATTTAGGAGTAGGATTTCACGTTATACTTTTATAGCTGGGCATAAAATTCCCACGTTTGAACTTTGTCGTGTCGTTCCATGCTCATCACTATAAGCCAGCGGATGCAGCATAACTGCATTAAGCTAAAAGAAATTAACAATTATTAATTGGTCCTTTATCGTGATGCGTCAATGGGCTCAATGCTATAAGTTTTGATGCGATGCAATTGGATTGATCTACTAGAATTCATCCATTGTTATTTTACCATCTACCATGATATGGTATTGATCTCCCAAGCATCCTAAGTTGGTTATGTTGCGATTTGTGCTTTAGTTGGTCCACTAAAGCTTTTTATGATATTTTTGCTTGATTTGAGGCTTGTAAATCCTTCATGTATCATCATAATATAGTTACCATGCCACTAATAACATTACACACCCTGAATTAAAGCTCAAAATGCCATATATTCATGATGATGAACTAGTGACTCAAGCTAGAACACTAATTTTCTTGTCTAGACTTTAAATGTTTAATTTGAAGCCAGACTCGTGTGAAAACATCTTTAAACATTGTAAGCATATATTTGGACACTTAGATACACATTTATATTATTATTAACACGTAAAGCATATGAATTATCCTCAAAATAAGGCTGAATAAGTTAGGATAACCAAACTAGAGTGCATAAATACACCAAATGTTAGATCTAAACCCTATAATTGCATGAGAGCTTCGAATTAAGGCTTGTAGATAATTTATGGAGCTTGGTTACTGATTATTCCATGATTTCCCTTTGAATTCATGATAAAATTTCTTCAATCAATTGATAAATTCTTAGAAATTAGGGCTTTGAATTCTGAAACTTTAAGGGTTGAGTTGAGACCCGATTTATGCTCTCTTTGTGCTCAACTTTTGAGCACAACTTTGTTGTCCTTTATGGGACCTCGTGATGGTATGCATAAATATTCAAAAATGTTAGAGGATGATTATGATAATATATTTTATACCTGAAAAGGTCAGAGGATGACAATGATAATATGCTTATATACCCGACAAGGATGGAGGATAATTATGATGATGATGGTTGTGATTATGATGATTATGATATTTATTATACTTATTGGTTTAAGTCTGGCTACTTCTAATGATAGTATGGATTCTGTTTCATTCATCTATGCATGCACATTGTCTATCACCAGTATGCACCTATATCTATCAGCCTTATGGGAGTTGCATAGGTATAAGATATGAGTATGACTTTTGGTACACTTTATGTGGATTGAACCATCTGAGCTTGGGGCAGTGGGGGTTCATGAAATGCTAGATTAGATATTAGTTTTTTAGGCTAGCCGATTTCACATTGTTGTTTCTATCGTTGTCATTACTATTCTTATGATTATTGTTATGGCTAATTTTTTGCTTCTTTGCCATTGATTTGATATAGAGATTGAGGTATGATTCTAGATATTTTGCCTTACAATAACATTATTATACATGATTATCTCATAATTAGGCGTATGGATTAGAAACTTTGAGTATACTAGCACTAGTTCCTGCAATGATTATGGGGTCTTAAGATGCTAGTTTGATGATTTAGGTTGTACTTCAAGTTGACCTTGGTTAGTTTGACCATCTATTATCGTATATTATAACTAATACTTTAGTTCCTAGATTTTTTTTAGTTATTCCTTTTAGACCTATTACCATTAACCCCATATGCATGAGGCTCATATCTAATGGTTTAATTTCTTGTAAAGAGTCTTGACTTATTAAGTTTATCCTACTACTATTCTCCAATAACACACATTTGTTCTTCTCTATAATGCCTATATAATTTTTCCTATGAGGAAAAAACTCCTGCATTATATAATATCTTAGGACTTAATAATTTTAACTTTTTTTGTTGGAAATTTGTATATCTTTGTTTATATTTATTACTTCTTCTAACTACTGTTTTGAAGTCATTTTTGATGTATTCATTAACTGGGCTAACTTGTTCTTTCTTAATTTACCTTGTGTAAAACTTGTCCTTGACCTGTCTGTGAATGTTGGAAAAAGGTCATGGCTGATTCTTTTTAGTAATTTTTACGTTTTAATTGCTCAATTAATTTGTCTATATTTTTGTCTTGGCTAATTTTTTTTTCTAAATGAATTTTTTCCTTAAATAGTTTTTCTAAAAAAAAAATTAATTTCTAATAATAAGAGTATTATTGTGTTATTTTGTTTTATTGATATTGTGTCTGTTCTCCTTGGGGGTGGACAACTTGATCGTCCTTTAGGGTTTGGCTAAATTTGTTCTAATTTCTTTAAAATATTTTGATAAAATGGATCATTCATGAGAGAGCTATTTTCTTTATTTGATCAATATCTCTTCTTATTTCTTGTAATTATTTTCCAAGATTATTTTTCTTAGAAAATGAAGAATTTGAAGAAAGTGAAAATATTGAATACATGAATATAGAAATGATAGAAGAAGATGAATTTTAAGGCTTTAATAATGTTCCTTGCATAATTTAGTAATCCTAAAAATCTTTGTAAATCCTATGTCTTATCTAACTTATCTGGCATTTCTAAAACCTTTTGTGTTTATGTGGTTGTAATTTTATTCTTCCATCTCCAATAACTACTCCTAGGTAGTTAATACTATTTTTACATAATTCTATTTTCTTTTTACTAATTATAATTTCATTATCTACAAAAAGCTTAAAAACCTTTTGCAAATGTCCTAAATGATCCCTCATGTTAATACTAAAAACTAGAATGTCATCTATACAAACTAGTATAAAAGTCCTATAATCTCCAAAAATACTGTCCATTTTTCTCTAGAATATTAGGGGTGCTGTTTTTAACCCAAATGGCATGACTAACCATTCAAAATGACCTTCAAGACAAGTAAAGGCCATCCATTCTATACTTTCTTCATGCATTTTAATTTGCCAGTATCAGGATTTACAGTCAAATTTACTAAATACTTTTCTTCCTTGGGTTCTTTTTATTAGTTATATTTTGTCTGGTAGCTTATATCATCCATTATTGTATTATCATTTAGTCTCTTATAATTGATTACTATTATTGGCTTTCCTCTTACTATTTCACTATGATTTCTTACCATGAAAGTTGTTGACCTATGTCTTGATTTCGACCTTCTAATTACTCCTAATTCTAATAGTTCTTTAATTTATTCCTCTAAATCTTTCAAAATCTTGATTAGTTGATTCTATTGAAGTTGTTTTTATTGTATATTCCGGATTAATTATTTCCAATTTTCAGGTTATTTGATTGGAATCCCAATTCTTCAAGGGCTTTTCACCAATTATTTCTAATTCATCTAAAATTTGTATTATTTTTTATCGGTCTTTTTGAGTTTTTATTACTCCTATTTGTTGTATAGCTTTCTTGAAATTGTGTAATTTTGTATCTATATTTATTAGAGCGTATTCTTTTTCTAACTCATCTATATTCAATAGCTCTTGTATTTCTTCAAGTAATGATATTTTTTTGCTAGTTTTACACTTGCAATTTTCTCCTTTATCATATTCCAATGGATTGTTAGGGTCTATTTTGATTGGGTTGTTTATTTCTGATTCAATTGGTCTCTCTTTAAGATAGAGGTATTAAGTTGGGGTAGGTATTGTTTTTACCTGGGTTTGAGTTATATTTATAGATAATACAACCTCATCCCGAGTGAGGAAACAACTCCCATTATTCTGTAATAAAAAGTCTACTCCTAACACAAAATCCACTCTAATATTTAAGTCTCTTACCCATATTCTATCAAGATTTTATGAGGGCTTGTAAAAAGTATCGCAAGTATTAACAAAACTTATCATTACTCTAGGTACATAATGTCTATAAATATTAAAAGATCCATCCATCTGCATGGACATTTGTAGTGTGGGTAGTTCTTTTATCAAATTTTCTGATAGTACCCCAGAGTTCAATTTACCATTACCATGCACCCCAAAATGTTCACAACCATTAATAAAGCATGAATAGTGAATAATAAACCATGGAAGAACAATTAAATGAGTAATTATGTCAAAGCCCTCAATTATGCCAAAACCCACATTCAAAAACCATGAATTAATAAACAAGTTCATGCAATTAATAAAAATATAATTCAAGGGAAAGAGATACATGCCTTAATCATGAATAAACTTATTGAAAACAACATCCATATAACCCTAGATGATAACTTCCTTGAATCCTAGCCTTGACATGAAAGGGGATTTGAGAGAGCGGATTTTTTTAGAGTGAAATGTGGAAATATGTTAATATAGTGTTTAGCGGTTATTTATAAGCGAAAGGACTTCAATAGCCCTCCTCTCAAGTCAACAAACCCAAAAATTAATGAATTTAAAGGATCGGCGTGTTGTGGATGGTAATCTTTGCGATAATCTCCGTGTAACGCCACTATTGCAGATGCTTACTTCCTCCTCATGAAAATGCTCATAAATTTTTGCTCAGGTATCGGATTAAGGCAAAATCATATGCTTTGGAAAGAGGACACATTTATCAATAATTTGGTGAGTCTTGAGACCCAAAATTCAAATTATTTCTAGACGTTATACATGTTCAAAGTTGAACATTGTGGAATTGAATTCTAAAATTTGGGCGATAACGAAAATTCTTAAATCCACTTTATTCTAGGTGGTTACGATGAATATTCTTCCCCTTAAAAGAACTTTTCACACTAGGATAATGATCCTGACACCCATATTTTTATAGAAATAATTGGATTCAATTTTACACATGTAGAAACAATGGTTCAAATTCTAGCCCAAAAATGTGGGTGTTTCATTATCTCCCCATTGGAATCATTCGTCCTCGAATGATGGATAGGAATTTTTTAAAGCTTTAAAAGTATGGAACAAAGTATGTAACTTTAGATTTAAGAATTCTCCCTTAACTAAAACACGTATAGAAATTTAAAAGAAAGGGGATTCATGGCATTACCAAGTAAATTATGTTAGCACGAATCATAAGATAACGACACCAAGGTCGTACAAGGGGTAAAAAACCCAAAGCTCCTCACTCCAAGTAAGAAAATCAAAAGAATTGATATTTTTACCTAGGTCCTCCTTGCTGACCTTATTGCGGAACTCAGCCTCTGCGTCATCGCAGAGGCTTACTGCCTCCCTGACCCAAAACTACCCCAAGTCCCATCTGAAATTCCAAAACTCTTTTGGGTTACTCTTTTAACATCCCCGAACACAGATTAAGTCAAAAATCAATAGTTTAAGCACGAAAAGTTCAAATATAAAATGATGGAAATTTTAAGGGTCTTATATCGATAGCTCTTAAATATCACAATACTTCTCAACTATGATTTCAGCTACTAGTACCACACCACCATTTCAATCTTACAATCCCCCCCCCCCCTCCACACACACACATACACAAAAAAAACACATTGCTACAAGAACCAAATTCTAACTATACATTGCTGCCATACATAAGCCTAACCTGAAGTTAAAAGATGCTAACTTAATTTATTGGGCTCTATACCTTACATCCCTCAATGAATACTACTCCATCCTATCATTGTAGTCAAACAACATCATGTCTTATTGAGAGTACTAGCCACTTAACACAATGACTTTTGTATCGATCAATTACAACATTCAAGCCTATCCTTACTACACCCACCTTACGAATCTTACCCCAAAAAGCACAACAACCTCTATCACCCTCACACAGATTTTCACCACATATACCTCTCCTATCTATTCCATATAACAAAAGTTTCACCTCACTCTTCCCACTTATCTATAACCTTAGTTTGAGTAGTCACACCAAAATTTTTCAATAAAAAATTCATCCACTCTCACATCTATAACATTACCATGCTTTCATAACCACTACCATCCTAACATAAGTAGAGTAACTGAGGGAATAGTGTACGAGCTTTGAAAAGTAAGAGTACAGTATTACAATACAACATATGTTTGTTGCACTACTCAAGGTGGGTTCTATGACGTAAGATATGATCTAATATGCATGAAGGGATCCATATATCGAAAAACCTGGATCATAATTAGATAGCCGAACATGGATATGGGTCATATAAAGAACTAGAAACTTATTTATAAATACCATTTGAAAATGGGGGATATTGGTAGAATGTCCTCATAAATTGAAATAGGATGAATTTGCTAGAGTAAGAATAGATTTATCATGACCCATCCCTAAAACTTACAACCATGATAAAAATTCAAGATTTGCACCATCTCCTCCTTAGTTCAATGGTCACTGTCCCAATCTTAAGGGTATATCCCCTCATTAAATCTATACACGCCACACTCCACACGAGCACCAAACTCTCCTTGACAACTTTAATTTGAAGGCACTAAATTCTCTCTAGGATATCCCCTTAGGGGACACTAATCATAACTTCCTCCAACCTCTAAAGTCATCACCTTACAACTGCTATTTTCATAAGTATAGACATCTATGCTTCTAAACACTCAACACTCTATTTTCAACGCCTTAGAATACTAGCATTACACCTCTAATATCATAACCCCATAATTAAAAAAAATTAAAGCTATACCAAGGGTTCACATAGTCTATCTATTTTTCCATCAATTCAACTCTATATAACACCATAATATTAGTCTAAGCCCCGAATTTAATATCCTATGCATTTTCACAGCTTTCCATCTCAAGAATTATACTCCTTCAACCCCTTCAACAACTAACTTCAACCTCTTACTAGGATTTCACTAGAACACAATGTATTCATCCATTTATATACAAACATGATATTCAAGCCTACCATACACTTTATTCATATAACCTAAGGTTCTTATCCATCTAATGATTTAGCCACCATTTCTACTTCAATACTAGACCTCATGCATATATCACAATTACACACTCTAATATTTCTTAAGTCATCAACCTACGCTCTTTCACCCATTACATAAACCCTATAATTCACTCCTATAAATTATGCATTACTATACTCAAGCTAACATTCTTATCACTATAGCCAACATCTAAAGTCAAACTTAGTGTCTAACAACAATCATGGACCACTAGCAAAATATTCCATACAATAAATTAGACCACCAACTAGATAAATCCACCTATATTTCTTATTTAACTTAACTACGGCCCACGAGCACATTTTTCCTCACCATATTACTACTACACCTAATATTCCTTACATATCTTCTCACAAACCAAACCACCATACAACTGCTAGATAAAAATCAAGGGATCTTTAGTGTGTATAACCACCTAATAAGGATAGTTAATCTTAATCTTATAACCTAACCCATTAGGGTCTATAGGGGATTAAACTCTCTCATATCATATCCAGTTATCGATGCATACACCCTAAGCACCTCAAAAACTTTATAAAATCACCGAGGCCCCTCTTTCTATGATACCCAAGTGAACACTAAATTCATAAATTATTATATGACCAAACCTCCTATTCACAACCTATGATTTATTTCTCTACTACCATATCTAGTCTTCATGAGCTAATTCTCATTCCAACTAAAGATGTAAATACTACAACTAACCAATCTTTTTTACTGACTACCATAAGGGCACATTACTTGGATAACACAATAAGTGTATACCAACCCCAACACCTCACATAAAGGTCATGCAATTACAACTATCTCCCTTTCACTAAAAGTTACCCTTACTCTGACTTCTAAACTCACGACTTTATATCACTAACCTCGAGATCACCTTAGTACTCATAGGTCACAACACCCCAATTTACACTACCTCTTAGTATTGAAATACTTTCCCAACATTCGAATACAAATCTTTCCCCTTAAGCGAGACACATGCAATAAGGTTCTTGAAAGGGAAAAATTACATATCTTACCTCAGGCTAAAAAGCATGATTCATGAAGTTTGAGATACACACCTGAATAAATATACCTTGATGCGCTAATGGACTCGTCTTGAGTCCCTGTGCTATCCCATGAATTTTGATAACTCATTGTAAAATGACTACACCTTTAAGAAGCCAAAACTTTGCACTTGTATTATCTCAACAAGGAGACGTAACCCATAAAGTAGAGCAAATAATGAAGTTGGATAACTTTCATATAGACAACATAATTGCATAATCTAGAGTATGAAAGAATGAGAAACAACTCCTAAATGTATTTTAGCCTCTCCCTTATAAGTGTGGTATGCTACACACCAATAAAAGAGACTCTACTTAACACAGCTTTGTGGACCCCCCATGACACCGAAACCTAAGCTCTGATAATAACTTTGTCATGACCTGAATAAGGTCCTAGCCATGACGAGCATCCCAAGTTTATTGAGTATTAAAGATTGCCCCCTTAGCCTATTCCAACACAATTAAAAGCATCTAGAAGAGAACAAAAACCAATATAAAGCAAGATATAAAGGAAGAACTCAAAAGTCTTTATAAAATTAATATCCAAACCAACCATAATAACTATGTCCACAGCATCAACAAAGCCTCTAAGAAACTGAATACCAATAAAATGTTGGGACATGCCCTCAATAATAGCCAAAACTAGACCAAGGGAAAGTATATGACATAAGGAAACCAAATTATGAAACATAGACATCCAATGTATGGAAGCTTACCACTTCAATGTGAACTCATGAACTGATCCTGAATCCTAGTCATTGTGTAGAAGGAGTGAAAGTATGGCCAAATCCTACATTGCATGGGGATACAGTGCCTAAAAATGATTAGAGTTTGGAGCGCTAGCATGTAACTCAGGGGTAAGGGAACAAATAATGCCATAGATGATAATTCAAAACTAATCAAATCTTATACATACCATCAAATACAAATACATAAGTGTGTGTGTATTTATATACATATATATATATATATATATATATCTCACATGCCAGGAAAGAGAACAAGGATTAGCATGAACTTTAAAATATTTAATCTGGATTATGTGTATTGACCGTCATAAACTACCCATTGGTTTTATGGGTCCAGTTGTAACTCCCTAGTTTGGCCCCAAGACGTGTTAGCCACACGAACTGGGGACATTATCGTAGGCCGGGGACTCCTTTGTACCCTTCACCCTCCAGGATACATATGTACATCTATACACTTGGGGGATTCCTTTGTAACCTACAAGCGCATGGTCATTAAGACCAACCCTCATGTAGGCAAACATGAGTTTCCAATTTTAGGCCCCTCAAGACATCCACCTTCACGATTTAGATACATAGCCCCCTTTAATCCCAATTAAAATATTTAATATATAATCCATCCACTAATTTCCAAGAGTCGGTTATTATAACATTATTAAGTGATATCATCATACCGACTATAGCTTGTAAGCATTTTCATTAGCCAACACTTAGAGGATTCTATGTACCCCATAGACTCTATTATTAAAATCACTTGGGGGATTCTCATTTACCCCACAAGGTTTAAAAACCATTACTAACTAATTTTACATTTATGGAAAGAATTAGTTCAAGTAATTAATCAAACCAAACATTTTTGGGATTCCATTGTATCCCTATTACCATAATTTACAAAATTGGGAAATCCATTGTACCCAAAATAAATTAACCATTTCATACCAATGCATTAATACAAGTTAACAAACCAACTAGGTGACAAAACTATATTCCTTGACAATTTTACAAACATGTTGATGCCATATAATTTTCAAAGCAAAACCAAGTAATTGGGGAATCCACAGTACCCTAGAGTTCAATTTACCATTCTCATGCACCCCCCACAATGTTCACAATCATTAATGAAGCATAAATAGTGCATAATAAATCATGGAAGATCAATTAAATGAGTAATCATGTCAAAGCCCTCAATTATACCAAAACCCACATTCAAAAATCATGAATTAATAAATAATTACATGTCATTAATAAAATAATAATTTAAGGGAAAGAGATGCATGCCTATATCACCAAGAAACTTGAATAAAACAAAATTCTTAGGACTATAAATGATCACCTCCTTGCACTCAAGCCTTGACTTTAAAAGGGGATTTGAGAGAGAGAATTTTTTAGAGTGAAATAATTGATGTTATGTTGTGAAAACTAATAGAAATAGCTCAATGTAGTATTTAGGGGTTGTTTATAAGTGAAAGGACTGATATCCCTCATTCCAAGTCAAAACAAACCCAAAAATTGATGAATTTAAAGCATCAGCGCGTCATGGAGGGTAATCTTCATGATAAGCTCCATGTCACACCATTATCCCGGACCTTTACTGTATTCTCAAAAAACACACATAAATTTTTGCTCAGGTATTGAATTAAGGTGAAATTAGATGCATTGGAAAGGGGAAATATTTAGCTATAATTTGGTGAGTCTTAAGCCCTACAATTACACATATTTCCAAAAGTTATACATGTTCAAAGTCTACCCTTGTGGAATTAAATTCTAAAATTTGGGCGATAACAAAAGTTCTTAACTCCACTTCACTCTTGGTGGTTACTACTTACATTATTACCCTCAAAATTTCTTTTCACACTTAGAATGATCATGACACCTATATTTATATAGAAATAATTGGATTCAAGTTTACACACATAGAAATAATGGTTCAAATTCAAGCCCAAAAATATGGTGTGTATCCAGATTGTGTATCCATTCCATGCCTGGTATACTGTTATATATTAGACCTTTATTCATGTATTTTTTTGTAATATATGGTATAGTTTTGAGACTCCTAAGTATGGTTGGAATAGGATAGTTCATCTATGATACTCTCTTAGCCTTATTATATTAGTTTTTGGACATGAATAGGATAGTTTGTCCTTATTGTCTCATTGGTTTATATATGTGGTTGTTGGACATTTGGGTGTAGTCTTCAATCTTTTTATATGTTATATATATTTGTATTATCTTTGGGGCTCAATCAGTAGTTTCCTACAGAGTACCACATGTTTGGTACTCGTACTACACTTCTACAGCCTGCAGATCATAGTAAGGTTATTGTTGATATTATGTATGTTATGTAAAGATTCCATAGTTCGATGACATAGAGGGAGCTCCTGATGTTAAGAGTATTACTTTCCTCCCTCTTATGTACTAGACTAGTCTCTATGTTGAATTTAGAGATGGTTGTATCTATATATTCATTTAGTACCTCACTTGTATCCTTCTTATGTTAGAAGATCTTATATTAATTCCATCAAGTTTAGGGATTATCTTATGTATGTTAGTCTTTATTTCATCTATTCTGCATTCTTTCTTCCATTCTTTTAGGTAGTCCATTACTAGCAGTTATGAACAACAGGATTGGTATTGCCTACTGGTGGGTTATAGTAGGTTCCATCATGACTTGAGAAATAAGATCATGACAGTGAAGGATTTGGTATCAATTTTAGCCAGAGATGTTAAACTATTGCATTTTTGAGATATTTATTTAGTTAAGCTACATTAGAGACACCATCTTGTTAAGGAGTCTATGTGGGAGGTCGAGTCTAAAGTGTGTAGTAGTTACTCTCAGCTTTTTTCAATCTAGGTATTTTCTTACTTTATAGTTCAAGGATTAACCAGAGTTTTTGTTGTGGATGCAGTAATGACCTGAATTTTTAAATTTCTATTTTTATATGTTTTTACCTTTTTCTCCTTCTCATAGTAACTACATGTTGATTTTGGATTTTAGGGATAGTTGGCATGGTTCTCAATACAATCGAGAATGATTTGTGTGAGTTTGGGTTTTTAAAGGGTTGAGAAGCCATATAGTTTACTTTGGTCAAAATTCATTTTTCTATGAGTTTGATGGAAATTTGGACTGCACCACAAATCAAAAATGTCAAATTTGGATTAGTAGCAGGGTTGATTCAATTTTGGAACCTTTATATCTCATTTTGACCCTTCTTTTGAAAAATAGTGGAAAGGGGTTGCAGAGGTAAATTTAGTGAAAATAATCTTCTTTTGATAATCCAACATCACCACTGAGTCCAGGACATCAAAAATATCCTGTAGCATATATGGTTTATTTTTGTTGTGACCTAAGCGAACCATGGGGTCCATTTGGAGACATTTTTTTTCTTGGAAAATCTATTGGTGCAGCATTTTCTGGTGCATCAAGTCCTCCATTTCAATTGTGTGGACATGTGTCACAATTGTAGGCCTTGATAATAGAGTGCATTGGGATCGCATGGTGGCACTACTGCAATTGGTAGGGGTTATTTGGTGGATCGGGTCTTGTTGACTCATTGTGATTGTGAGGCCTAGCTATGCAATTATGATGATCATCTTAATTATTGGTCAATGTCAACCATCGTGATTGCTAAGTGAGGTATATAATTATGAGAAATTATTCATCGAACAGTATAAAAGACTCATTTTCATGTTTTTCCTTCTTTTTGGACTTTTGAGCTTCGAATTTGGGCGATTCTTGAGGATTTATTCACCATTTGAGCTTGGGTGAGATCCAAAATTTTATTCTCATTATTTTGATCTATTATATCATTAAAAGCACTTTTAAGTCATGATTTCAAGATGGAAATTTGGGGGGTTTATCGATAAAGTTTGAAAAAGATTTTTCTTCAATTTGGATCTTGTTTTTAACCCATTTCATTTGGGTTTTCACCTATATATTCCAATAACCTTGGTCAAGGTATTTCTATAATAAAATTCCAACGTTACCCCTTTTGTTTCTAAACTTATTTTTCAAACCCACTTTGGGCCTGGCCTAAATATGGACAATATAGGTGTCATTAGCTTTATTTTAATATTTAAATGCTATATTTGAATATTGTAGTTGATTATGAGGCCATTCGTGAAATGAAGGCTCATGTTGAAGCACTTTAGGCCAGAATTTAGTTATTTTGAGGTAGATTATGACTTAACTTATTTCAGATTGAGTTGGGTAGCTAATATCTAAGTAAAGTATGTTATGGGTTGTAGAAGATAACTATGGGGTTTATATTTCAAGAATATTATTATTATTATTATCTACCCATGTGGGGACTTATCTCTATTATTGTGGACTTTTGATAATTTATATTATGTATTGCCCGTGTGGGGGTTTTGTTTGACATCATTAGTCTTATCTGTCCATTTAAATGCCTTCATTCTAGATATAATTCTCATGTAGGGGCTCACTTTCTAATATAGTTCTTATTTAAACATTGGTTGCCCTATCATGACAGAAATACTTGAGTTAGGGGTTGAAATAATATTAATGATGTTTTACATGCATATTTATTCCGATGGTGCCTAATTAGAGTTGAAAATCATGAATTGTGGACATATTGAGTTGAATTCTTGGGTCACTATATATATCTATGTGTGTGTGTTGGATGAATTGGGTATCATTATATTGATTTAATTGTGATCTTTACATCCTCATTCCATACATATACATTTATGAGATACAGGTACCATTAAGAAACACTATTTTGGAAAGAAAATAAGATATTTTTATGAAAACCTTCTTTGTAAACACAAGTTGGAGGGGTCTTTTGAGATTGGTATATGAGATATAGTATATGGGTTGCAAACTGTAATGCCCCAAAAGTTTCCAAGCTAAAATTTGTCCCTAAAAGTATCAAGCATGGGCTTCTATAGTGAATTATACACAACACCCTATGGAATTATTTGAATTTTAACTTTTCATTACGTAGGTGACTAAATAAGCTTTCCATTGATATAAGATTCGTCCAAAACAGACACCCGGTGAGGGAGTTATGGCTATTTTATGTGCTAGTCATAAAACATCATCATTCAGGTGTTTAGCGCATCAAGGAGGATCCCAATTTTGCATTCGTCAATTTCCAGTGAGACTCCACGATGTGGAGCATCGTGGAGTGAGACAATTTCCCAATTGGCAACTTCTAGTGAGCCACCACGATTGTGGCATGTCGCTGTGGCCCATAAAATTAGGCACCAGTTATATTTTTACTCCATCTCATTAAGCGTAAAAATGGTACTTCTCCAACCCCTTATCATCTCTAACATGAGGTTTAATCTCAAGAACACCAAAGTAAGTTTATTTTCATCAAAATCTCTCAAGAAACTCCATTAGGGTTTCAGACTAAAAATCCTCATAGCTCAAGATTTAACCATGGGTTTTAGAAGATAATTGGAGATTTGGAATCCTCGTATCGTAAGCTCCAAGAATCATCCATTTACTTTCTAAAATAGAGATACGTGGGGTTATCCCAAATTTCATGGGCATAATTTTTGAAAAGAATTTACACAAGACCTTACTATCTATACGTATACATATTTTTTTACAAGTGGGGTTTTGTTTTAATATCAATAACATGTTTTGTGATATGGTTTTGAAAGAAATATTGAAATATCATGGGGTTGTTGGCTTGCATATATTTCAATTGTTGAATTGCGAGCATGTGATTTGAATTTCGAAAAGGTGTGTTGTATATGAATTGTGAATTCCTTAAATCCCCCATGATAATGTTTTATACCCAACACTACACTTGTGTTAAACCATCGAGAGCATGAGTTTTTGTAATTGACATGATATTACTCCTAAATTATAAAGTTTCTTGAAATTGAGAACCATGGTGCATGTGTTTGATGTGTGTGAAAGTTTTATATATGTGCATATTGTAAATGGCATAAAAAGTTGGAGAATTGATGTGGTACTGTGACTTGCAAGTTAATGGTATGACGATACCATATAAATGTATGCCATGATAAAGTTAGAGTTTGATTTAAGAGAGTTAGATGGTTACCCGAAGAAAGTACGAGTTGAAAGACTCTATGCTAGAAACCGTGATTTGCCGACATGGGGTTATGTTACCATTCTTTGTGATCTTATGTACCTTGATTCATGTCATCCCAAATTGGGACTATGGTTAGGTGCCCTACTTTGTGATCTTGTGCACTACCATGACATGTTGACTTGATTAGAAATTTTGGCACCCTGCTGTGTGATCTTGCGTGTCCCCCTTATAGATACTCAAATCCTTGCGGCAAACTTAGATTTGGGGCTTGGCCGCCAACTCAAGGGTGGAATCCATATATCCCATGGAATTACAGATTGTAGGGTGTACCATCTAGCTAAAAAGTAAGACAAAGAGTGAGTCATGGTTTCAATGAAATATTTCAAAGTCTTTAAAATGCCCATGTGATTTCTTACTCTACGATATATTTATGAACTGTTTTAAATTGCTCTCATATATGTTGATTGTAAATGACTATTATGGATTAGCTCTGCGTACCAGTACATCTGTATTGACCCCCTCCCCTCTAACCTTTCAGGTTCTGAGGCACAGTCTAGGGGTCAAGATAAGCATTAGATAATTCAGACAGCTGAAGAGATTGTGTAGTGGTGAGCCTTCTATATTTCGGAAGGCCTAATGTCTTACAGATATTCATCATACTATAGTTTTGGTCTACTGGGGGCCTTGTCCCAGACTTCAAATAGTATTGTTTTGAGATTTAGTAGAGATTTCGCAGACTGAGTCAGATGTTATTTAGATATTGTTGGAGTTTTCCTTCATTGTTAAACTAATTTCAGAGTATGACCATGTTTCCGTATTTGATTTATAGTTATTCATTTTCCTTTTATTATATGAATGTTGTGCATGATTACTAAATAAAGAGGGACATCCGAACCTTCATGGGTTGGATGTCTATCACGGCCAGGCCCTAGTTCGGATCGTGACAAACTTTGTACCAAAGCACGGTTCATGGTCCCAGGGTGTCTGCAAAATCGCGTCGGGTAGAGTCTTATTTATGGGTGTGTAGCATGCTACACTTATAAGCAGGAAGCTACTAGGCATTTAGTAAAGTGTTTCCCCTCTTTGTGATTTAGTTCATTCTTTAGAGTCTGAATTAGAATTGTCCCCTAATCAGTGGTCCATAGTATTTCAGAAAATAGTCATGCCTCCTAGTCATTCCCACAACTAGGATACTCAGGATAATGAAGTCCGCCCCACACATGGCATGCGGACCCATAACTGAGCCCACACCCCAGAACCTGTTCCTACTCTAGGAGTACCTCCAGTCCTAACCAGTCCTCCTCGAGCTCTAAGGACAAATGTTAACCATCCCTAGTCTTCTCAAAGGGACATATCGAATGCAGAATTCAAGCAGTCCATTCACATGCTTGCACAGCTGGTAGCCGTACAAAATCAAAGGTTAGAAGATACTGGGTCTGCATCTGTCACTTCTGAGGCTACTAGGGTAGGCCAATTCATTAGAATGAACTCGCCCAAATTTTCTAGCACTAAAGTAGAAGAGGACCCCCAGGAGTTCATAGATAAAATAGAGAAGATTTTTAGAGTTATGCATGTGGATCAGATGGAAGGGTTTGAGTTAGCAGCGTACCAACTTAAGGATGTAGCAAACCAATGGTACAACGAGTGGGAGGAAGCAAAAGGAGAGAGTGTTGAGCCCACAATTTGGGACGAGTTTGTGGTAGCGTTTCTTGACCAATTCTTTCCTCTAGAGTTGAGGGAAGCCGAAGCAGAGGAATTCATGAATCTTAAACAAGGGAAGATGAGTGTCCATGAGTACACTCTGAAGTTTAATCAACTGGCTCGTTATGCACCAGAAACAACAGGAAATATGAGGGCCCGAATAAGGAAATTTGTATTCAGCCTTTCTGATGATTTAGCACTTGAATGTCAAGGGGCGATCCTAAATAGAGAGGTAGACTTTTCTAGACTGTCAGTCCGCATACAATAGGTAGAATAGAAGAAAAATAAAATGTCTGAATCTAGAGAGAAAAACAGGCAGGCGAAGAGAGCCAGAATAGCAGATCAGAACCACAGTCAGCCACAGAGCGGTAATTGGGGTGGTAAATGGCAAAAAAAGATGTTTTAGGGAAAGGTGCAGTCTGTAGCTAGCGCCCCTATGCCCAGAACCCCAGTAGATAGGCGATCACAGAGTTTTCAGACTAGTCAGGGACCCAGAGCTCAGGATACTCAGTCGCAGGGTAGTGTCGCACAGCCCACCAAATCTTTTCCCTATTGTAACACCTGCGGGAAGAATCATCCTAGAAAGTGTTAATTCGAGAGGAGAAATTGTTATTCTTACAGTCAGGTGGGACACCTTCAGAGAGATTGCCCTAATATATGAGGTAATGTTGGGGGAGCCAAGTCACAGATGAATTCTTCTGCACCAGCACCTCAGAAGAAAGCTACTTCGACTGCCGGGAGCGGTCGCAACTGGCTATATGCTTTGACCAACCGCCAGGAGGCAGATGCCTCTCCAGATGTGGTCACCGGTATGTTACAAATCTTTTCCCGTGATGTATATGTGTTACTTGATCCTGGGTCTACCTTATCTTATGTGACCCCATATATGGTTGTTGGTTTTGGGTTTGATCCCAAAGTCATTACAGATCCTTTCTCTATTTCCACTCTGATGAGTGATTCTATTATGGCTAGGAGGATATATAAAAATTGTGTAGTGTCTATTCTTAGCTGGGATACTGTGGCAGAACTCATAGAGCTTGATATAGTTGCTTTTGATGTTATCCTAGGGATGGAAAAGCTCCATTCGTGTTATGCTACACTAGACTTTAGAACCCGAAAGGTTGCCTTTTCTTTTCTAAATGAGCCAGCAATAGAGTAGGAAGGGCACTGTTAGCACCTAGGGAGCACTTCATATCTTATCTCAGGGCCTGTAAACTCATTTCCAAAAGTTTTTTGTATCATATTTTTTAGGTTAAAGATTCTGACATCGAAAGTCTTCCTCTTCAGTCTGTTCCTGTAGTGAATGAATTCCCAGAAGTTTTACCAGATGATCTCCCAATAATTTCACCTGATAGGGAGATAGATTTTGGCATTGATATATTGCCAGATACCTATCCTATTTCTATTCTACCATATAGAATGGCTCCTGTAGAGTTAAAATAGTTGAAAGAATAGCTAGCAGATCTCCTAGATAAAGGTTTTATCAGACCTAGTATTTCTCCTTGGGGTGCACCTGTACTCTTCGTGCGGAAGAAAGATTGTTCCCTGTGTATGTGCATAGATTACCGCCAGTTGAATAAGGTCACAGTGAAAAATAAATATCCTCTTCTTAGAATCGATGACCTTTTTTATCAGCTTCAGAGTGCTAAGTGTTTTTCTAAAATAGAGCTTCATTCGGGCTATCACCAATTGAAAGTTTGGGAGTCAGATATTCCTAAACCAGCTTTCCAAACCAAATATGGTCATTATGAATTCTTGGTCATGTCCTTTAGGTTGACTAATGCTCCTACAGCTTTCATGGACCTAATGAATAGGGTTTTCCGTCAGTTCCTAGACCTATTTGTCATAGTTTTTATCGATGACATCTTGATCTACTCCAAAAGTGAGGAGAACCATGCCAATCACCTTTGGATTATTCTTTAGACTCTCAAAGATCATAAGTTGCATGCAAAATTATCCAAGTTTGAATTCTGGCTGAATGTTATTGCATTCCTGGGGCATATTGTGTCTAGTGATGGGATTCAGGTTGATCCCTAAAAATTTAAGGCAGTGAGAAAATGGCCCAGGCCCACGACTCCAACTGATATTCGGAGCTTCTTGGGTTTGGCAGGTGATGTGTGAGCCCATGCTAACACATTTGAAGTATTTAACTCTAAATAATTGTGTAGTCTTGAGCAACTATAGTCGTTTTTTATTATTTTACTTTGATTTAGTAGCAAAAGTAGAGGAGAGGGGGGAACCACAAATAAAGGAAGCAAAAAGCATGAAATCAGAAGCAATTAGAGAGCTAAGTGTGGCTGACAATATCCATGACACGTCGTCAGCCTGGTGATAGGCTGTCACGGATGCCGTCAACTTTAAATAGAAGATGTAAAGCTGCAGGAAGTTTTTGTGATGGCAATCATGAATGCCGTCAAGATGATGATAGGGCGTCACCATCATCGTCAACCTTAGGAAGCAGGAGATGAATTTGCAGAGAAGCTGACAATGTCTGTGACACGCCGTCAAGATCATGATAGGCCATCACGGGTGCCATCATCTAATCCGAAGAAAATCAGAAACTTTAATTTTATTTCCTTATTTAGGGTTAACTATTTAAAGCCTTGTTTTAGGGTTTTTAGGGGGATTTTTTATCAATTATCCGTTGACATATTGACAATATATGACTTTTATCTCTCTCTCTCTATCTAAACCAATATTTTAGTGTTTGCTTTATGATTCAATTACAAGTTCACTTTTTATTTCCTTCATTATTGTAAGTTAATCTTCTCAATTATGAATTCAATTTGTTTGCTTATTTCTTGCATCAAGAGTGGCTGAACACCCTTAACCTGGATTATGGGATCTAGGGTTAGGTCATGATAAGGTGGTAATTAATTACTCAAGGTTTAATAGGTGTTAGGATTTCTTGGTAATTCTGAGATCAGAATTTATGTCTGTTGGTTGCAAATAATAGGCGTACCTACTTTTGTTTGCTTGAGAAAGAAATCATAAATAGTAGGAAGTAAATTATCAACAGGGACTCGAAAAGGCTTTGCTTAATAATCAGCGCTATAACAAGGTTGATTAACCTGAGGTAAAATCTGGGCAGTGAGTTGTGATTCCCTAAGTCCAAGAGGATTAGGAAATTAGATGCTTGACTAGGTCGATAGACATTTAAGCATATCATCAATAAAGATATCTTGTCATCCTAACCACCGTGAGAACCTTGATTTAATGGTACCATCTGTCATGTTCTGTAAGCCCTAGTGAACATAATCCTAGTTATCTCATAAAATCTTGGTTACAAACATTGAATTCAAAGTGATAAACAATTATCGGCAAAACTTAAACCCATATTTCAGGAAACAGTAAACTATCAGTAAATTATATCGTAAATAACTTGAGTTCACACCTTATTCCTTGTGGGATTTGAACCCAACCTAGTTGGGTTTTATATTGACAATGATCGCTTACACCGATTCAAGAGTGTAATTTGTGCATTATCAAAAATGGCGCAGTTGTCGGGGAATAAAGTTGTAAACTGAAAGTTTGTGTGCGCTAATTTGCTATTAGTTAAGTTTCCTTGATTTATGTTTATTTGTTGTTTTTGTCTATTGTAGGTATTGTGTTTTTTATGCGAAAAACAAGAAGCTCCAAAGAATAGTTATTACCAATCAATCCAGAACCTCAGCTGATAGGGAGAATGGCTGAACAACCGAAGGCAGACAGACTAGCTGCTTTGGCCAGGGCTCAAGTGAACATATAGAATTTGGGTCAACAAGTAAGTCACCAGAACCCTGATGATAAAGACTTAGGTGATATGGAATTACTGAATCCTCAAAACCTAAGACGAGCTGAGCAAATTACTGCACCAGTGCAGCAAAATGTCAATAGAAACCATCCAGTCGAAGGAAGGTATAGTCAACAGCCTGTTCAATATGAAGCTGATGAAGATGATGAAGGAATTGATGGAGCTGGTGCAATGGGTGCTATCATTCCTCCACCGTTGGCATCGGGTGCAAAATTCAGCATAACAAGCACCATGATCCAACTCCTGAATCTGAAGGGGTTGTTTGGAGGCTTGCTTGGTGATGTCCAAACATGCATTTGGTGAACTTCATTACCATTTGATAATCTTTTGACAATCCGAGAGTGAGACAGAATATGATCAGGTTGAGATTATTTCCATTGTCTCTGTCTGGAGAGGCAACAATATTGTTAAACGAGCTAGAGCCTAATTCTATAACCAACTAGAGACAGTTGAAAGAGGCGTTCCTAGAATGGTTCTTTCCACTCTCCAAGAGGGTACAGCTGAGGGATGAAATCAGTAACTTCAGACAGCTTCCAATGGAAGCATTGCATGAAACCTAGGAGAGATTTAAGAAGAAGCTGTCTCAATGTCTAAATCATAACATGATGGACTTTCACTTGATTGAGACTTTGTATAGAGCTTTCAACTCTGTGTCAAAGCCAATTGTAGACAATGCTGTAGGTGGTTCGTTTATTGACCTCTCTTTTCTGGATGCTTCAGACATGTTGAATAGAATGACCAATCAGAGTCGAGCTTGGCACACTAGGGATTCTATGGTGGCTAGTCCGACTGTTTTTGGTGGTATAACTTCGGAGCAGCACAGAAGGGATGAGGAGCGAGACCAGGACATGGCCCACTTTCAGACATAGATGGATTTGCTGACCAAGTACTTCCTATCAGGAAAGACCAAAATAGTTAAGGCTGTGGAATCTCAGGGTACTGTTGCTACGAGTGTTGATGCAAAAGCAAAATATATGAGTAATCGGGGGTTTCTGAGGCAATAGCCAAGGGAACCAAGGTCGAAACTTTTATGACAAGCCTGATTGGAAGGATAGGGAGCAGGGACATTGGAGAAGCAACAATGACAGGAGTGGTTTGTATGTTCCTCCCAGAAGTCGGGATGCTGAAACAACTAGCTCGGGAAAAATGTCTATGGAGGATATGATGGAAAAGTTGTTGAAAAGAGTGGAAGCTACCAACTAGAGGGTAACTACTATGAAGAGAGAATTCTCTACCCTCAGTCAGCTGGTTAGCTCACACTCTGCTTCTTTTAAGCAGTTGGAGCAGCTATGAGTCAACTTTCTGCTACACTGAACCAGAGAAAAATGGTACTTTACCTAGTGATATGGTTTAAATCCACTGAATGATGGCTCATGTATGGTGATTACCACTCCGAATGGTAAGAGGTTACTTGGCCCTTCTATGGGAAAATTTGTAGAAGATGAGGTAATGGTTGATGAACCCAAAAAAAGGAATCTAGTGGAGTCTGAGAAGCTGGATGTTCTGCTGATGATTCAAAGAAAGAAAACAATAAGGAAGAGGAAATGGTGTTAAAGGCTATCCCTAGACCACCACCTCTCTTTCCTCAATGATTGAATAAAAAGGACAATGATGCAAAATTTGGCAAGTTCATATCAATGCTCAAGCAATTGACAATTAATGTGCCTTTGCTTGAGGCACTTGAGCAAATGCTAGGTTATGAAAAGTTCATGAAAGACCTCATCACAAAGAATAAAAAGGTCAGCAGTCAGCAGGTGGAAAATCTCCACCATTTCAGCACGGTTTCCACATGATTTTTAGTACAAAAGAAGGCTGACCCTGGAACGTTCACTATTTCATGCAAAATTGGGTCTCTGGATGTTGCAAGGGCATTATGTGATTTGGGTGCCAGCATGAATCTGATGCCCCTGGCTGATACAAAGCTCAGTTTAAAAGCTCTGACACCCACTAATATGGGACCGGTGATGGCAGATAGGTCGATAAAGAGGTTTGTTGGAATTTTGCATGATGTGTTGGTAAAAGTAGCAGAATTTATTCTTCCTGCTGATTTAATGGTATTGGATTATGATGTGGACTTTGAGGTACCCATTATTTTGGGTAGGCCATTCTTAGCAACAGGAAGAGTAATAGTCGACATGGAGTTGAATGAGCTTAAATTTAGGCTCGGTAAGAAAGAGGCAAAATTCAAAATGCATCGACCCATGTTGCAACAAAATGATATGAATGTCTTCTCGATCGTTGACGTCTTCTATGATGATGGAAAAGGGGGATCAACAGGTTGTCTTGGCAAAGTTTGAGTAGTCAAGATAACCAAGTCATGCCGCGATAGTAAATCAGGCACTATTGGGAGGTAACCCAAAGTTTTTTTTTATGTTTAAACAAGTGTTTTCAATTTTTACAATTAGGATTTGGTATAGAGAAGGTGGAAAAGTGGAAAGGTTAGATGGAAGGTCATGATGACATCCGTGAGAAGCCATCACAATTGTGACAAGCTATCACGAATACTGTCAGCTAGACCAGGCTTGAGGAATTCTCTTCCTAAGGGTGACAAAGTTCATGATAGGCTATCACAATTGTGACAAGCCGTCATGAATTGTCGTCAGCCCAGATCCTTAAAATCCAAAAATTGGGCCTAAATTTAAGTAGATCCAACCCAGCCCAGTCGCAAACTGTTTCAAATTTCCACTGATTTTAACTTCTTGTTCTTTAGTATTTCTTTCCTTAGTTAAAATATTTCCCATCCTTTGCAAAAACATACCAAGAAAACAATAAACAGAAAATCATTCTTCCTTGGTGCGTGATTTTAGTTTAACAGCTCCTTCAAGTATAGTCTAATCTAACTCTTCTCTTTTCTGATAATGTATGATGAATGAAAGATAACCTAATGTCCCCAAGATGCTTGAACCAATTTTAACTTGGAAAGTGGCTAAAAATACACCTAGGGTTTGTTGTACAAGCCCAAGGGTTGAAAAGATAGCTCACGATTCGAATTCAAGTAAATCTTGAGCAAGAATGGGGACCAAAAATTTAGTTAAAGTCAAAAGTGGGTTCTGATAAGTGAGATGACATCCATGATAGGCTATCACCATCATGACGGCTTATTAGGAATGTCGTCAAAATCTAACAAAACTAAAGTTAGTTCTGGATAGAGCTGACGACAATCGTGATGGGCTATCACAATTATGACGGCCTATCATGAATGTCGTCAGAAAGTGTAAAAAAAATTTGGGTTCTGTCTGAGATTGATGCCAACCGTGATAAGCTATCACGATCATGACGGCTTATCACAAATTGTCGTCACACCTGGGGCATAAAACATAAATGAGCTTAAATGATTAATGTACCTGTGTTTGTTATATTTAGGGTTGACTAATGCTCTTTGAATATATCCAAGTACTTTAAAATGGAACCAAAAAGAAAGAGTCCCACAAAATCAAAGAAAGCGGCCAAAGATGATGTACGTCGTAAGCTTATCAATGAGGAATCTGACTATGAGGAGGAGGAACCCTTGCTAGGAAGCGAAAGAAGCAAAGTCCAAAGAAATCTCCACCAATTGAGGTGGAGGACACTGATGATACTGAGTTGACCACAGTTTTTTAGCAAAAGGGGTATGAAAAGGGTAATTCTGAATAGCATGAGTCTGAACATACTGACTCTGATGAAGAGGATCAAGAAGAGTCCGAAGAATCTGAGTCTGAGGGAACAGCTTCTGGGTCCCCATCCACTGAGCAACAAAATGATGAAGAGTCTCCACCTCAGAGGACTCTTATCAAGTGTAATAACCCGGAAGTGAGGAACAATGCTAGATAAAAAATCCCTAAAGCAAAGGACATCTACATTACTGGGCTGCAAAGAAGTGATAAAAGGTATGCGAAGAAGCCAATCAAAGAATAAAAGATGATCATCGTGAAAGGGTTGAGCAGATACCCTAAAGTGGAGAAGAAATTCAAGGAATATGGCTTAGGATGGACTACAGAAAGGGGAGGTTCATTTTATCCTGCACTAGTTCAGAAGTTCTATGCGAACTATCAAGCTAGGTTGGAGAACATGTGCAAACTAGGTGAGAAAGTAATGGATCAGTCTCTTCTTGATAGAGTTTGGGTGAGGGGCATAATGGTTGATGTTTCGGTCAGGATCATCAACAGATTCTTGCACAGCTCCGACTTCATACCTCAGGCCACCACACTATTATTTTATACTTGGATAAAGAATAAGGACAAACAACGTCCTTGGTTAGCCAACATCATAGCTGACAGAGAACCAGCTTGGGTAATAAACCCAAATGAGAGAATTTGTAAGTCCTCATTAGCTCAGGAGGTAAAATTTTGGTGGGGCATAGTGGAAGTATGGATAATACCTACTGAGGAAGATAATATTCTGGGTGATGACCGAGCTATTTTGGTGGCAAGCTTGGTACAGCAGCTTCCCTTGAACTTTAGGGAAACCATTGCAGATGAGTTGAAGATAAGGATGTCAAGGACCGACACTACTTATCCTTTTCCTTGTCTTGTTACAGAATTGTGCAGAGCTGCTGGGGTGCCAAAGATTATAGGATTTGATGAAAACATTCGTGCCCAGAAGACTCACAACCTTATTCGATTTAATGAGATGTAGCCAGGACTTAGGCTTGATAGGGGTGCAGAGGTAGCAGCGGACCCTCTGGTTATAGGTGTAGGAGCAGCACATCATGTAGATAAACAAGATTCTTTAGCACAGGCAGTGCCTGAGACTGAATCCAGCCCCTCTGTTTCTCCAGCAGCAATAGGTTCTACATTTCAGCCGATTGATATTAGAAAGGTGGATAAGCAAGCCAAGTGGTGCGAGGCACAGCTACATGCATTCGCCAAATAGTTCGTTGCTGCTGTGGACAAAAGAATCAAGGTTGCACTAGAGCCCTTTGTGATATTTCCTGTGAGAGTTGCAGATTTGGAGAACAAATTTAATGCTCGGGCAAAGGAGATGACAGGTGCTGATATTGGTGCATTCAGGGCTGCGTTGAATAAAGTAAAGGCAAATGTTGGGGTGCTACAGCAACACCAAATTATGATGACAACAGGTCCGGCTATGGAAGAATTGGAGGAAAAAATTCCTATACTTGATCTCACTGCAGACTCCCCAAAGAAAAAGGAAAAAAATAGAGAAAAGAAGGGCAAGAATAAGAGAGAATAGCCGAACGGTGAGGAAGAAAGAAAACTAAAAAAGAAGGAAAAAATAAAGACTGAGAATGAGAAGGTGAAGAAAGTAAGATTAGAGTCCCTGGCTGATACTGAGAAATGAGAGGCAGCCATCAGATCTAGGGCTGCAGATGCTTCATCTAGCCAGGCTCCAACCACCATAAATCCAGATGCTCCTGATGGGGAGAAGATAGCATATGATGCAGTAGTAGGGTTGAAGACCCAGGATCCACGTGCTTGACTGTCTTTAGGTATACCCTAACCCTTAGTGCATCTTATTTTTTCTTCTAAGTTGAGGGAGTAGGGTAAATTATTGTTGTAATATATTCTATAGATAATTAGGACTAGTATAAGTACTTAAGGCAGTTAGCATATTCTGTGATTTTTGAGTACCTATCCAGCGGTCTGATCTATTGTGTATTGAATTGCATCCATTGTGACAACTGTGTATCTTTTTGTGGCGTTAGTATGGCAAATGAATGACCTGTGTTAAACAAGTGCATGAATCAAATAAGTAGTGATATGTAAGATACTTGAGTGCCATATGTGTTTAAGGTCTTACTCAATTTCCGTTGTACGTTGAATCTAAAACTTACCCTGTTAGTCGTGTCATAGTCATAGGTAGACGTTAGGAAAAGGATCATAGGTCATTTTTGCATGTTAGCCCATTTTAGCTGAAATGACCTTCCCAATGTGAATAATATCCCTTGATCCCTGTTTAAGCCTCAATAGCCTATTTCTTTCTTTAACCCCTTTCACCTTTCCGTTTACATCACAATAAACCTGTCTTGGCCCTGGTCCTCCTTGGACACTATGCACCTTGACTTAGGCAAATAACCTAAGTTGAGGCTGGCTATTATAGGAGTGCATGATGCAATTTGTGTATGAAGAGAGGTAGAATAAGAAGGATGAATAAAAATTTAGGTGCGGTGAAACAGAAATAAGAAAAGAAAAAATTGTGTGAAAAATGATAGAAAGATAATCTGATAAATGAAAAGACCGCATCCATATTGAGAATGCATAATCAATAACAGAGGGAAGAAAAGAAGGGTTTAGAGTTTAAACCCCAAGAGTTTAATGTAGTGTTAAGGAGGCATAGTCACTATGAAATATCCATGAATATCATACCAGCCCCTAGCCTATATTACAAGCTTAAAAAAAGCCCTATAGTGATCCTAACTGACCTGTCTAAAGACTTGGGTACTGATGATAAGGGCAAGCCTATGGCATTTGATGCGCAATGTTGGAACTTCATTTTGAGAGTGAGTCTTGTGTTTATCCCTGTGTTTATAAATTCTGATATAAGTGAAAAAGGGATGTCTTTGTTGCGAGGGCACACTAGGTATGTTGCTAATCACTGTCTTGTTTGGATAAGTGTGATTTGGGTATATGTTGGGTTGTTATTGATGGAATTTTAGCCATATCTTGATCCTTGTGAATTTCATGGGTTTTTTCAATAATAGACACAGTTGGTTTTATTTTGACTGACCTTGGAGATAATGCACGTATTCTGAACTGATATGAGTAGTTAGCTACCAAATTATACTTTGAATACTCTTAGTTATGTTATGGTTGCTTGAGCACAAGTAATTGTTTAAGTTAAGGGTGTTCATGTGTGAGCCCATGCTAATAAATTTGAAGCTTTTAACTCTAAATAATGTGAAGTCTTGAGCAACTGTAGTCATTTTTTATTATTGGCAGCAAAAGTAGAGGAGATGGGGAACCACAAATAAAAGAAGAAAAAAACATGAAATCGGAAGAAAATAGAGAGCTAAGTGTGGCTGACGACATCCATGACACGCCGTCAGCCTGGTGATAGGCTATCACCGATGCCTTCAACCTTAAATACAAGATGTAAAGCTGCAGGAAGTTTTTGCGATGACAATCATGACACGCCGTCAAGATGATGATAGGGTGTCACCATCGTCGTCAACCTTAGGTAGCAAGAGATAAATTTGCAGAGAAGTTGACAACGATTGTGACAGGCCGTCAAGATCATGATAGGCCATCACGAGCACCGTCATCTAATCTGAAGAAAATAAGAAACTTTAATTTTATTTCCTTATTTAGGGTTAACTATTTAAAACCTTGTATTAGGGTTTTTAGGGAGATTTTTTATCAATCATCCATTGACATATTGACAATATATGACTTTTCTCCCTCTCTCTCTATCTAAACCAATATTTTAGTATTTGCTTTGTGATTCAGTTACAAGTTCACTTTTGATTTCCTTCATTATTGTAAGTTAATCTTCTCAATTATAAATTCAATTTGTTTGCTTATTTCTTGGATCATGAATGGATAAACACCCTTAACCTGGATTATGGAATCTAGGGTTAGGTCATGATAAGGTGGTAATTACTTACTCAAGGTTTAATAGGTGTTAGGATTTCTTGGTAATTCTGAGATTATAATTTATGTCTATTGGTTGCAAACAATAGTCGTACCTACTTTTGTTTGCTTGAGAAAGAAATCATAAACAGTAGGAAGTGAATTATCAACAGGGAATCGGAAAGGCTTTATTTAATAATTAGCATTGTAACAAGGTTGATTAACCTGAGGTAAAATCTGGGCAGTGAGTTGTGAGTCCCTAAGTCTAAGAGGATTAGGAAATTAGATGCTTGAATAGGTCGATATACATTTGACAATATCATCAATAAAGATAGCTTGTCATCCTAACCACCGTGAGAACCTTGAGTTAATGGTAGCATGTGTCATGTTTCGTAAGCCCTAGTGAACATAATCCTAGTTATCTCATAAAATCTTGGTTACAAATATTAAATTCAAAGTGATAAACAATTATCTGCAAAACTTAAACCCCCATTTCTAGAAACAGTAAACTATTAGTAAATTATATCGTAAATAACTTAAGTTTACACCTTATTTCCTGTGGGATTCGACCCCAACCTAGTTAGGTTTTATATTGACAATGATTGCTTACACCCATTCAAGAGTGTAATTTGAGCGTTACCGGTGGGTTATTATAGAAGATTGGTAGAGAGTTTTTCTTCCATAGCTGCGCCACTTACTAAGTTGACTCAGAAAAAGGTAAAGTTTTTGTAGTCTGACTCTTGTGAGAGTATTTTTGAGAAACTGAAAGACAAGTTGACTACTGCTCCTGTTTTAACTCTTTCGAAGGGTACAGAAGGTTTTATTGTATACTGTGATACATCCCGATGGGACTTGGGTGTGTTCTTATGCAGCACGATAAGGTAGTGGTTTATGCATCTAGGCAGTTGAAGGTTCATGAGCGGAACAACCCTACTCATGACTTGGAATTAGCAGTTGTGGTTTTTGCACTTAAGATCTGGTGACACTATTTTTATGGGGTGAATGTTGATATATTTACTGACCACAAGAGTTTACAGTATGTTTTCTCACAGAAAGAGTTGAATCTCAGGCAGATATGATGGTTGGAACTTTTAAAGGACTATGACACGAGCCTGCACTATCATATGGGTAAAGCAAATATGGTAGCCGACGCCCTCAACAGATTATCTATGGGTAGCCTCTCTCATGTTGAGGAAGGAAAGAGAGAAATGGTGAATGATGTTATCAACTTACAAATCTTAGAGTATGACTCTTAGATTCCGAAGATGGAAGGGTGGTGATGCATGAGATAGCTCAATCATCCCTTTGTGCAGAAGTTAAAGTAAAGCAGGCTGGAGATCCCATCTTGATGCAGATAAAGAGTGATGTGGGTCAGTAGAAGGTGATGTCATTTGAGATTGGTGGTGATGGCATTTTGAGATATCAGGGTAGGTTGTGCATGCCAGATATCGATGGTCTGAGGTAGAGAATCCTTGATAAAGCTCACACTTGAAGGTATATTGTTCACCCAGGCTCTACTAAGATGTACCATGATCTGATATCTATGTATTAGTGGAATAATATGAAGCATGATGTGACTGACTTTGTTTCTAATTGTTTAAATTGACAACAAGTTAAACTAGAGCATTTGAGGCTAGGTAGTTCTTCCCAAGAGATAGCTTTACCTTGTGGAAGTGGGAGATAATTAATATGGACTTCATTACAGGGCTTCCGAGGTCCCGAAACTAGTATGATTCCATTTGGATAATTGTAGATAGGCTGACCAAGTCAGCCCACTTTCTACCTGTCAGAACTAACTACTCGGGAGAGTATTATGCCAAGATTTTCATTGCCAAAATAGTTCATTTGCATGGGGCACCTGTGTCCATCATACTTGAACAAGGTACACAGTTTTCTTCTCAGTTTTGGAGATTTTTCAGAGAGGCTTAGGCACCCAAGTGAACCTAAGCACTTCTTTCCACCCTTAAACTGATGGGAAGGTTGAGCGTACCATTCAAACCCTTAAGGACATGTTGAGGGCCTGTGAATTAGTTTAAAGAAAGTTGGGTGGAGCACTTGCCCCTAATAGATTTTGCGTATAATAACAGTTTCCATTCCAGTATTAAGATGGCACCATTTAAGGCATTATATGGAAGAAGATATAGGTTACCAATAGGGTGGTATAAAGTGGGTGAGATGCAGATGTTTGGGCTTGATCTTGTTCATCAGGCAGTGGAGGATATGAAAGTCATTAGAGAATGACTTATAACAGCATAAAGTCGTCAGAAGTCCTATGCTGATGTTAGGATAAGACGTTTAGAGTTTGAGGTTGGAGATTGGGTCTTTCTCAAGGTTTCTCCTATGAAGGGAGTTATGCAGTTCGAGAAGATAGGTAAGCTGAGTACTTGCTACATAGGAACATATGAGATTTTGAGAAGGGTAGGTGCAGTTGTGTATGAGTTAGAATTTCCTGTCAGTTTGGGTTCTGTTCATCTGGTATTTCATATATCTATGTTGAAGAAGTGTATTAGAGACCATTCTTTAGTGTTGCCTGCCGAAGAAATCATAGTGGCAGACTCCTTATCCTATGAAGAAGAGCCTGTAGAAATTTTGGAATGTTAAGTTAGAAAATCGAGAAATAAAGAGATTGCCTCAGTTAAACTATTGTGGAGAAACTAGAAAATTGAAGAAGCAACTTGGGAATCCGAAGTTGACATGAGAGCTAGGTACCCAAACCATTTTGACCCAGTGGATGATGAAATGGAAGGTACAATCCTTGCCTTATTCTTTCTATGCCTTAGTATGCTTGAAGTCATGCTTGTCTATGTTCTGCATCAACATTCGGGGACAATTTCCCAAAGGGGGGATATTGTAACACCCCAAAAGTTTCCAAGCTAAAATTTGTCCCTAAAAGTATAAAGCATGGGTTCTAGAGTGAATTATACTCAAATCCCTATGGAATTCTTTAAATTTTAAATTTTCATTATGTACGTGACTGAATAAGCTTTCTGTTGATATAAGATTCGTCCCAAACGAACACCCGGTGAGGGAGTTATGGCTATTTTATGTGCTAGTCATAAAACATCATCATTCAGGTGTTTAGCGCATAGCGGAGGATCCCAATTTCACATTCATCAATTTCCAATGATACTCCACGATCGTCGCACGTCGCGGAGTGAGATAATTTCCCAATTGGCAATTTCCAGTGCACCACCATGATTGTGGGGCATCGTGGTGGCCCATAAAATCGGGCACCAGTCATATTTGTAGCCCGTCTCATTAAGGGTAAAAATGGTACTTCTCCAACCCCTTATCATCTCTAACACAGGGTTTAATCCCAAGAACACCAAAGTACGTTAAGTTCATCAAAATCTCTCAAGAAACTCCATTAGGGTTTCAGACTAAAAATCCTCATAGCTCAAGATTTAACCGGGGGTTTTAGAAAATAATTGCAGATTTGGAATCCTCGCATCATAGGCTCCAAGAATCATCCATTACTTTCTGAAATAGAGGTAAATGGGGTTGTCCCAAATTTCATGGGCATGATTTTTGAAAAGAATTTACACAAGACCTTACTATCTATACGTATACATATGTTTTTACAAGTGGGGTTTTGTTTTAATATCAATAACATGTTTTGTGATATGGTTTTGAAAGAAATATTGAAATATCATGAGGTTGTTGGCTTGCATATATTTCAATTGTTGAATTGTGAACATGTGATCTGAATTTCGAAAAGGTGCGATGTATATGAATTGTGAATTCTTTAAATACCCCATGATAATGTTTTATACCCCACACTATAATTGTGATAAACCATAGAGAGCATGAGTTTTTGTAATTGACATGATATTACTCATAAATGATAAAGTTTCTTGAAACTATTACATGTTGAGAACCATGGTTCATGTGTTTGATGTGTCTGAAAGTTTCATATATATGCATGTTGTAAATGGTATGAAAAGTTGGAGAATTGATGTGGTACTTTGACTTGCAAGTCAATGGTATGACGGTACCATATAAATGTATTCCATGACAGAGTTAGAGTTTGATTTAAGAGAGTTAGATGGTTACCCAAAGAAAGTACGAGTTGAAAGACTCTATGCTAGAAACCGTGATATGTCGACACGGGATTATGGTACCATGCTTTGTGATCATGTGTACCTTGATTCATGTCGTTCCAAATTAAGACTATGGTTAGGTGCCCTTCTTTGTGATCTTGTGCACTACCATGACATGTTGACTTGATTAGGGATTTTGGCACCCTGCTGTGTGATCTGACGTGTTCCCCTAATAGATACTCCAATCCTATGGCAAACTTGGATTGGGGGCTTGGCCGCCGAGTTAAGGGCGGATTCCATATAGCCAGTGAAATTACAGATTGTAGGGTGTACCATCTAGCTAAAAAGTAAGACCAAGAGTGAGTCATGGTTTCAAAGAAATGTTTAAAAGTCTTTAAATTGCCCAAGTGATTTCTTACTATATGATATGTTTATGAACTATTTTAAATTGCTCCATATATGTTAATTATAAATGAATATTTTGGATTAGCTCTACGTACCAGTACATCTGTATTGACACCCTCCCCCTCCAACCTCTCAGGTTCTGAGGCACAGTCTTGGGGTCAAGATAAGCAGTAGATAATCAGACAGAGAAGATATTACGCAGTGGTGAGCCTTCTATATTCCAGAAGGCCTAATGTCTTACAGATATTTATTATTCTACAGTTTTGGTCTACGGGGGGGCTTGTCCCAAACTTCAGATAGTATTGTTTTGTGATTTAGTAGAGATTTCGCAACTGAATCAAATGTTATTTAGATATTGTTGGAGTTTTCCTTCATTGTTAAACTAATTTCAGAGTATGACCATGTTTCCACATTTGATTTATAATTCCACATTTTCCTTTTATTATATGAATACTGTGCACGATTACTAGATAGAGTGGGACATCCGAGCCTTCATGGGTCGGATGTTCATCACTACGAGTCCCTAGTTTGGGTCGTGACACAAACCTCTCATACATCCTACCTGGGAGCTGCGAGCTCAATAGGTGTATACTGAAAATCATGCGATGACTTTCATCATACATCCCATCCACATTGCATTACATTGCAGTTGAACATGCATATTTCATGATTTTCTTTAGTTCCGTTGATTTGTATTTAGTTTTAGTATTATATTTGTACATGTTTGTGTTGCTTTCATTTTCGTGTTTATGTATTAGAATTGTTAGTGAACACGGTGTGAGCTATCGTTTGGGACTTTTCTACTTGCAAGTGATGTGCTCATAGTGTTATTTTACTTATCTATTTTCTAGCTTTGCTCAGTCAGCCTATGATACCAATAGAGTACAAATGGACCATACTCACCCCTATTATGCCCTTTTGGTGTAGATCCTAGCACGAGTGCAATAGGCTATGGTTGATATCGTGTCATGATTGGTGCTACTCAAGGTACTAGACAATTTTAGTGTCCAGGATGGATTTCAGATCTTATTCTATTTTATTTATGTCTTTGTTTGGATCAGAGACAGATTTTGTGCTTTTCAATTTTGAAGTTCTATTTAGATGCTCTTACATTAAGATACCAGATTTTGGATGGTTTCTATTACTTCGTCAGATTTCTATTTTTAATACATATAATATGTAATTCGTCTGACTTCATTTTAAAAGTCTTGCCTTACACATTTCAGAGATCTTGCATTACTATTTCATTCTTGATGAATTTTTTGTACTGATTAGTGATTGACCTACTTGTCAAGGTTGGATCACGACAAGTGTCATCATGATCCAATTTTTGGATCGTGACAAAAACTAAAGAATAAATAAAAAAGGAAAGGAACCAAAAATAAGAAAATTGAAAAACAAAGGAAATGGACAAACTAAAAATACAAAAACAAAAAGAAGCAATAAACAAGGGGGAAAAGGGAAAGAAAAGAAGTAGAGAAAAAATAGATGAATAAAGAAATAAATGGAAAAAAAAAAAGAAAAAGGGTAAATAAAATAAAAATCGAGTATGAATTAGATTATCGTGTAAAAATAAAATAAAATATAAAATAATAAATTAACAAAGAAGCATAAAAGAAAAAATAAAATAAAACATGAGAAGAAAACAAAAGGAGTAAGGAAATAAAAAAGGAAAAGAATTATAAATGAGATAAATAACTAAAGCTATAAGGGAATGAGACATTTTCTTTAATTAGTTAGGGGAGATTTTATGCAAGGGGACATTTAGAGGGTGTATGGATTAGCTTTTTTCAAGTGACATGTTGATAACATCAAAACAACACCTCCTATCAGGTGATGATATGGTCGTTGTTAATATATAGTAACCCAACAGAGGTTGGGGTCGAATCCCAAGGGAACACGTGGCTTTGTAGATCTTAAGCAGTTATAGTCCGCAGGTAGAACAAGAAAAGTAAATGGGGGGTTTTGATGTAGTAATCTCAATCAAGTAACTATACAAATTTTAATTGTAATCTGTGTAGGTGAACACTAGGATTGTGTTCCCCTGGCCTCTGAACTCCATAGACTTGACGTGCTTTGTCGAACTAACCCGATACTTTGTATGTAGAATCGATAAGTTATGTACCTTGTACTATCTTTTGGACGAGCAAAAGGATTTCACCCTTTACTTTTTGAGTCTCAGGATGTCACCTTACTAACCGTTATCTTGATCCCAGTTAACTATTACCTTTTGAGTATCTAGTTATTAGATGAAACCTAACCATTTACTAAGATAGAACCTAGAAGTGTGGATCAGTAGTTAAGCACCAAATTATTGTTGTCTTTATCTTTATCTAGCCACTGCTCCTCTTTTAGAGTAAGCAGCAATATCTAGGCAGGATCATAAAGTGTGCCCTCATTAGGAAAACTATCATAACAAAGACAAAGCAATACATGCATGGGTATTGATTCTGAACAACGAAAGCACTTCTCCTACTTTGTCAATCCGCTAGGGTTTCCACAACCCTAGCTATGGGTTTTAGCCGTTCATGCTTATGAAGAAATCAATAATATCCATATTCAAAAGCATAAAGGTAATCACAATGATAAGAAGTAATAAAATCCACAATTGTAATTGAATTAATGAACCAATGTCAATACAAGAAAATCCCAAGATCAAAATCGGATCTTGGAATCAAAATATGTTTGTGAATATCAAAAGTGGGTAAATCTGACTAAAATGTACATAAAAGGTATTTATAGTACAAGAGAAAGTCCTAAAACCAAATCCCAAATGAAATAAGAGAAAACCGGATCGGTGGCCACATGTGGTCTATTCCCACGGTCCAGCACTGGGCGCAGGTACAAATCGTAGGTAATGGGGGAAAAATCCTGCAAATTCAGCTCTTGGGATTTTCGACTTCTGGTACTTTCTATTCCTACATGCGGTTTGTAGGTCTTACATGCGTCCACATGTTGACTTGGTAAGTATCGGGAGTCATCTTTTCAGCTGTTCTTTAATTTCAAAACATGGTTTGATCACGAAAAAGCTGGAAAAATCCCGAATATCCATAAATTCTCCAAACACAGCCAAAAACACCTTTTTCACAAACTTATCATCCAAAACATGATTTCCTACAAAACATACCTAAAAAGTATCAAATCTAACAAAATAACCTCAGAAACTTGCATCTTTTCCTAGTTTTAAGCATCAAAGGTGCTATATTTCTATTGCACATCAATACCCTCAACTTAGAATGTTTGCATGTCCTCGGGCAACAAAACCCAACAAACACAAAAAGGACAGTAAACTAGGAGAAACAAGAGATTCAAGGCAGTCAGTCAACACTTCAACTCAGAACACAACATCTCCCTCCAATCTTATTTTTCAAAATCAATTGTGTATGAACATGAACCACAACAATGTGACACAATGGGATTAAGGTATGGTAATTATATTAGCAATAGACAACCACTCATATATACAAGTTACATTGCCCGAAACAAGCTGATAGCTAGAAATATGACTGAAGTTCCCTGCTAGCAATATGACTCAAGTACCCGTACAACAAGGATGTCCCACTCACTCATATAAAATCATGCATGTCAATGCAGGGACGCTCAAGAAACACTCACATTCAGAATAGAAGTACCAACCAATTCATGTCAAATACTATAGGCTTGTCCTTATTTTCTTTACCTTAGCATTCAGATAGTCAAGTTATGATCACTATAGATCTTTTCTCTACTTGTAGTATTGGCTTGGGGGCTGGTATAGTACATGTGGACATATAAAGTAACTAAGCCTCTTTGGCACTACACTAACCTTAGGGTCTCACTTACTAGCCAATTTTCTTTTTATTCCACCTTTATTTCTCCCTTGTTATTCATTACTGCACATTCAGGTTGGGTGTGGTCTTTTAATCTTTCTTTTTTTCTTTTTTTCTTTTTTTCTTTTTTTCTTTTTTTCAAAATTTTTTCTTTTTGTTTAATTTTTCATTTTCTTTTCTTTTTCTACCACACCCATCCCTACTAACTTTTTCTCCTATTTTACCCTTCTTCATACCCATTTTACACTACGCACCCCTATTATAGCCACCTTCAACTTAGGCATTTTGCCTGAGTGTGGTACACAATGTCCAAGGAAAACCATTACCAAAATAGGTTCATTGTACTATAAATGTGAAGGTGAATGGTGAAATAATAAAAAATACGCTACAAGGCTTGTTGTGCACATGCAAGTGTATGTGGTCTCACCAAATAATATAGTAGCCTTAAGTAAATCTGAATATCGATCCCTTGGAGACTTGTGTTAAAAAACTATAAAATTCTAGTTACAATTAAGATTAAATTGATGCAATCATAACCAAAAGAGTTTGGACAGTTTATAAACTAAAAGTACACTAAAGCAAAGTGGTAAAGTAAGGACTTTGGACAATCAATGAATGAAAACCTGGGATTAAAGCACTATGAACAATCATACTACGCTATTGAACCTCATTTGTTAGATTTATTATCTTGATTGTTTATTTGGGCTTGATATGATGATCATGGTCTCTCGAGCCTCTAATCACCTACCTAACTTTGACCCACACCTACATCATTGAGTGGGAATGTGAAAACTAAGCTAAACACATTTATATTTCTTACCATAGTGAAACAAACAAGGTTTATAGGTATATCCCTATCCTATTCTCTAATTCAAACTCCTTATTTAATAAAATAATGATAACCTTACTCAATCTATCCCCATATTCTATCTTCTATTTCCCTTTCTCGAGATCACAAAATTGATAATTGATGTATTCTAAGGGTAGAGAATCCTTAAAATAGTAATAACAAGGATAAATAAAAAATAAAATATGATAATAAATCTAAAAAACTCAATTCAAAGTGAAAGTAAACATGTTCTTGGCCTTAACCCCGAAAAGGGGGCGTTTAGCCACTTATAGACATAATCGTAATCCAAATAATTGAATCCATGCTATAATCCATTAAAAATCTAAAGTGAAGAGAAATAAACCCTAAACAAAGTGTTGGGAAGCCCCTCTCCCAAGTATAAGACATCCAAAAGTATCAAAAAGTGATTAGAATAAAGTGCAAGTGTTGTATTTATAGTAGGAGAAGTTGGTCGTGTGTGGACTAAGAGGTGTGGCACGTTGGTTGCTGCCTAAGGGTTGATTCACGTGATTTCTTTCTCTCTTCACTGGACTAAGGTGCATGAGAATTTTCTTAGTCCCTCATATAATGGTCCGCAGCACCCCTAATTCATGTGGGCTCACTAGAAATTGCCACTTTGACATTTAACTCTCCTTGTGCATTTCTCCTTCCACCCCAAGACTTGTGGTATTGTTTTCCCTTGATTTCTAGCTTTTTAAAAATCCATATATCCTCATAATCAACTCACAAAGAATCCAATAACATCAAACACCACGTATTAGATCTCAAAACAACAAACAATCCATACGATGAACTAGAAACTTAAGTTAAGACTAGTCTTGCCCAGTTGATCTTCAACTTATTATTTTGACTCTTGGCTTGATTTGAATAAAACTTCAACACTATAAAAGAGTTTTTACACTCATAAATACATAATAATAACCTTATAAACTCACTACACACGTTATAATCCATCACAATAGACTAGAACGACACCAAGCTCAAGCAAGTAACACTAGTTTTCTCGTTTGAACTCTAAGTGATCGATTTAAGTACCAACTCTTTTGTAATACACCTTAAACACTATTACCACACACGTAAACACTTAGATGACTAATTATATCATCTTTAACACATAAAGAACATAAAATTTCCTCAAAACATGGCTAAATAAGCTAGGATAACAACACTAAAGTACATAAATCCACTAAACATCAAGGCTCAAAATAGGGATCAAGAGGTATAATTTACACATGGAAGTTCATTTAGGCTAAAAGTGGATATAAATCAAAAATGACCATGATCATTTCCTAACATACTATTTTTCAACCTAGGCAAAACTAACCAGGCTAGTTCTAAATTCAACATACAAAGGGAACTAGGTAGTATCTCACACTCACATAGCATAGAGTCAATATTACCAACGACTACCTGTCCAGTTCATGCAATTATTTACAAGTGATTATTATCTCCCTAATCCTAATTCCATAACAAGATCCACAAAGTTCACACAAATATACATTCACACAGTTTTAAAACACAAAATTTTGGAGAGGTATCACAAATTTGTCAAAATATAACTACTTTCCTAAATATTTAAAATCTCCTAATTATACAAAAACAACACAATACAAAGAAAAACATAATACGACACAAAATTATCCTAGACATGTTAGTTCAATAATCATACCACGGCCAATAAGAAAACAAGCACGACAATAAAAACCGGTGGTAACATGGTATTCCCACCCCTAATGAAAAATTATACACTTTTCTTAATAAGATAAAATATCATAAAACATAGGAAAGTGAGAACATACTTGGACGCAGAAGGAACCCAAATTAAGAGCATTCCTAGATAGGGGCACATCAGCTGGTGGAGGCAGTGGTGGTGGTGGTACACTACTGGATGATACACCCACTATTATAGATGCACACGTCTACCTATCAACAAATGCAGACTCTATCAAATCATGTCTGGCCTTTTTAACGGCCTGGTCATATGGTAAATCAAGTACTGCAGGTCATCTATGAGACCTCTCTTGGCACCAATTGCTGGGACCTCTTCCTAACCCTCTACAAGAAAATCAAACTACCGCGGTATGCACGACATGATATCTGGACCACCTGGGGTATAACTGAGGGAGAGGTTATAATATGGCTCTCCATAAAAGAGAATACCTCTACACGTAATACATCAAACTCCTCCCTTACTTGGGATAGACCTGGTGCAGTTGTCTTTGTATATCAAACTATAACCCATCTCTTAAACTCAATGAGTCATGTCTAAAAGTTAACACGTAGCTCAAATAGTGTAGTACTCAGTTCAGCCTCCCATTGGGCTTGGGCCTACTCAAATTTAGTCCTAACCCCTAATCTCATTTGCTTGTAAAGAGTAGTCATCTCAGTCTCGACCACCCTCACTTTAGCATCTATGGCCCTCTAGTTATCCACTAAGCTCTGCAAAAACTTGCTACATATAGTAATCATACTTATCATAAAAGGTGTAGTGGATGGACGAGTAGGCTCGTAGATGCACCAATTAGCTCTAACGTTGAAGCTGGGGCTTATGAAGAAGTAGCATGTGTCCCCTTACCCTGTGTACTTGAATCAGGATCCTTTCTATGCTCCCTTATATCCATGTAAAAACTAAGACCTACATCATCTCAATGTGCCTTAGTAGGTTTTGTGGAAATAACTGGGCCCTTATACTGGGGCTGTGGTATTTCTGCCTGCTGACTTGATCTCGTAGAAATGACTGGACGTGCTAAACCCTTCTTGGTCATCATTTATGCAATTTTTATTGCAGCTACCCTCTTATCTACACCTAGTATCTCAGGTACACCGACCTCATCACACAGCCTCTGAATCATGCAGGAGAAAGGCAAATTAGTTAACTTACCAAATGCTCTATCATGTAACTCATTATGAAGAATAGCATCATAATTAACATCATATTCAACTATTAGACAAGCAACCAGTGTTGCTCCCTCCTACACTAATGTATTATCTAAAGTAGTGGGTATTAGTCGGTATCTAATTAGCAACCACCAAAACTTGTCCTCCAATGTCAAGAAGCCCTTCTTAATCACAACTTTCCCTTTGATCCATGGGGTCATATCACCCAGTGGTAAAATATAACTGGCTATCTACCTAGTCATCTTAACCTTATCTTGATTATACTCAGCCTCCCACATAATATGTTGATCACATGCAATCCTTAATCTATTATCACAGTCAACTGTAGATGTAAAAGTGACGTAATTTGTGTCAAACATAACTCTGTGGATAGTATCCTCTGTAATATCAACTCTGAACCCTCTAACCAGTGTATGATCAAGTTATAGCTATAGCATAAATCTAATTAGGCATGGATGTCTATGTATAAGAAGGACTACGGTAGCTCTATAGGATGCATAAAATTCTCATACCATAGCTAGGTTTTAGGAATCGAGTGGCCTAGTTATCTAATCTAGCTGATATCTATTAAATATTGCCCACAATTATGGTAATTGATCTAGCCCCGATAAGTTAATCCAGTGCTCCTTATAAATATACCTTATAGTCCTTCCTAGCTCCCAAACACAAGTGTCGAACTTAAATATATTTTCCATCCCTTTCACACACCACCTCAGAGGTCCCTCCTTGGGAGGTATCTTTGGGATATATACAGGTATGGGGCTTTACTGTACTGATACATCATGGGAAAACTACTTGGTACCCTCATCAGACTGGGTACCTCAGTCTGCTGTACAAGATAGTTGTTTGCTCCTCACACGAGGGCACCACGGATGACTACTCCTACTCAACCTCATCAGATAAATCTTGGGAGCCCTCCTTACATGAGAGGTTCTAAGCAGAAACCTGTAGAGTAGTCTCAGACTCTGTATCCTTCTCATCATTATCATCATCAAGTGGAGAAGTATGTGGGTGTGATATCCTAGTGGACTCTATCCTCAGTTGGGCTATAGCTGACTAAGCAACTTGGTGAGACCGTCCTCTCATGACTCTATATGTTACCTCAACTATAGCATCTCTACATTGCTGGATTGGGTACTTCTCTACTGAACCTCTAGTCTCAGTAGACTCTGTCCATTTCCTTGAAGTACTGATCTTTATCTTATTCACTACTTTAGGTGCCATATGTACCTGAAAAACTAGTTGCTAGTTTCCAACAAAAGTGAGGGGTAGCAAAAGTTGAAGAAAAACTCAAAATTCAAAAAGTTTGAATTTTTCCAAAATTTTCACACCCTTAAGACCTATTTGAAATCCCAAAAAGTCCAATGTTCACACACCAATCAATAATCATGAATCTCAAAGCAAACAAACATGTTCAACTAGCGGTATTACTCTATTCATTTAAGTTCACTTTCTGGTTGGTACCTAACTTTAGATTTTTATTTAAAACAAGGCCCTATATTATATTTTATGCTACTTCATGGCTCTCACATAAAATCATGATAGATTCTTTATATTTTGCAATAGATTACACATATCAACTTGTTTAAACAATAGATAAACCAATATATAACCATTAGGAGCTGAGAAAGTTACCTTTTTATGAAGAACTGAAAGTGAATAATGAAGAATTCAAGCAAAACCAAAGTTAAAACTTGTTTTTAGCATATTGGGACAAGTTTCTACCTCAAATAAGTTTTAATTTAGTCTTTACATAAGTGTGGAGTTAGTTTGTGATCTAATAGAAGAGTTGCAATTCAAAGAGAAAAGTGAAGTTTTGAGGATTTAAATGAGTAAGAATGAGGGTTAGAATGTTTTTATATAGGTGGACAGCTATTTTAGGTCATATTTAAGTGTTGGTAGGTAAAAGTTTTTATTAAAAATGGGCCCAAAATATAACCTAACCACGGCTTGTACCTGCGGCCAACGCCCGCGGTCTAGCTCTGGGCACAGGTAAAATATCCTAGGTTTTGATCCTTAGAAAATTTCCAGGAAATCCATTCTCCGGACCCAATATGACTTATGGGCAAGTGGTATAGTTTTATCGTATGCTGACTAGTGTTAGTTGGTGGGATGGTTTTGGTCACAGGAATGGGTATGACTTAAGGGTATGAATTATATGGCTTGTTATGAGTCGTATCAAGGACTCGTATGGTGGGCAGTGTTTGATCCTCCTGGTATTTCATTCTGCCAGGGATACGGGTTATAGGTATAAATTATATGTTGTGGTTATGACTTGGTTGAATGTGTCATATAATGGACAGTGTTTGATCCAAAGGTTGAGGCTTAGATACGAGTGGTGGATACTGATACTATAGGAGGGTATGACTCGTATTAGTCAATTGTATTCCTGTGATGGGCTTTTAAAGGATTTAAGTAGGGGTATTTTGGATATTTCCCTACTTACTCTAACTAGGACCTATGACTTCTAATACACTTAGGAGGTTATTTACCCTATTATTCTATTCAATAACACTTAGAAACTATTCCAAAACATCTCATAATTCTCTCAATATATTTGGGGCAGTAAGTCTAGGATTTCATCTTGAGGATTGCTTTGGGGCTTGTCTTAGCGATTTCCTTCCATCAATTCATCAGTTTAAGGCATGATTCTCTTCCCTCATTGTAAGTTCAACTAAAGGCATAGTTTATATGATTGATTTCATGGTTTTACTATTTCATGATTATCGTTTCCAACTATTATTTGGGGGTTTTGATATGGAATATTTGGTTATGGTTTCATATGGTTTTAATTATGCTTTTATATGCATTAATGGTAGATTTGGACAATTGGATTGCATGGTAATGGTGTAATTGTGTTTGGAATTGGTTTTGATTATATTATGCCCCTAAGGTGTTTGATAAAATGGTTATAAAGGTATGTTAATTGCATTGACTTCTTTTAATAGAACTCTTGCATATTTTAAACTGGACAAAGGATTTATGCATGGTTTAAATGGTTTGAAAAGCCTAAAGTTTAAATGGTTATACTTGTGGAGAACACGAAAGTCTCCTAAGTAGATTTAATATGGTAATTAGAAGGGCACCTAAGGTCCCCTTAACCTAAATGGTTTGGCTACGGATATTACTTTCAAGTAAGGGCTGGTATGACGATACCACCAGTATTGGCCTTCGTAAATAAATGGATAATGGTTTGGTTATTTGGAAATTGATTTTAATTGGGCATTAATGGTGGGTTATATAGCTATGCCATGGAAGGTGGTGGTCCCTAGGGGACCAAATCAAAAATTTATAGTTTCTAATATGAGGAGTCTTAATGACCATGTGCGTGCGTAATATTTTATATTGGGGGATGTACTAGTCATCCCCTGGGATATTCCCTGGTCATGCGGCTACATATATTGGGGCCCTTTTAACAGGGGGAGCTGAACCCATATGGCCCATGGGTGGTTAGGAAGACAAATCTACACAGCCTAGGTATAAAGGTTTTAAATGTAGGCTAAACCCGATTCCCTTTCCAGACACTTATATATGTATGGTTGTATGCATTATGGATCATTTTACTTGGATTTATAATTTGAATTATTTTATCGTTATCTTGAGATTCATGCTAGAGGTCATTCGCTAACCTCATCTACTGGCGGTTACATACCCATGCTATGTAGGAATCAACTATTCTACTCTTCCTATTTAGCACACAGATTCAGTATAAGTATTTAGATTGAAGTGGTGATTTTCCATTATTTTAGAGGCACCATTTCATCTTATGGATTTCTTTAGACACTGTTTTTTTATTTTGATACTAGTTTTGGCGATGGTAGGGGGCATGTCCTAATTGAATTTATTTACTCTTTTGGATAGAGACTTTGTGGAACTTCTAGGGGTTGGTATGGGCAGGATCGATATTGGTATCAGCCTTGGCATTGGAATAAGCTGGTGGGATGACATTATTGGATGATATTGTTGGTTTTTACATTGTATTTCATTTTGGGATTGATTATCGTATTATGTTTTGGTATTCCCTTTGGTTTATTGACTATGGTTTGGTTTGGTATGGTTGGGTGGTTGGTGTGGTACGGTTACACTCAGTTGGGTCAGTTACAGTTGTGACCCTATCTTAGAGTCTTAATGAGAAAAATAATGCTATCTTATTATATGTTTGAAATTTAATCCATCTAAGGTTGGATGTAGGTGGTTGCGTTGGTTAGCAGGGGGTGGTCCTTAGTCCTGGTTGGACTTTGGATGGCCATTATGACAAGGCCTGGGGTTGGGTCATGACAAGTTTTTATCAGAGCCTAGGTTCTGATCTACTAGAAATTCCATAAAGTCATGTCGAGTAGAGTTTTTTTTAGGGGTGTGAAGTGCGGCACACTTATAAGAGAGAGGCTACAAGACATTTAGGAATATTTCACTTTTTTTGTATTCTATCTTCAAGCTTGAGTTCTCAATCCTGGAATCTTCTCTTATCCTTGTTTGTTTATCTTTTCGATCATGCCTCCTAGATCTAGAACATCAGGAAATTCTTCCATACCATCTGGGAATAATGGTAAAGGGGTACGTCCTACGTCTTAAGTACATCTTTGATCCCATGGTCCTATTCTTGATGGTGCTGAAATTCCTCTTATTTCAGCTAGTTCTCCTCAGGTCCCTCAGGGAAATATGACAAACATGAATTTCATTATTTTTATCCATGTTATTGGCTAATTAGTTGCTTTTCAAGATGAGCAAGGTACAACTAGTGTTTTATCTACTGAGGCCATAAGAGTTAGTCAATTTATGAAGATGGATCCTCCAACTTTGATGAGATGGAAAAAATCTTTTAGGTGATGCAAGCTACTAATATGGAGGGGGTTAACTTTGTAGCTTATTAGCTCAAGGATGTTGCTTATCAGTGGTATGAGGAATAGAACAGAGATAGAAGAGATATAAAAGAGGAAGGGTTGTGGGAGGCCCTTTCTAATGCCTTCTTGGATCGGTTCTTTCCTCAAGAGTTGAGAGAAGCTAAGATGGAGAAATTTGTGAACCTCAGGCAGGGGAGGATACAAGTAAAGGAATATTCTATGAAATTCCATCAGCTATCAAGGTATGCTCCTGATTTGGTGGATGATATAAGGTCGAGACTGAGAAAGTTTGCTTCTAGGTTCAATATAGATTTGATTCTAAAGAGCAAGACTGCCTTGATTATTAAAGATATGTACATCTTAAGATTGACTATTTATATACAGTAGGTTGAGGATGAGAAGAGGAAGCATGTGGAGTTTGGGAATAAGTAGGGAAAGAGGAACAAGTTTTCTAGTTAGAGAGGTGCTCAGTCTCAGGGTGGTAGGAATGGTGGAAAGTGGTAGAAAAAGAAGTGCGATAGTTCTGGCTCCTTTTCTGCTAATGCTCCTTACCATTTGGGAGATAGGAATTATTAAGGTGGTGATAATTCTTGCGTATAGGTTGTCTAATCCCAGGAGAGCGGAGGTTAGTTAGTTTCTTTGTGTCCTCTTTGTTCATTCTGTGGTCATCCTCATCGGTGCTATTACAATAAAGGAAGGGACAAATACTTTAAGTGTGTCCAGATAGGCCATCCGCTCTAGGATTGTCCAGTTAAAAAGGTTGCTATGGGGGTGAAAAAGATTCCTATGGCTTCATTTTCTGCTCTTACACCTGGTGGGATGGCATCTACTTCTGCTACTGCTCCTGGTTCTAGTATTGGTCAAAATAGGTTGTATACTTTACCATCCCAACAGGAATACAAGGCATCACTTGATGTCGTTATTGGTATATTAAAGCTCTTCTTTCATGACGTATGTTGTTTGCTTGATTTGGGGTCCACTATTTCTTATGTGACTCTTTATGTGGCTATGTCTTTTGGTTTTGATCAAGAAGTTATCTTAGATCCTTTTTTTATTTCTACCGCTGTAGGTGACTCGGTTATTCCTAAGAGAGTTTATAGGGGTTGTATGGTATCTGTTGGTAGCAAACAGACCTTGGCGTATCTGTTTGAGTTTGATATGGTAGATTTTGATATAATTCTGGGTATGGATTGGTTGTATTCTTGTTATGTATCTGTGGATTATTGGACTCGTAGGGTTATCTTTAAGTTTTTTGCTGAACCAATTATAGAATAGGAAGGTAGTTCCTTATCTCTAAGGGGGAGATTTATTTCTTATCTTAGAGCTTGGAGGTTAATCTCTAAGGGTTGTCTTTATCACTTGGTCCAGGTTAAAGATTCTAACTCGTAAGGTCCTTCTTTGTCTTTGGTTCTTGTGGTTAATGAGTTTCCAAAAGTCTTTCTTCCTTTGGATAGGGAAATAGAATTTGGTATTGATTTGCTTCCGGACACTTGTCTAATATCTATTCCTCTATATAGAATGGCTCCTACTGAGTTGAGGTTACTCAACGAGCAACTTAAGGATCCTCTAGATATGGGATTTATTTATCCTAGTGTTTCTCTATGGGGTACACCAGTGTTCTTTGTGCGCAAGAAAGATGGTTCCTTCGGATATGCATTGATTACAGGTAGTTGAACAAGGTGACAGTCAAGAACTAGTATCCTTTCCCAAGGATAGATTATTTGTTTGACCAGTTATAGGGTACCAAGTTCTTTTCCAAGATAAATTTTTGGTCTGGGTAGCATCATCTTAAGATTAAAGAGGTGGATATCCCTAAGATGGCTTTTCATACTTGGTATGGGCATTTTGAGTTCTTGGTGATGTCATTTGGGTTAACTAATACTCCGACAGAATTTATGGACTTGATGAACAAGGTGTTCAGGCAGCAGTTGGATCTCTTCATCATTGTGTTTATTGATAACATTCTAGTTTATTTGAAGAAAGAGGTGGATCATACTAATCACTTCTATATAGTGTTGCAGACCTTAAAGGAACACCATTTGTATGCCAAGGTCTCTAAGTGTGAGTTCTGGTTGAATGCTGTGATTTTCTTAGGCCATATTATTTCTAGTGAAGGGATCATAGTGGATCAGCAGAAGGTTATTATGGTAAAGAGGTAGCTTAGGTCCACAACTCCATCTGATATTCGAAGCTTTTTGGGTTGTATTATAGGCGGTTTATGGAAAGTTTTTCTTTGATAGCTACTTCTTTGACTAAGTTGACTCAGAAGAAGGTTAAGTTTTCTTGATCGGATGCTTATGAAGGGAGTTTTGAGAAGTTAAAGGATAAGTTGACTTCGTCTTTAATCTTGACTTTGCCGAAAGGAAATGATGGTTTTATGGATGCATTTTAGTTAGGGATTAGTTGTATTTTGATGCGTTATGGGAAGGTGATTGCCTATGCTTCTAGGTAGTTGAAGGTATATGAGAGAAATTATCCTACTCATGATTTGGAGTTGTTAGTGGTTGTATTTGCTTTGAAAATATGGCAGCATTATTTCTATTGTGTTAACGTGAATATCTTTTCTGATCACAAGAGTCTTTAGTACATGTTCACTCAGAAAGATTTTAATTTCAGGCAGAAAAGGTGGCTTCAGTTTCTTAAAGATTATGATATGAGTCTTCACTATCACCCAAGTAAGGCTAATGTGGTTGCTGATGCTCTTTGCAAGTTATCCATGGGTAGTTTTACTCATATGGAGGAAAGTAAGCGAGAATTGGTAAAGGATATTCATCACTTGGCTAATCTTGGAGTTCATCTCTTAGACTCTAAGGATGGTGGTATAATGGTGCAAAAAATGGTTCGATTATCTTTTGATAAAGAGATTAACGAGAACCAAGTGCTGGATCTTGTATTGATAAAAATCAAAGGTGATATTGGTGGGCAAAAGGTAGTAGCATTTGGGATCAGTGGTGATGGTACTTTACAGTACCAAGGGAGGTTGTTTGTTCCTGATATCAATGGTTTGCGACAAAAGGGTTTGGATAAGGTGCATGAGTCGCGCTATGTTGTCATCTCGGCTCGATAAGATGTATTATAATCTCAAGTAGATCTACTGGTGGAATGGCATGAAAAGATATATGGCTGATTACGTAGCCTAGTGTATGGTGTGTCAATAGGATAAGGTTGAGCACATAAGGCCAAGCGAGTTGTATCAAGAAATTGATTTGTCAGAATGGAAGTGGGAAGTGATCAATATGGACTTCGTTACCAGTCTTTCTTGGTCTCAGAATTAGTATGATTTGATTTGGGTCATCGTGGATAGGATGACTAAGTAAGCACATTCCTTTCCAGTGTGCACTACCTTTTTTATGAAGGATTATGTGTGGTTGTATCTTCAGTAAATTATGAAGCTTCATGGGGTATACCTATTTTGATTATCCCTGTTCATGGTATGCAGTTTATGTCATATTTCTGGCGGTCTTTCCAGATAGAATTGGGGAATAAGGTTAGTCTGAGTATTATTTTTCATCCACAGTCGGATGGATAAGCGGAGAGAACTATTCAGACAATGGAAGATATACTTTAGGCCTATTTGATTGACTATGGTGGCAATTGGGTTGATCATCTACCTTTGATGGAGTTCCCTTAGAACAATAGTTATCATTTAAGTATTGGTATAGCTCCTTTCGAGGAGTTGTATGGTAGATGGTGTAGATATCCTAATGGGTGGTTTGAACTTTGAGAAACAGACATATTTGGTCTGAATTTAGTTTATCAGATAATGAAGAAGGTCAAGGTGATTCAGGATAGGCTTAAATCTGCCTAAAGTTGCCAAAAGTCCTATGCGGATGTTAGGCGTAGAGACTTAGAGTTTGAGGTTGGGGATAGGGTATTCCTTAAGGTATCTCCCATGGAGGGAGTGGTGCGGATTGGAAAAAAGGGGAAACTCAGTCCTCAGTTCATTAGTCCTTATGTGATTATGCAAAGAGTTGGTAATGGTTCTTATGAGTTAGAGTTGCCATCTAGCTTATGTTTGATTCATCTGGTCTTTCATGTTTCTATGTTGAGGAAGTTTCTTGGTGATCCTTCTTCAGTTGTTCCTTTGGAAGGATTGGATATTTTGGATTCTCTGTCTTATAAAGAGATCCTAGTTGAGATATTAGATAGGCAAGTTCGTCAGTTATGGACCAAGAATGTAGCTTCTATTAAGGTTCTATGGTGGAACCATAAAGCGGAAGAACTACTTGGGAAGCGGAAGAGGACATGAAGTCCAAGTATCCAAATTTGTTTTCTACTCCTAAGATTCGTGCGGAAGGTATGCATCTTGAACACATCTTTATTTTCTAAGTTTGTTAAAGGAAAAATAAACATATTTGTCTCTTTGATTTCAAACTTTGTTAAAGGGATGTTTGATAATGCAAATGACTCTGTATGTGGTTACCGCTACCTTGTTCATCATTCGGGGATGAATGTACCTAGTGGGGGAGACTGAAACATCCTGGGTTATGACCCTTAGAAAATTTCCTAGAAATCCATTTTCTGGACCCAATACGACTCGTAGGTACAAGTCGTATGCTGGGGTATAAGTGGTATGGTTTTGTTGTATGCTAACCAATTTTAGTTTGTGGGATGTTTTTGGTCAATTAAATGGGTACGACTTAAGGGTATGAGTCGTAGGGCTTGGTACTAGTCGTATCAAGGACTTGTACGGTGGGCAGTGTTTGATCCTCCTGGTATTTCATTCTTCCAGGGATACGGGTTATGGGTACAGATTGTATGTTGAGGCTACGACTTGGTTATATAAGTCATATAATAGACAGTGTTTGTTCTAAGGGTTAAGGCTTGGATACGAGTAGTGGATACCGATTGTATAGGAAGGTACGACTCGTATGGGTCAATTATATCCTTATGAAAGGATTTTAAGGGATTTAAGTAGGGGTATTTTGGATATTTCCCTATTTACCATAACTAGGACCCATGATTTTTGATACACTAAGGAGGTTATTTACCCTCTTATTCTATTCATTAACACTTAGAAACTATGCCAAAATATCTCATAATTCTCTCAATATCTTTTAGGGCAAGAAGGCTAGGGTTTCATCTTGAGGATTGCTTTGGGGCTTGTCTTGGTGATTTCCTTCCATCAATTCTTTGGTATAAGGCATGATTCTCTTTCCTCATTGTAATTTCAACTAAAGGCATGGTTTATATGATTGATTTTGTGGTTTTACTATTTCATTATTATGGTTTCCAACTATTATTTGGGGGTTTTGATATTAAATGTTTGGTTATGGTTTTAATTATGCTCTTATATGCATTAATGGTTGATTTGGACAATTGGATTACATGGTAATGGCTTAATGGTCTTTGAAATTGGTTTTGGTTATATTATGCCCCCGAGGTGTTTGATAAAATGCTTATAAAGATATGTTCATTGCATTGATTTCTTTTAATGGAACTCCTACATGTTTTAAATTGGACAAAGGATTTATGCATAGTTTAAAATAGTTTGAAAAGGCTAAAGGCTAAATGGTTATTCTTGTAGAGAACATTAAAGTCTCCCAAGTGGATTTAATATGGTAATTGGAAGGGCACCTAAGGTCCCCTTAACCTAAATGGTTTGGCTATGGATATTACTTGCAAGGGGAGGTATGACGATACCACCAATATTTGTCTTAGTAAATAAATGGACAATGGTTTGGTTATTTGGAAACTGGTTTTAATTGGAAATTAATGGTGGGGTATGTAGCTAAGCTGTGGAAGGTGGCAGTCTCGGGGGGGCCAAAACAATAAACTCATAGTTGCCGATATAAAGGGTCTTGATGACCATGTGCGTCTGTCATATTTTATATAGAGGAATGTACTAGTTATCCCATGGGATATTCCCTGGTCATGCGGCTACACGCTCTGGGGCCCTTTCTTCTGGGGGAGATGAACCCATATGGCCCATGTGTTGTTAGGACGGCAAAGTACACATCCCAGGTATAAAGCTTCTAAATGCATGCTAGACCTGGTTCCCTTTCCTGGCACTTATATAAGTATGGTTGTATGCATTATGGATGGTTTCACTTGGTTTTATAACTGCATTATTTTATCCTTATCCTGATATTCATGTTAGCGGTAATTCGCTAACCCCGCTTACTGGCGGCTGTATACCCACGCTATGTAGGAACCGGTCATTCTACTCCTCTTGTTTAGCATGCGAATTCGGTATCAAAATTTGGACTGAAGTGGTGAGCTTTCATCATTTTGAAAGGCACCATTTCATGTTATGGATTTCTTTAGACACTTTTCTTTTATTTCGTATATTAATTTTGGCCATGGTTGGGAGCATGTCCAAACTAAATTTGTTTACTCTTTTAGATAGAGGCTTTGTGGTACTTCTGGGGATTGGTATGGTTAGGATCGGTATTGGTGTCAGCCTTGGGATTGGAATAAGTTAGTGGGATGACATCATTGGATGATATTGTTTGTTGTTCTGTCATATTACATTATTGGATTGATTATCGTATTATGTTTTGGTATTTCCTTTGATTTATGGACTATGGTTTGGTTTGGTATGGTTGGGCGGTTGGTGTGGTACGGTTGGACTCGTTTGGGTCGGTCACAGTTGTGACCCTATTCCAGAGTCTTAATGAGAATAGTAATGCTATCTTATTATATATTCAAAATTAGCCCATCTAAGGCTGGATATAGGTGGTTGGGTTGGGTAACAAGGGTCGTCCCCGGTCCTGGTTGGACTTGGGATGCCCATTATGACAAGGCCCGTGGTCAGGTCGGGTCAGCAAGTGCTAGGCGTAGGTGCCGAACCAAAAATTTTAGGCATCTTTTCTGCAACTCGAACTTGACGTTCTGATATTTTTGCAGATACTTATTGTTCCGCAACCTAAGTTTTAGGTCCCAAAAGTAAAATTAGATGCCAAAGTCCATAACTTGCCATTTCATCCTCAAAATTTTAACTTTTCAATTTATTACTAAACTTACCGTGTAGGACTTGTGACCATGGTGGGTTGATCACATAGCCCTCTTACCTGGAAATTGACGAATGTAGCAATTTTTTCGTATTCATAGTAAGTCCAAAAGATAAAAACCTATAAAAAAGAAAAACAACAAAAATGTGAACACTAAAATAGTAGGTTTCCTCCCACTCAGTGCTTGATTTAACGTCGCGGCACGACATGGCTAGGTTAGTTACTCAGACTTCACCAAAAAACCCATGGGTTGCCTCCCATGCAACGCTTGATTTAACACCGCGGCATGACGCGGGTATCTTGACTACTCAAAATTCATCATGATACCTATAGGAATATCCTCCAGTCTCATTAATATAACCAATCACTGACACTACCCTCATATTGGTTGGCTGCTTCATTGACTTTTAAATGTTGAATGTAGCCTCCTAACCGTTGACTCTAAATTTTAGCTCACCTTTTTCCATGTAGACCATAGCTCTACCTGTGGCCATATACGGTCTTCCTAGTATAATGGGCATCTCGATGTCACCCTCACAGTCCAGGATGACAAAGTCGGCTAATAAGATGAAGTTATCCATCCTCACAATAACATCAAAAAAGATTCCCACAGGCTTCTTCACCATATGGTCAGCCATCAACAGCTGCATCAAAGTCGTTTCGGAGGTTTCAAACCAAACTGCTTGGATACTGCCAGCAGTATCAAATTAATGTTGGCCCCTAAATCATACAAGGCACTGACAAATTAGGATGACCCAATAGTACATGGTATAGGGAATGCATCGGGATCACAATTTTTCTATGCCAAAGACCTAGTAGTGACTGCAATACAGTGGTGCATACCATCAACATCCTTAAATGTCGCTCCTTTCTTCCTTGTGACCAACTATTTTATGAACCTAGAGCATCCAGGCATCTGTTCCAATGCCTCTAGGAGAGGTATGTTCAAGCTCAATTCTTTCAGCATATTAAGGAATTGCTTAAACTTACCTTTCTCTTTCTTCTGTTACAATCCTGAGGATAAGGTGGGGTAGTCTCAGAATTTGTCTTAATTCAGGCTCAGTGACTACACACTTACCTTTATCTTCAGCAGCTTTACCATTATCACCTTTTACCTTCTCAAACTCAACAGTAGGTGTCTCATCATCAATAGCTTTTATAGCAGGTCATGGGGGATCTATAGTAGTGATACTATTCCTTGTTATAATAGCAAGTAGATGACCATCATTTTTAGGATTTTGCATTGTATTTCTCAAAAGGGTACCTAGCCGCCTCTAATTCAGGGTTGCTGACATCTACCCGAACTGATGCTCCAACTGCTTGATAGTAGTGGCATGTGACTCAACCTTTTGGGTCAATCCTAAAATGTCGGCCTTAATCTCCATAAGGCATATTTCTTGATTTTCCTGACCCTTCACCAGCATAGCAAGCATCTCTTCCATTCTAGATTCTGCATCTCGTCTGTCAGGTGGAATCTATCTATCTCCTTTTTCTATGTAGACATCCTTCTTTCTCTAGTTACCATATCGCTCTCTACTATAATCTCTGTATTTGTTATAATAGTTCTAAACTTTGTTCCCTTGCCCTTGGCCTTTAAAACCCGCTATCTAACGATCCAGATAATTTATTTCCTCTTCTAATTTTGACTCATACGCTTTGGAAGCTGACCCTTATATTTCTATTGCATTCATTTTCTCAGAAGTCATTGTTGTAAGCTGCTTTGCTAGTACCCCAAGATCAATCCATAGCAACATAATTTCTTGTGCTAATGTGGCATCAGCTACTTTCTGGTCACAGGAGGCACCAATAGCATAAGAGTCAGATTCCCTCTCAGCCTCCTGAGTTTGGGACCCTTGGTTAGTGAAAAAGATCTGATCTAACATCCCCAAAGCTACCTCATAGCGTAGTCCCATAAAAGCTCCTCCAGATATGGTGTCTGCCAGGGCTCTGCAGAATATCTCTAATAAGATTGTCCCTGAAAACCGATATTGGACACCATACTCATCTTCTTCTTGAACTTGAACTGAGCCTCGTACATAGACTCAAACTGCAGTTTCTTGAAGTTATAAATATTATCCTTAAGCTATAACATCCTACATAAAGGAAAGAACCTATTCAATAATTTCTTACGCAACTTATTCTGTGTAGTGACAGAGCCTCTTGGTAGTTCCCCTAACCATAAAGATGTTTCTCTTGTAAGTAAGAAGGGGAAAAGCCTTAGTCTAAGTGCTTTTGAATTCACCCCTGGATTTTTATATGAGCTACAGATCCTGATGAAATTGGCAAGGCAAAATTTTGCATCATCTGTAGGCAGACCTGCAAACACACCCTTCAGATTTAAGAGTTGGATCATTGCACTTGTAATATCAAACTTAAAGCTTGGGGGCAAAATAGGAGGAACTATGGCTCCAGTGTCTGCCGGCTCAACATATCCCAAGTCTTCTTCGTCATCAATATATGATTGAACATACTAATAGGCTAGGATTACTTGAACAAGGCCACCTCTAGACCTATTCTGGTTTGCACAGAGTATTGCTCAACGGTCTGCTGCTTGTCTCGGCTCAACTAGCTCTGCCCCCTAGCTATTCACTGAGCTTCTTTCGATACCTTTCTCTCAGCTTCATCTTGAGCTAATAAAGCACTGGTCTATCGATCAATGATATCTTGTACTCTTTCAAAAGGACAAGGAGGTACAACATCATGAACCCCTTCAGGAGGTCTATCTCTTTTATGCTCAGACATACTACCAGGTGTTTGTGGGATCCTCTCTCAGAATTTTAGACTTCTAGTACTTGGTTTGCCTACATGCGGTCTGTAGGTCCTACATGCGGCCACATGTTGACTTGGTAAGTGTTGGGAGTCATCTTTTCAGCTATTCTTTGATTTTCGAACATGCTTTGATCATGAACAAGCTGGAAAACATCCTGAGTATCCATAATTGCTCCAAACATAGCCAAAAACACATTTTTTCACCTTTATCACAAACTTATCATCCAAAACATGATTTCCTGTGAAACATACCCAAAAAGCATCATATCTAACAAAATAACCTCAGAAACTTGCATCTTTTCCTCATTTTAAGCATCGAAAGAGCTATATTTCTATAGCACATCACTTGTAAGCTATAACCAAAAGATGGAAGCAACCAACTTTTGGCTTTTTACTTTTTTTGGACTCTTTAACCCTAAGGTGTCTTTTCCGAACACCTCCAAAAATTAAACAGTGTTTAAAAGTAAAAAAATAAGTCAATTCAAACAGCTTTTTGGCTATATAATAAGTAGTTTGCTACTATGGGAATGCACATATGATTTGACTCATGGACCCAATTCATATTTTTCAAGACCCATAGTGCAGGCTTATCCAAATTGAGTTGAAAAGTCATGTTCTTAAATATACAGTATTTATATGCCTAAACTATAAAATGGCCCTCTTTTTGAGTGGCTTTGTCTTTTTATCCCTCATAAGAAAAGTACAAAAAAACCCGTCTTTCTTCTTTTTAATATACTAGATTTATCAAATGTGCATTCCAAGTTTATCCCTAAATATTCAATGTATATTTTTAAGTGATAAATATATTATTGGAATTTTTTGTTCCATAAAATAAAAATTGATAATTCCTCATGAGTAGTCGAACAAATGAGATGTTTTCAACGAAGGGGAGTTACACAAATTAAGAAGTTGAGATCGATTGGACATGACATTTTTATAAGTAGCCTCTTATTTAGAACTTCATACATATTAACAAGTCGTTATCAAGTGAAAATAACATTTTTCATAATTTATAGGGCAAGTCAATCTATACATGTCTTTTTTGTGGTATCTAGTAACTCAATGTCAGTATATTTAACTTTATTTTGGTAACGGTGATCAATTTTTCACATTCAAATTTAGAGGGTGGTTGGAGATGCCCTTACAAGCATGTGTGCATGTCCACGTACTCTATTAATGTCCAATTTTATTCATCACTACCACCAAATACCAAAGGAAAAGGAAGTGGTGCAGCGATGGGATTGCTCCTCCCTTAATAAGAGGTCTCAGGTTTGAGTCTTAAGCATGGAAAAATTCTTGTTAGGGAGTGCTTCCCTTAAATGGATCTTACATAGTGAAAATTCAAATTAGTCGGGCTCTAATATGCATACCGAATATCAAATTGGAAAAAAAATTCATTCATCATTTGTCACCCATTATTCACACCCATTAACCCTTTCCAAATCCAAAAACTCATTTTCAACCTTCTTTTTCCACAACAATCATCGGCAGCATCTCACTCTACTAAGCTCCCCCGTGAATATTTTTCCATAATGGCAGCTTTCACTTTTTCAACTATTTTTTTTCCTTAAAATTCTCATATGCCTTCCTCTCATAGAAAAAGCAACTCTCTTCTACCTCTACCTTTGGCATCTCCAATATATCCTTATATTATAGGCCCCACCATCACTCTCTAAACTTTACTATCTTCTCAATGGATTCTAAACCTGCAGCTCTCATTGCTAAAAAAATCTAGGCAATGCAGGACAAAAATTGTTAAGGGAATTTGTTAACATTGATTGATCATATAACTTGAGTCCTGAGGAACAGTGCACTAAGATCTCTCATTGTGATGCCTTTTTTGTATAGAGCGGAACAAAGGTGACTCATAAGATCTTTGAATTTTCTGGTCAACGGCTCAAAGTTGTTGGACGTGCTAGTGTCGAAATTGATAATACTGATCGTGCAGAGGTAACTAAGCATGGATGCCTTGTGGTTAATGCGCCTAATACTAATACTGTGGCAGTTTTTGAACATGGGATCGCTATTCTTATTGTTATTGCTAGGAATATTTCTCAAGTTGATGCCTCTATTAAAGCTGATAAATAGTTGAGGAACAAATATGTTGGTGTCTCCTTAGCAGGAAAAACACTTGTTGTCTTGTGTTTTAGGAAGGTTGGATTAGAAGTTTCAAGGTGAGCTAAGGGGCTAGGCATACATGTCATTGATCATAACCTATATGCCTCTGATGAACATGCACGTGTTGTTGGTGTGAAGCTTGTGAGCTTTGATGAAGCCCTAGCTTCTACAGACTTTATCTCACTTCATATTCCGCTAACTCCTATAAAAAAAGATTCTAAATGATGAAACTTTTTCAAAGATAAAAAAGAGTGTACAAATTGTGAATGCTGCTCGTGGAGGTTTGATTGATAAAGAAGCTTTGGTGAGGGCACTTAATGTAGGCATTATGGCATAGAAAGAGCTTGATGGTTTAAATATGGAGCCTCCGCCAAAGGATATCAAGTTGACTTAAAATAAGAACGTACTACTACTTCATATCTTAGTGTTAGTACTACAGAGGTTTAGGAAGGCGTCGAAATTGAGGTCGTTGAAACAGTTGTTGGCACTTTGAAAGGGGGGATCTTATATACCACTGTCAATGCTCTTGTGGTTCCTGCTGAAGTGCTACTAACGCTAAAGCATTTTGCCATTCTTACTTAAAAATAGGGTAGACTTGTTATAGAGCTAGTTTCCATTGGAAGTGGAGTAAAATTAGTAAAAGTAACATATGGTTTAGTTAGAGAAGTTGATGATCTCGATACAAAATTGCTTCGTGTCATGAGAACTAAAAGAATGATTGAGCCTATTTCCAGTATTTTCGTTAACTTGGTTAATGTAAATTTCACTGCTAAACAAAAGGGACTACAAATATCTAAAGAATGAACTCTCGAAGATGGTTTACTGAAAGGTCCAATTGATTTCATTCAAGTTCAGATAGCTAATGTATAATCCAAGTATGCTAATGATATTTCTGATACAGGAGAGATTAGAGTGGAAGGTAGAATAAATGATGGAGTTCCTCATTTGACAAAGGTCAGATCTCATGAAATGGATGTGAGCTTGGAAGACAGTATTATTCCTTACATCCAGGTTAATTAACAAAGAATGATTGGTAAAGTAGGTATCATATTAGGTGATGAGAATTTGAATATCAAATTCATGAGTATTTGAAGGATATCTCTTAAAAAGAAAGTTGTTATGGCTGTTGGGGTGGATGAACAACCCAACAATGAGTCACTGAAGAAGATTAGTGAAATCCCTGCCATCCATGTAATGACCCTCCAATTTATTTCCTTAATTTTAGCTTCTCTAGCATTTTAAACCTCCCCACAGCTGTTACAGGTAATTTATGACTTGCTAAAACTATCCGTTCAAGTATTGCATAGTTTATTTGGGTTTTAGGCTCATTTTCTAATTTTGGAGCTATCACGGTTAACGAATTGGTCTTAGGAAAAAAATCCTAGTAAAAAATATTATATGAGAATTCTAATAGCTTCGTCATCTTTGAAACATTAATTTTAGGCTAGGGAAACCCTTGGTTTGTGTTCCAAGGCTTCCAAACTCATTTGGGGCTATTGGGTGGATTTTTTAAATAATAGAACTATAGGTGTGGGCCCTAAATCTAGTCAAAACTATTTTAGATGAAAGTTTTGATGGTTTCATTGAGTTCAAAATATTGAATTTGATATGGTAGCATAGCATCCGGTTAGAGTCTATTTGGACTTAGAGAAATCTGGTGTCTGGCAGCAACTGAAGCAACCGCTTAAGCAAACCTTTGTTTGCTTAAGCAGAAGCTGGTTTAGCGATATGGTGTTGTTTCAGCGGCCTTGGCTGTATGGTCAAGGATCACTTAAGCAATCCTTGTTTGCTTTAGCATACGTCGGTTCAGCGACCAAGGTTTTGCTTTAACAATGACTTCATCCCTACGCCCGACCATTTTAGCGTACTTATGTCGCTAAAGTGGTAGCCGCTTAGTGAACAATTTTTTGAGAGCTATTTTCCCATTATTTTCTCTATCATTTTTCACTATTTTTGAGAGCTTAAAGAGAGGAAAATGTGAGGAATTATCCATTGAAGCTAAGTAAAGTTAGCCTAACACTTCTTGGTTATTTACCATTATTTTTACCACTAAATTTCATCCCATTTCATTGTTAATTCTTCGAAACTAAGTAATAAAATCCCTGGATTTTAGGGGACAATTTGGGCCCTGATTTATGCTCTATTTGTGCTCTAATTTTGAGCACATATTCCTTGTCCTTTGAGGGACCTCATGACAAAATTAATTTTGAATACCGTTTGAGGGACCTGCGAGCCCATTCTTGACCCAAATTCTGACCTGACCTTTTATATAGCAATATGAGTCTCATTTTAATCCTATTGACGTTTATGATATCATTTTGATTGTGTGATGGCATTTTGGGATCATGGAGCAAAGACAAGTGATTTGTGGACAACTCTATACTTATAATTTGACTTAAAGGTAGGCTTTGGTCTATTTTTCTTCATAAGATAGTGTAAAGTATAGATTGCATTCTAGGTACGAATGATACAACATGTTTATGACTGGTACATCATGACTTAGCATATTTAGGAAATTTGGGGTAGAAATGTAACTTGGACCTTAGCTTAAAGTAGCTAGAGAATCCTATTAGCCTGAATTATAAACATATGTCATAGTTTACGCCAAGGACAATATAGTATAAGGTTTACTATTTGAATTATGAATTGGATCATAGTTTTCCCAGATTATAATATTAATATTATGATAGTTATATACTAGTGGGCTTGAGGCCATAATTATGATGCCATTTGAACCCCAGGTGAGTATTCTACCTTTATAAAGGATGTTACTTCAGTCTATAGACACATACGCACCTATTGTTGAATTATTTGGATATTAATAATGGCACGAATACTTTTATATGTGTTCATGCTCACTTAGTGGTACAATTCTAATTAAACTATAATTTTACTATCATTCCATAATAAAAGGGCTTATCTCTACTTTTTATTTTTCAAATGGTTTCATTTATAATGAAAATTGTACCACCTTATTTGACGACTCATGGGCTTTTGAACTAAAGATGTGAATTAGGAAATCAGACAGAGATTGATTCTATTCCATGATTTATCCACTCTTTTACCACTACCATTTACTTGGTCGAGAGAGATTTAGACTCTTTCTACATTGTTATGCTGATTTAGTCATATAGTTGATCTTGGATAATATATTTAAACTTATAGTCATTTAGTCATGGTTAGAGTTCGTGCATTAATTATATATACATTTCTCAGGTACTGGATGGAGTAGATTGATGATGATGATTACTCAAAATCCTGGATTATGACTAGGTAATGTATACAGATATTCTCAAATTTCCTAGGGCCCATTTGTCTGTGAGATATCATGTTAGATAAGAGAGATCGATGTAGGTCATGCCTTTACAAGCTGTTGAATTGAAGGAGGTGTATACACTTGGTATGTTATGGCACTTGGATCAGTTATTTTACTATAGATTTACTTTATACTCGTTCATTCACATACATTGCCTATCACCAGTATATTGTTTGGTCCTTATATCTATCAGCCTTATGGGGGATTGCATAGGTATATGTAATGATTGTTGTTTGTTGAGTGTTTATTGAACCTTCTAGGCTTATGGTGTCCTGGTTAGGTGTTGTTTGCCTGGACTAGATGATTGTTTTATTGTTTTATTATGGTTAGTTAGTGGTAGGTTGATTATGGACTGATACTGAGGTTGAGGGTATGATTTGATCCCCTTCCTATTTACAGTAAACTGTATTATTGATACTTATCTCATGGTTAGACTTTATAGTTAGGAACCCTAATTATGTCAACACTAGGTCTTGGATAGGTATTGTTTGACGGGACTAGCTAATTGTTTTATTGTTTTTAGTATGGTTAGTTAGTGGTAGGCTAATTATGTACTGATATTGACGTTGAAGGTATGATTCTGATCTGTAATATCTTATTCTAATCTTTGCTCAATTCATCTTTTAGTTTCAAGCTTAAGGCCTATTTCTTTAAGTGTTGGAGACAGTCATTTTTAGGACCTCTAACTTTGAGCATTTTTATTTTGGTCTTTCCAACCCTGAGACATTGGTTTTTGAGTTGATTCAGTTTTAGGGATGTAAAAGATATGTCTCAGAGGATTTTTAAATTTTTCAGACAAGGTTTAGGTCATGTTAGGATCATGAAACCTGTGGGTCACTGCGATAAACCTATAATGCGGCATTAGTTTCGATGTCATATAGACCGCATTTCAGTGAGGGAATTCAATGACCACGATAAGACCACATCACGGTGACCCTATTGTGTATAGTTTTGAATTTAAATAATTGAGGAGCAATTGGGTCTTTACCCCTAACCCCAATCGTTTATATCACGACTTGGGGCATCAGATATTACATGTTGATGTATTCATGCTCAGTTATCTTATGTATTTTAGTCACTCTTTTCTCACATACCAATACATTTAAATTACTGACCGCATACTTTTCTTTGTGCTATGTTGTATTATAACATAGGTTCGGATGCTCAGTTTTTCGACCACTCTTAGATAGCTAAGCATTCTCAGCAGCAGTAGTGGTGAGTCCTCATCCACTGAGGACATGATTTGTTTATTTTTATTTATTTATGTACTTTCTTATGTTTAGTTAGTTGGAGTTAGTTAGGGGTCTATCCCATCAACTCCTTAGTCAGTTTAGAGGCTTTCAGACAAAGTTAGATAGTCAGTCACTCAGTTCAGTATTATTAGTTATTATAGACATTTCAGACTTATCATTTACATATATTCAGTATTCAGATTTGTAGTACTTTATCAGCTTATCTTCTAGATATGTTATATCAGTGCTATTATATTCAGTGCTCATAGCAGGTACCAATTTACTGGTTAGCTTGTAATCATATGTGATCGTAAACATCATTGTCACGACTAGGGGTAGTCTTGGATCATGACAAAACTTGGTATTAGAGCCTAAGGTTATAAATTATCCTAGGGTGTCTGAAAGCCGCATTGAGTAGACTCTTGTGTATGGGTGTGAAGCGCGCCACACTTATGGGAAAAAGGCTATGAGACATTTTTAGGAAAGTTCCCTTCTTTCAGTGTTCATGTTGTGCAAAAGACTATGAGCTCTATTTAAACTCTTTTTCTAACTCATTCTTTATTCCATTTACAGATTATGCCTCCTAAATAAAACAACAAAAGTGGAAATAGAGATCAGCCCACACCGCCTATTTAGGAAGATCCCCTGACTGATTATGTCTCCCATGCCAAATTTAGGGCTTCTTTCACTAACTTATCCCATTCAGTAGCTACTCAGAACAACCAACAAGTTGTTACCCCAGCCAATCTAGTAAAAAATATTATTGTAGTTATGATTCAGGATTCCGCGGGAGTTTTTGGATGTGGTGCAGAAGGTGACTAATATTATAGGCATCATTCCGAGTGAAAGTGTAGAGTTAGTTGCATATTAGTTACAGGATATAGATTACACCTAGTTTAAGTAGTGGAAAAAGGATCGAGGTGTTGAGGTAGGGTTTGTAGAGTGGGAGGAGTTTGCCACGGCTTTTCTAAACTGGTTTTTTCCCTTCTAGTTGAAGAAAACTATTGTGCAGGAGTTCATCAATTTAAAGCAGTAATATGAGCATAAAGGAGTACTCACTTAAGCTCATTAGTTGCCGAGGTATGCTTCTGCAATAGTGGCAGATAATAGGTCTAAAATGAGTAAGTTCATGTCTGGTGTATCTGATGGTGTGGTTAAGGAGTGTAGGACTGCCATGTTGATTAAGGATATAGACCTATGTAGGCTCATACTTCATGCTCAATAGATTGAGCAGGAGAAGCTTAAGGAAACAGAGAGAGAATAAAAAGGCCAGAGCAGGTAGTTTTAACTTTTCTTAGCTAAGGTCAGAAGGTGGTAACCATTCTCAATTCTGCTAGAAATTTTCAGCCCCAGCTCCATCTTCATCTAGTGCGCTGGTGCCTAAGTTCAGGAAAGATAGTTGGGATAAACTGTCAGGCTCTAAGTCCTAAAGTAGTATGATTAGTGGTCGTAGTAATCCGCTCTGCAGGAAGTGTGGTAGGAATTATCAAGGTATTTGTAAGACTGGTAGTGATGTGTGTTTTGGATGTGGCAAGCCAGGCCACAGAATCCGAGAGTGTATGGTGGTTGTGCAGAGAGGCAGAAGTGATTGCCAGTAGGGCCAGACTACTTCTTTAGTAGCTCCAGCAGTCGTTTGACTCAACACGGTGCTACTTTCAGTTCCACTAATGGTCAATGCCAGAATAGACTATATGCTCTCAAGACTCAGCATGATCTGGAGAGTTCTCCTAACATGGTTGTGGGTACGTAACAAGTATTTCATCTATATATGTATATTTTATTAGACCCCAAAGCTTCACTCTCTTTTGTGACTTCTTATATAGCAGTCAATTTTGGTGTTAGTCCCAAATCATTAGCAGAACCTTTCTCAGTGTTACCCCAATGGGTAAATCTATCATAGCCAGATGAGTATACAGAAATTGCCTGATCACAGTATCTCAGAAAATCACTTTAGCTGATCTTGTGGAGTTAGAGATGACTGATTTTGATGTCATTCTTGGAATAGATTGGCTCCACTCATGTTATGCCTCAGTTAATTGCAAAAATAGAGTCATCCAGTTTTAGTTTCCTAATGAACCAGTCATTGAATAGAGGGGCAGTACTTCAGTGCTTAGGGGTCAGATTATTTCTTATCCTAAGGCAATAAAAATAATATCTAAGGGGTACATGTACCATTTTTGTTTGGATCAAGGACTGTTGTTCTTAGACCCTAAGTCTTGAGTCAGTTTTAGAAGAAAGGGAATTTCCATATGTATTTCCTGAAAAGCTTCTCAGAGTTTCTCTCGAGAGTAAAATTGACTTTGGAGTAGATCTCCTTCCAATTACCCAACCTATCTCTATTCCACCCTACAGAATGGCTCTAGCTGAACTTAAGGAGTTGAAAGAGAAATTAAAAGATATTTTAGATAAGAGTTTTATTAGGCCCAGTGTTTTCCCATGAGGTATTTCAGTCTTGTTTGTGTGTAAGAAGACGGTTCTCTCAGAATGTGCATCAATTACCATCAGTTGAAAAAAGTCACCATCAAGAATAAGTATCCGCTCCCCATAATCAATGACTTGTTCGACCAACTTCAGGTTGCCAATTATTTCTCTAAGATAGACCTCAAATCCAGCTATCATCACTTAGAGTCAGAGAATGTGACATTGCAAACACAGTTTTCAAAACTAGGTATGATCACTTTGAATTCCTGGTTATGTTGTTTGGACTAACAAGTGACCCTAAATTGGACATATTTATTATAATCTTCATTGATGATATCCTTGTATATTTCTGTAGTGAGAATGATCATGCATATCATCTAAGAATAGTATTGCAGACCCTTAGAGCTCATCAGTTATTCACTAAGTTTAGTAAGTGGAATTTATGGCTAATATCAGTAGCTTTTCTTAGCCATATTTTTTCAGTGATGGCATTAGACTTGACTCTTAAAAGACTGAAGAAGTGAGAAACTGGCCTAGACCCATCTCTCCATTAGATATTCAAAGTTTTTTGGGTTTGGATGGCTATTACAGATGGTTTGTTAAAGGTTTTTCTTCTATTGCATCCCTCATGTCTCATTGACTCAGAAGAAAGTCAAATTTTAGTGGTCAAATTTTTTAGAGGAGAGTTTTCAGGAGTTGAAAACTCGACCCACTTCCGCCCCAGTCTTAACTTTGCCAAATGGTTCTGATAGATTTGTCGTTTACTGTGATGCTTCTAGAGTTGGTCTTGGTTTTGTTTTTAGGCAGAGAGGCAAGGTCGTAGCCTATGCCTCTAGATAGCTTAAACCCATGAGAAGAATTATCCTACCCATGATGTTGAGTTGGCAGCAGTTATTTTTGCCTTAAATATTTGGAGGTACTATCTTTATAGGGTTCATGCTGATGTGTTCACTGACATAAGAGTTTACAGTACATATTCACATAGAAATATCTAAATCTTCATCAGAGAAGGTAGGTTGAGTTGTTAAAAGATTATGATATGAGTGTGTTGTATCATCGAGGCAAGGCCAATATAGTGGCAGATGCCCTTAGTAGGTTGTCTAAGGGTAGTGTTTCTTATGTTGAGGAGGATTAGAAAAAGATAGTTCAGGAGGTTCATCAGCTTGCTAGATTAGGTGTTTGGTTGGTTGATTCAGCTGAAGATATTATATGGGTTAAGAATGGTTTTGAATCTTCATTGGTTGACGAAATGAAATAAAATCAAGATAGGGATCCTAGTTTAGTTAAGTTGAAGGAGGTAATTAAAGATCAGAAAGTAGAGGTTTTCTTCCAAGGGGGATATGGTGTGCTTTATTAATAGGTAAAGTTATGTTTTCTGTGTGTTTATGGTTTGAGACAGCACATACTTGCAGAATCGCATGGTGTGGGTATTTTATTCAACCAGGAGCCACTAAGATGTACCGTGATTTATGGTAAATCTATTGGTGGAATGGTATGAAGAAGGATATTGCAGAGTTTGTATCTAAGAGACTAAATTATCTGTAGGTTAAGGTTGAGCACCAAAGGCCTAGTGGTGCATTACAGGAGTTTAGTATCTCCACATAGAAGTGGGAAGTGGTGAACATGGATTTTGAGATAGGGTTGCCTCCTATGCGTTGTCAGCATAATTCTATTTGGGTGATTGTTAATAGAATAACCAAGTCAGTCTATTTCTTGACAATTCATACATCGTATTCAACCGAGGATTATGCTAGACTCTATCTCAGAGAGTTAGTTAAATTGCATGGGGTTCCATTTTCTATCATTTTAGATAGAGGTACTTAATTTGCCTCTCACTTTTGGAGGGCTTTTTAAAAAGGTCTTGGGACCCATGTTCATCTCAGTACATCTTTTCATCCTCAGACAGATGATCAAGCAGAGAGGACCATTTAGACCTTAGAAAAAAAATTGAGGTCATGTGTTATTAACATTAAAGGTATTTGGGATGACCACTTACTTTTATTGAGTTTGCCTATAATAATAGTTACCACTCCAGCATTCACATAGCTCCGTCAGAGGCTTTCTATGGTAGGAGATGTCGATCTCTCAATGGTTGGTTTGAAGTAGGTGAGGCTACAGTAATAGGGCCAGATTCAATATTTGAAGTGATGGAGAAGGTTCAGTTGATTGAAGAGTGGCAGAAGACAGCCCAAAGCTGTCAAAAATCTTATGTAGATGTGAGGAAAAGAGATCATGAGTTTGAGGTTGGTGATTTGGTCTCTTTGAAAATTTTTTCTATAAAAGGAGTGAAGAGGTTTGGCAAGAAAGGAAAACTCAGTCTTCGATATGTTGTCCCTTATAGAATCTTGAACCATTTTTGTAAAGTGGCTTATGAGATAGAGTTGCCTGCAGCTTTGGCGTCAGTGCATTCGGTGTTTCATGTTTCTTTGTTAAAAAAATGTATTGGTGATTCAGCTGTAGTTACTCCTTTAGTAGATATGGATGTTAAGGATAGACTTTTTTATGAGGAAGTCCCAGTTGAGATCCTTGATCATCTGGTTTGTAGGCTAAGGAATAAAGAAGTTCCTTTGGTTAAGGTTCTTTGGCGGAATCATTCTATTGAAGGACCTACTCGGGAAACAGAAGCAGATATACGAACCAAGTACCCTTATCTTTTCTCCGCAAACTCAGATTCAGCTTGAGGTAGGAATTCTTCCTTAGATTAACTTCGGGAAGCAGAAGCAGATATGAGAACCAAGTACCCTCATCTTTTCTCCACAAACTCAGATTCAGCTTGAGGTAGGAATTCTTCCTTAGATTGACTTTTTTTAATTCTCAGTTTCAGATATGTAACCATTCCCATGTCATTACATGCGTTCACGAAATCATTTCAATTCATGTATCATGTTTCAGACACAGTTGTGTAATTATGTTCCCAAGTCATGCATGTTTAGTATGCAATCTCAGTTACTTTAGTAGAGTAATTTCAATCTAACTAGTCTCATTCAAAGATGAACATTCTGAAGGGGGAGATATTGTAATACCCTGTACCAATCTCAGCTCAATTCAGCTTTTAATTGCATTCATAAGGGCCTTAAGGCCTAAAATTTTCACCAAGTGTTGGAGACTTAGTCATTTTTAGTTCCTCTAACTTCAAGGATTTTTATTTTGGTCTTCCTGACCTTGAGAAGCTAGTTTTTGAGTTGATTCATGTTAGGGATGTAAAAGGTATATCTCTGAGGAATTTTGGATTTTTCAAACATGATTTGGGTTATGTTTGGATCACGAAACCAGTTGGTCACCGCGATGAGCTTGTGATGTAGAATTAGTCCCGATGTCATACAGACCGCGTCGCGGTGAGGGAAATCAATTATCATGATAAGACCGTTGCGGTAAGTCTATTACATCCAAATTTGAATTTAAATGATTGAGGGGCAATTGGGTTATTCCCCCCTCAATGCTATCATTCATATCATGACTTTGGGCATCTGTTAGGGCATTATTTTCCCTACTTCTCTAAATTTTCTCTAAAGAAAACCCTCTCCTTTTCCACAAGAACAAAATTTAGTTCCTTTTTCCCCAAGAATTCAAGTTACCCAAGCTCAAAAACCTTCAATAAAGCATATAGATTAATGTTTTCTTTTCAAGTTAAGAAGCTTAAGGTATGTGGAGTATTCATTAATGGGTCCTTTTCACCCGTTGAGCCCAAAACCCTTCTCTTATAATTAAATCATAGAGTTTTCCTTTACTATGATATTTTATATGTTTAAATGGGTTTAACTCATGTTTTTCCTTGGTAATTCAAATTCAGTTTAGTCCATGTATGATCCCATGAAAGATTTGATTTTCTCGTGCTTTGAATTTTAGTTCCCATGTCTTGTTTAAGTGAATTTAATGTTAAATTCCCTAAATTATGAATTTACCCATGTGAATCATGTTGATTTTCCCATGTTTAAGACTTTCCCATGTTCAAGTTTATGATCCTCACATATTTGATGAAATGGCTATGTGTTTGGGTTTGAACTATGATCCCATATTATTATTTTAAAAGCTTATTATTGTAAATTATGGTCATTCAGTGCTGGTGAGTTATGAACACCCGATACCTATGTGTTTTACATGATTTTAGATTTTTTAAGTAATGATTCAATTAAACCATAAATATTCCTATTTATTCAGTTGATATGATCATGATGACCACTATCAAAAATAATGTTCAGCTAACCATTGTTTAGTCCAATACCATCGTCAGTTCAGTTGGGAGTAGGATTTAGCATCGAGCGAATGCAGGGATGGCAGCCTCCTCATCAGTTAGGCAGAGTCGTTAGTAGTAGTAGTCCTTGTATTCCAGAACATATAGCCAGCATAGGATATGAGGGGTCACCCTTCAGTTTAGGCTTGACTTTCTCTTAGGGGTCACCCATCAGCTTAGGCTTGACACCCTGGTCCTTCAAGACATTAGATTTATGGATCCACACATCCAATATTACTACCCATGGCACAGTACTGACACCCTTCAAACTGGGGTTACAAGTTGAACCTCGATTAGCTCAGATTGAGGCATGTCGGTTATATGATACCTCCTATAGTTTCTGTACAGTAATTAGTGTTTTTCAGTTCAGTTTTGCTTGACCAAGTGTATAGATTTTTAGTTATTCAGTTATTTAGATTTCAGTCTTTCATATTACAGATTATCTCTGTAACATATTTATACTTGGTCTTGCATTCTCAGATATTATATATTCATGCACTTATGCTCGGTAATCTCATGTATTTTAGTCATTCCATAGCTCACATACTAGTATATTCAAAGTACTGATCGCATAATTTTAATTGCGCTATGTTGTGTTATAACATAGGTTTTGATGCTTAGTTTCTTGACTGCTCTTAGACAGCTCAGCGTACTTAGCAGCATTAGTGGTGAGTCCTCATTCTTTGAGGATATGATTTGTTTATTTTTTGTTATTTCAGTACTTTTTTGTGTTCAATTTGTTTGAGTTAGTTGGGGGTCTGTCCCATCAACTACTCAGGTAGTTTAGAGGCTTTCAGATAATTAGTTAGATAGTTAGTCAGTTAGTTCAGTATCATCAGTTATTATAGACATTTTAGACTTACCATTTACATATATTTAGTATTCAGATTTGCAGTATTTTATCAGCTTATCTTCTGCATATGTTATATCAGTGCTATTATATTCAGTGCTAACAGTGGGTACTAGCTCATGGGTTTGCTTGTGGTTACTTGTGATAGTAAGCACTGTTGTCACAACTAGGGGGTATCCTCAGGTCGGGACAAAACTTAGTATCAGAGCCTAAGGTTATAAAGTGTCCTAGGGAGTCTGAAAGTCACGTTGAGTAGACTCTTATGCATGGGTGTAAAGCACGTCACACTTATGGGCAAGAGGCTACGAGATATTCTTAGGAAAGGTCCCTTCTTTCAGTGTTCATGTCATGCGAAGAAGCATGAGCTTTATTTAAACTCTATTTCTAACTTATTCTTTGTTATGTTTACAGAATATGCCTTCCAAATGAAACAACAAAATAGGAAAGAGGGATCAGCCCGCACTACCTTTTCAGGAAGATCCCCTAAATAATCATATCTCCCACGCTGAATTCAGGGCTGCTTTAACTACCTTAGCTCATTCAGTAGCTACTCAGAACAACCAGTAAGATATTGCCCCAGCCAATTCGGTGGCAAATATGGCTATAGTTAGGATTCAAGATTTCACTCAGATTAATCCCCCTCTATTTTTGGTAACCAAGTCTAAGGAGGATCTACAAGAGTTTCTGGATATGGTGCAGAAGGTGACTGATATTATGGGTGTCACATCGAGTAAGAGTACAAAGTTGGCTGCATATCAAGATGTAGTTTACACCTGGTTTAAGCAATGAAGGAGGACCGGGTTATTGAGGTAGGGCCTATGCAGTGAGGAGTTAGCCATGGATTTTCTAAATAGGTTTTTTCCCTTAGAGTTGAGGGAATATAAGGTGCAGAAGTTCATAAATTTGAAGCAGGGGAATATAAGCATAAAGGAGTACTCGGTTAAGTTCACACCATTGGCGAGGTACGCTACTATAATAGTGAAAGACAATAGGTCTAGAATGAGTAAGTTTGTGCCTGGTGTATCTGATAGTGTGGTTAAAAAGTGTATAACTGCCATGTTGATTAAGGAGATAGACCTATCTAGGCTCATGGTTCATGCTTAGCAAATTAGAAAGGAGAAGCTTAAGAAGAGAGAGAGAGAGAGAGAGAGAGAGAGAGTAAGAGGGCTAGGATAAGTAGTTTCAACTTTTCTTATCCAAGGTCAGAAGGTGGTAACCGTTATCAGTTCTATTAAAAATTTTAAGATCCAGTTCAATCGTCAGCTAGTACGTCAGTGCCTAAGTTCAAGCAAGACAGTCGGGATAGAGCGCCAGGCTTTAAGTCTTGAGGTAGTGTGAACAGTGGCCATACTAATCCTCTCTACAAAAAGCATGGTAGAAATTATTAAGGTGTGTATAAGGTTGGTAGTGATATGTGTTTTGGACTTAGTAAGCCAAGCCAGAAAATTCGGGAGTGTATGGTGAATGCGCAGAGAGGCAGATGTGATTGCCAGCAGGGCCAGACTGCTTCTTTAATATCTCCAGCAAGTTGCCTGACTCAGCAGGGTGCTACTTCTAATTCCACTAGTAGGCAACGCCAGAACAGATTGTATGCTCTCTAGACTCAGCATGATCAAAAGAGTTCTCCTGATGTGGTTGCGGGTAGATTACAAGTCCTTCATCTTCATGTGTATGTTTTATTAGACCCCGAAGCTTCACTCTCTTTTGTGACTCCTTACACAGCAGTCAATTTCAGTGTCAGTCCCAAATCTTTAGCTAAACCTTTCTCACTATCTACCCCAGTGTATAAATCTGCAACAGCCAGATGAGTATACAGAGATTGCCCAGTCATAATATCTCAGAAAATTACTTCAGTTGATATTGTAGAGTTAGTGATGATTGATTTTGATGTCATTCTCTACATGGATTGGCTTCACTCATGTTATGCCTCAGTTGATTGCAGAAATAGAGTCGTCCAGTTTCAGTTTCCCTATGAACCAGTCATTGAATAGAGGGGTAGTACTTCAGTACTTAGGGGTCAGATTGTTTCTTATCTTAAGGAAAGAAAATTCATATCAAAGGGATGTGTTTTCTATCTTGTTTGAGTCAAGGACACTAGTTCTGAGACCCCGAGTCTTAAGTCAGTTTTAGTAGTAAAGGAATTTCTAGATGTGTTCCCTGAAGAACTTCTCGGAGTTTCTCTCGAGAGAAAAATTGACTTAGGAGTAGATCTTCTTCCAGACACTTAACCTATCTCTATTCCATCCTATAGAATGGTTTTAGCTGAGCTTAAGGAGTTGAAAGAACAGTTAAAAGAACTCTTAGATAAGGATTTCATCAGGCCTAGTTTTTCTCCATGGGGTGCTCCGATCTTGTTCGTGCGTAAGAAAGATGGTTCTCTCAGAATGTGCATCGATTCTCGTCAAATGAACAAAGTCACCTTCAAGAATAAGTGTCAACTCCCCAGAATCGATGACTTGTTTGACCAACTTCAGGGTTCCAGTTACTTTTCTAAGATAGACCTCAGATTCGGCTACATCATCTTAGAGTTAAAGAATGTAACATTCCAAAGATAGATTTCAAAACTCGGTATGGTCACTTCGAATTCCTAGTTATGTCTTTTGGACTAATGAATGCCCCTATAGATTTCATGGAATTGATGAACAGAGTGTTCAAGCAGTACTTAGACATGTTTATTATAATTTTCGTTGATGATATCCTTGTCTGTTACTGTAGTGAGAATGATCATGTAGATCATCTAAGAATTGGTTGTAGACCCTTAGAGCTCATCATTTATTCGCCAAGTTCAGTAAGTGCAAATTTTGGCTTAGATTAGTAGTTTTTCTTAGCTATATTATTTTAGGTGATGGCATTAGAGTTGACCCTCAAAGACTAAAGCAGTAAAAAACTGGCCTAGACCCATCTCTCTATCAGATTTTTAGAGTTTCTTAGGTTTGGCTGTCTATTACAGACGGTTTATTGAAGGGTTTTCTTTTATTGCATCCCCTATGTCTCCGTTGACTCAGAAAGTCAAATTTCAGTAGTCAAATTCTTGCAAGAAGAGTTTTCAGGAGTTGAAGACTCTACTCACTTTCTCCCCATTCTTGACTTTGCTAGATAGTTTTGATGGATTTGTAGTTTACTGTAATGCTTCCAGAGTTGGTCTTGGTTGTGTTCTGATATAGAGAGGCAAGGTCAAAGCCTATGCCTCTAGATAGCTTAAACCCCATGAGAAAAATTATCTTACCCATGATCTTGAGTTGGCAACAGTTGTTTTCTCCTTACAAATTTAGAGGCACTATCTTTATGGGGTTCATGTTGATGTGTTCACTGACATAAGAGATTTCAGTACGTGTTCACGTAGAAATATCTTAATCTTCGTTAGAAAAGGTGGCTTGAGTTGCTAAAAGATTATGATATAAGTATATTGTATCATCTGGGTAACACCAATGTAGTGGAAGATGCCCTTAGCAGGTTGTCTATGGGCAGTGTTACTCGTATTGAGCAGGATAAGAAGAAGTTAGTTCAGGAGGTTCATAAGCTTGCTAGATTAGGTGTTTGGTTGGTCGATTCAACTGAAGGTAGTATATGGGTTAAGAATGGTTTGGAATCTTCATTGGTTACCGAAGTGAAATAAAGCAAGATAGGTATCCTAGTTTGGTTAAGTTGAAGGAGGCAGTTAGAGATCACAAAGTAAAGGTTTTCTCCCAAGGGGGATATGGTGTGCTTCATTGTTAGGAAAGGTTATGTGTACCATGTGTTGATGGTTTGAGACAGCACATACTTGCAAAAGTGCATGATGTGTTGTATTTTATTCATCTAGGAGCCACTAAAATGTATCGTAATTTATGGGAAATCTACTAGTGGAATGGTATGAAGAAGGATATTGCAGAGTTTGTGGGTAAGTGTCCAATTATCAGTAGGTTAAGGTTGAGAACCAAAGGCTAGTGGTGCATTTCAGGAGTTTAGCATCCCTACTTAAAAGTAAGAGGTGGTAAACATGGATTTTATGATAGGGTTGCCTCATATGCGTTGTTAGCATAATTCCATTTGGGTGATTGTTGATGGAATTACCAAGTATGTACATTTCTTGCCAGTTCATACATCGTATTCAACTGACGATTATGCTAGACTCTATCTTAGAGAGTTAGTTAAATTTCATGGGGTTCCTTTGGCTATTATTTTAGATAGAGGTACTCAATTTACCTCTTACTTTTGGAAGGCTTTTCAAAAGGGTCTTGGTACCCAAGTTCATCTCAGTATATTTTTTCATCCTCAAATAGATGGTCAAGCAGAGAGGACCATTTAGACCTTAGAGGACACATTTAGGGCATGTGTTATTGCTATTAAAGGTAGTTGGTATGACCACTTACCTTAGATTGAGTTTGCCTATAATAATAGTTACCACTCCAGTATTCAGATGGCTCCATCTGAGGCTCTCTATGGTAGGAGATATAGATCTCTCATTGGCTGGTTTGAAGCAGGTGAGGCTGTAGTAATAGGACCAGATTTAATGTTTGAGGAAATGAAGAAGGTTTAGTTGATTCAAGAGAGGCTGAAGGCAGCCCAAAGCTGTCAGAAATCCTATACAGATGTATGTGAGGAAAAAAGATCATGAGTTTGAGGTTGGTGATTTGGTCTATTTCAAAATTTTACCGGCAAAAAGAGTGAAGAGATTTGTCAAGAAAGGGTAACTTAGTCCCCGATATGTTGGCCCTTATAGAATCTTGAACCATTTTGATAAGGTGGCATATGAGCTAGAGTTTCCTGCAGATTTGGTGTCAATGCATTCTGTGTTCCATGTTTGTTTGTTAAAAAAGTGTATTGGTGATTCAACTATAGTTACTCCTTTAGAAGATATGGATGTTAAAGATAGTCTTACCTACGAAGAAATCCCAATTGAGATCCTTGACCGTCTGGTTTGTAGGCTAAGGAATAAAGAAGTTCCCTTGGTTAAGGTCCTTTGGCGGAATTAGTTTGTTGAAGGAGATACTTGGGAAGCAGAAGCAGATATGCGAACCAAGTACCATCATCTTTTCTCTGCAAACTCAGATTCAGCTTGAGGTAACAATTCTTCCTTAGATTGACTCTTTTTCGTTCTCAGTTTCATCTATGTAACCATTCTCATGTCATTACATGCATTCATGAAATCAGTTCAATTCATGTATCACGTTTCAGATTCAGTTATGTAATCATGATCCAAGTCATGCATGTTCAGTGTGTGATCTCAGTTACTTTAGTACAGTACTCTCGGTCTAACCAGTCTCATTCGAGGATAAATATTCCTAAGGGGAAGATATTATAATACCTCATACTAATCTTAGCTCGATTCAGCTTTTAATTGCATGCATAAGGGGCTAAAGGCCTAAAATTTTCACTAAGAGTTAGAGACTTATTCATTTTTAGGACCTCTAATTTCAAGGATTTTTATTTTGGTCTTTCCGACCCCTGATACATAGGTTTTTAAGTTGATTCATATTCAAGGATGTATAAGGTATGTCTTGGAGGAGTTTTAAATTTTTTGGACAAGGTTTGGGTCATGTTTTGATCATGAAACTAGTGGGTCACCGTGAAATCCCGTGATACAGCATTAGTCCCGATGTCATGCAGACCACATCACAGTGAGGGAAATCAACGATCGTTATAAGACCGCGTTGCGATGAGCCTGTTGCATCCAGTTTTGAATTTAAATGATTGAGGGGCAATTGGGTCTTTTCCACCTCAACCCAATCATTCATATCATGACTTGGGGTATCAGTTAGGGCATTATTTTCTCTTTTTCTCTAAATTTCCTCTCAAGAAAACCCTTCTCTTTTCCCCAAGAACAAGATTTAGTTCCTTTTTCCCCAAGAAATCAAGAATTCTAGTTCCCCAAGTTCAAGAACCTTCAAGAAAGCATCAAGATTAGTGTTTTCCTTTCAAGTTAAGAAGCTTAAGGTATGTGGGGTATTCATCAATGGGTCCCTTTCACCTATTAAGCCCAAAAACCTTCTCTTTTAATTAAATCATGGAGTTATCCTTTACTATGGTATTTTAGATATTCAAGATGGGTTTAATTCATGTTTTTCCTTGGTAATTCAAATTCAATTCAGCCCATGTATGATCCCATAAAAGATTTGATTTCCTCATGCTTTGAATGTTAGTTCCCATGTCTTGTTTAAGTGAATTTCATGTTAAATTCCCCAAATTATAAATTTACCTATGTGAATCATGTTGATTTTCCCATGTTTAAGACTTTCCCATGTTCAAGTTTATGATCCTCACATGTTTGATGAAATGTCTATGCCTTTGGGTTTGAACCATGATCCCATATTATTATTTTAAAAGCTTATTATCGTAAATTATGGTCATTCAGTGCTAGTGGGTTATGAACACTCGATACCTACGTGATTTACATGATTTTATATTTTCAAGTAATAATTCAGTTAAACCATGAATATTTCTATCTATGCAGTTGATATGATCATGATGAGCACTATTAGAAATAATGTCCAGTTAACCATAGTTCGGTTCAGCACCATTGTCGGTTCAGTTTGGAGTAGGATTTAGTTTTGAGAGAAAGCAGGGATGGCGGTTTCCTCGTTAGCTAGGCAGAGTCATTAGTAGCAGTCCCTGTATTCCATAACACGTAAGCAAGCATAGGATATAAGGGGTCACCCATCAGTTTAGGCTTAACTTTCTCTCAGGGGTCACTTGTCGATTTAGGCTTAACACCCTGGTCCTTCGGGATATCAGATTAGTGGATCCACACATCCAGTGTTAGTACTCATGTCACGGTACTGACACCCTTCCACCTGGGGTTACAAGTTGGACCCCGATTAGCTCAGATTAGGGCATGTCATTTATATGATACCTCCCACAGTTTCAGTACAGTAATCAGTGTATTTCTGTTTAGGTTAGCTTGACCAAGTGTACATATTTTTAGTTATTCAGTTATACAGATTTTAGTCTTTCAAATTACAGATTATCTCAGTAACGTATTTATACTTGGTCTTGCATTCTCAGATGTAATATGTTTATGTATTTATGCTCAGTTATCTCATGCATTTTAGTCAATCCTTATCTCACGTACCAGTACATTCAAAGTACTGATTGTATACTTTTCTTTATGCTATGTTGTCTTATAACATAGGTTCGGATGCTCAGTTTCCCAACTGCTCTTAGACAGCTCAACGTACTCAGCAGTAGTAGTGGTGAGTCCTCACCCATCTAGTACATGATTTTTTTATTTTTAGTTATTTAAGTATTTCCTTATATTCAGCTAGTTTGAGTTAGTTGGGGGTCTGTTCCATCAACTCCTCAGTCAGTTTAGAGGTTTTTGGACAATCAGACATTCAGTTAGATAGCTCGTCAGTCGGTTCAGTATTATCAGTTGTTATAGATATTTCATACTTGTCATTTACATATATTCAGTATTCAGATTTATAGTATTTTATCATCTTATCTTCCGCATATGTTATATCAATGCTATTTTATTCAGTGCTCACAGTAGGTACCAGCTCATGGATTAACTTGTAGTCACTTGTGACCGTTAGTATTATTGTCATGACTTGGGGGTAGCCTCGGGTCATGATATGATCCTTTTCCTATTTATAATAAACTATACTATTGATACTTATCTCATGGTTAGACTTTATAGTAGGAACCCTAATTATGCCAGCCCTAGGTCTCTTCCTTGCCTATTCATGTCGTATATATACACTTGGAATATATATATAGTAGCATTTTGTATCCCATTCTTCATTGTCTATTCATGTCGTATATATACACTTGGCCTTATATATCATTATATGAATTTCCTTCTATACTGACTACTGATATACGGTATCGTACTTCAGACTCTGATTACTATTAGAACGGGATAAGTTTATCCTTACTTTTCCACTAGTTTTATCATGTTTAGCTTCTGGGATAGTTGCATGTAGTCTATGTTCCTGCTTTATATCTTGTTTATACTTTTATTATCTTTAGTGCTCAACCGGCAGTTGCATATTGAGTACCACATGTTTGGTACTCATACTACACTTCTGCAGCCTACAGATCATAATACGAGTTCTCATCGTTGGTATGTGCATCATGCGGAGTAGTTATGGATCAAAAATTTGGGGTGAGTTCTTGACGTTTGGAGTATTGCTACTCTCCCTCTTATTCAGAGGGTTGTATTCAGAGATAGGTTGACTAGTATATTATTTAGTATTCAACTTTGTACTCTTATTGTATTAGAAGCTCTTACACTAACTTCACCAGGTTTTGGTATTACTTTATATATATTAATCTTTTTATCATATTTATATTGCTATTTTCGTTCATTTCTCTTGATAGTTCGTTACTAGTTATTTCAGATTATGAGTTGGTTTACCTACTAGTGGGTTATAGTATGTGCCATCATGACTTGAGAAATTGGGTCATGACAATTTCGTTGTTTATTTAGCTTGAATTATAGGGTACTATAATTTTTGGGATCTGATTCGCTATGCCAATTTTGGTGATGTTGTTTACAAGTAGTTTAGTGTAGGATAATAAACAGGTCGGCTGTGCGATTAGAGATGTTTTGCTATATTAAGTTTTCAGTTTGTCATTTTGTATTTCTTTTGGCTTCAAGAGTATGTGAGCATTTCTTTCTTCAAAATATTTTTTATCATAATGATTCTTGTGATCTTTAAATACATCAATAGAAATACTACTGCAGGGAGACAAGTATTTTTTATATTTGAGCACAAAAAACATTAAGGACATTATAATAAAGTCTTAAAGTCAGAAGAAGAAAAAAAGAAATATTTTATTTTTTAAAAAGAAGTAATATTTTATCCAAAAGATATTCTCTATGTTTTGTTATTTTAGGAATTTTATACATCCTCAGATAATTTAGTATTTTGATTTTGGTATTTTTATACAAATAGTTCACCTAAAATTGAACCAAATAACATAAATCTCTGTATCATTCTCACGAAAATCTTCAAAATATGCATACAAACAAATTGACCTTTTTATAGAATATTGAATAAATTGTCTATAAAACAAATTATATATTAGTAACATTATAATTGCAACAAAAATTTGACCAAACACTTGGATTGACAACTTATCTAGCCTAGAGAAAATTAACCAAATAAAGAAATTAATAATACATAGTGTATGACACTTTAAATAAAATAGACTTACAAAATATAGAAGATACTAACATTATGTTTGAAGGGCAAAAAGTGTCTTGGATGATTTCATGTAAATGGAAAGATCTTGGATGTCAATAATTTAGACCACTTGGTGTTTGTATTCCATCCTCTTCATGATCATAGTCTCATGGATACATTACATCCAAAACAAAATTGAAAGTTATTAACATATTCAAGAGTTACTTTATGCACATAACTCATTCCAAGAAATTTAATTATAAGCACATAAATAAAACATAATGAAAACAATCACACAAAGCAGGTTAACCACAAAAATGCATCAAATGATGAACTTAGATTGGTGTTATAAAAGAAACTCCAAAGTGCAAAGAAGATAAAAAGTAATTAAGTAAAAATGAAAAGCGCCTCACGCTACAATAGGCAAAGAGGATACATAAAGTTGACAAAAAAATTGACTATCTTCTCCTACAATCCCACCTACAATAGTTTTTATATGGTAGTAGCCTAGTAGGAAATTTTTGTTCCAAAATAGTGATAGTTTCCATAAAGGGAAAAAAATACTCCTTCCGTCCCATTTTGTATATCATCATTTAATCGGGCATGGAGTTTAAGAAATAAGGGAAGACTTGGTAAAGTTTATGAAATTATCCTTTATCAAAAAATATGTCAATATCTTTTTTTTAATTAAGTGGGACCAATAAGGGTAAAAGGGTAATTATGCCTTTAAACAGTTGCCAAATAAGGAAAGGCGATACTTATTTTGGGATGGATTAAAAAGAAAATGATAACACATAATTTGGGACAGAGGAAGTATTATTTTGGCAAAATAGTCTACTGGACTCGTGTATTTATTTGAGTTTGTAAAGTGCAAAACCTTTACTTAGTCTTTTGTCATCTGAACCCCTTAACCCATCAAAATACAAAATTTTGAACCTCTAGCTCACTCGCCCTAAATAAATTCCACTTCACATAAATTAATGTCATGCTATAAATATTTTTCAGTTCTATTAATCAAATAAAAATAAGTACGGTTCAGTCGTTGATTTTTCCCTCCTTAACCATTCATCTTGTTTACACTCATTCCTTTCCGTCATTTTCTTTTGCACTTTCTAATGCTCAAAATTCACATTCAATCAATTGAAAATAGAAAAAAAATGTATGTAAAGTTCTAGTATATTGACACCAGTAATTGTTTATACATACTTAACTCAACTAGACCCACTACTCCCAGCATTGAAATTTCAATTCCACCCACCAAGAAATACACGAACAACAACAAATTGCATTAATCAGATGGTAGAATTGAGAAAAGCAAGAATCTTGGGGTTAAATTTGGGCCGGATTTTGGTTATGGAAATGATGTGAAAGGGAAGTTGGATTGTCAAATTGGTGAAAACTCGCATACCCAAGTTTGGAAAAATGGTGTTTTAAAGACCCAAGATGGGCTCTTGAGAAAGTCAGTTGGTGAAACTAAGATAAAGGAGAAAAATGATGGGAAATTGGGTATGCACTCCAACCGTTTGACGAAACGGTGCAATGACAAGGAGTCCTAAAATGGTTCATTCGAGCTTGGTTAATATGGTGCAGATTAAGAGTTCGACAAAATGGTGCAGTGACGTAAATGAAGTTTAGAATGGATTCTTTTAGGAAACCAGTTGATAGAACTGAGAGTAAGAAAGAATCATTAATTGTTTTTTTATAATTTTAATATTATTTTAATAGGAATAGGGTGTTTCACTTGCTGAAAAACGTGTGTAAAATACGCACTTTTTCACCTCATCAATTTAATACCACATATGCAAAAAAGGGTTTAAAAAATTATGTTTTGATGGATTTAAGGGTTTAGATGACAAAAAGGTAAGTAGAAGTGTCCACATTATAAACTTAAATAATTACAAGGGTCCATCTGATTATTTCGCTTATTATTTTATCAAATTATTAGTACTAGCAAAATAAAAAAGTTGCGATACAACATATAGCAAACTTTTATGGTAGTTTTTGTTTATCCAAGAAATATAATTTTAGTTTGCTAAAATTTCAAATGTCTAAATACTAAGATATTAATTAACTGACGGTTTTGTCTAAAACAACTTTTCATATATTTAATACTTCTACTTTTCATATATTTAGGATCTTCCCATAAAACAAAATTATCATATATTTATTATAGTCAATATTTAATATTATAAAAATAAATTAAAAGGATGAAAAAATAATTTTTTATATTGTAGAGTCATTTAATGAAGGCAAAATAGCTCGTTGGACCCTTGTACTTGGTCTGGTTTGTAAAGTTGATACTCCTACTACTTATACATTTATCATCTGGACCCTTTAACTCCATAAAACGTAATATTTTAAACCCCTCTGGCCGTTGACCAAGCTTATGTGACACAAATTAGATGAGTAGAACGGAACACGTGACTACACGCGCATGGGGCGAGTGAGCATTATTTTTTGGCCAATTTTACATTAAAATAATTTTAAAAAGAAAAAGAAAAACAACCCGACCCAAGACTACCCCCCTCCCCCAACCCCAACTCTCCAATCGTCCTCCCTGCACCAACATTGCCATCGTCATTAAATTGCATCTCCAATATCAAATCTTGAATATCAAAGTTCTTAGCTTTTGAAGGTAAGTTACCAGTTCTTAAAAGGGATAATAAAATTGAGAAAATTTCAAGGTCTTTATCAATAAATGGAATTGAATTACAATTATTGTCAAAATTGTTGGAAATTGTTGAATAAAGGGAATTTGGACCTGCTTGTTTAAGGTTTTGTTGGTTGTTTGAGAAGGTGTACCACCAACATCAATGGTAACTATGTTGTCATTGTGATTGAAGGTACGTGAAAGGGGATTTGATTCAACAAAAGGTGGCATTTTTTATGAGAAAAATTGAGAAAAGAGAATGATATTTTCAAGAATGTGAAATTTCTAGAGGAATTCAAACTCTTGATTGGGGTTCATTGAATTTGTGTTTGTTAACTTGTAATAGAAAATTTAAGTGAAATAGAAAAATGTTTAAGTTATTTGGAATGAATTTTTTTGCCCAATTTGTAAACAAGTGTTAAAGTAGAGGTTGTTAGAGGTTGTTAAAATGGAAGTTTATAAGGAAAAGAAGAAGGAGAAGGGGGAGTAGAAGAAGAAGAAGAAGAAGAAGAAATAGAGAGAGGGAGAACAGGAAACGGAAAAAAGGAAAGAAAAAGGTGAAAAGAGAGAGAACAAGAGGAAGGGGAGGGGGTTGTTTCTTTATATTTATTTATTTATTTTAATATTTAATATTTTTTTTATATATAAATGATGTGGAAGATGACGTGAAGACGAGTATGTTACACTCACCACATTAGTGTTTAAGATATTACGTTTTATTGAGTTGAAGGGTCCAAATGATAAATGCAAAAGTAGCAGTATCCACTTTACAAATCAGACCAAGTACAAGGGTCCACCGAGCTATTTTGCCTTTAATGAAGGACTAAAAGTTCAAACAATATTTCATGAATGACTAAAAGTTCAAACAATATTTCTAAGGTCATTGACACTTTAATATATTTAACATTAGAAATTAGGAGATTATAGATTAGTGGTAGAGATTAGATATTAAAGATTAGAGATAGAGATAGAACAAGTACTTATTTGTCTCTCAATACCTTAAATATGTTTAAACAACTCTCTATGCTCATTTGTATTTTAACTTCTATTTTCCTTCTTCTTTCTTCTTTTTCTCCTCTCAACTCTTTTTATTAAATTTTATTTTTCTTTGAGTTTTTGTTTTTATTTTCTACAACCTTTATTTTTTATGTTGTTTTTCCTTCTTCTTTTTTTCTTTTTTTTTCAACCTTTATTTGTTCGTTTTATCTTTTTATTTTCTTTCTCCTCTCAACTTCTATCTCTATCTTTTTTTTTCTCTCTCTTTTTTATTTTTTCTTTAATTTTTTTATCAACCTTTATTCTTCTTTTAATTATTTTTTTCTTTTTGTTTAACCTTCATTTTTTTTCTTTTTTCTCCCTTTTCTTTTTGTTTCTTCGTTTCCTTCCAAACAACAAGATGTGCCTCACTCTTTATGCTCATTTGTCTTTCCACTTCTGTTTTTTTTTCTTTTTTAAAAAAAAATCTCTTTTTTTATTTTTCTTTAATTTTTTTGTTTTTCTCAGCCTTTATTTTTCTCAACCTTTATTTTTTTTATATTTTTTTCTTTTCTCCTCTCAACCTCTATCTTTTTCGTTTTTTCTCGCTCTTTTTATTTTCTTTGATTATTATTTTTACTTTGATTTTTTCATTTTATCGACCTTTATTTTTCTTTTATTTTTATTTATTTTTTATTTTTTCTCAACCCTTATCTTTTTTTCCCTTCTCTTTTCTTTTCTTTGCTTCCTTCAATACAACGAGTTACGTCTCATGAGTAAAAGTTGACACTACCGCATTATCTCTTGATTTATGAGATATTCTATAATTTTTTTCTTAGAGGCAAGATTTAGCTAAAAAACTTTTAGGTAACAAGTTAAGTCTCATAGACTAGAGTTGATACTACCATATTGTATTTTAATTTATGAGATATTCTATAACTCTCATCTTAGAGGCAAGACTTAGCCCGCCAAAGTAACAAGTTATGCTCCATAGACATGAGTTGACACTACCATATTATGTTTTTATTTATGAGATGTTCTACAGCTCTTGTCTTAGATGTAAGATTTAGCCCATGGACTTTCAAATAACAAGTTACGCTCCATGAGCAAAACTTGACACTACCACATTGTGTCTTCATTTATAAGATGCTCTATAACTCTTACCTTAGAGACATGACATAGCCCGCCAAAGAAACAAGTGCCTCATAGACAATAGTTTACACTACCACATGTGTCTTAATTTATGAGATATTCTACAGCTTTTGCCTTAGAGCAAGATTTTGATCAAAGTCTTTCAAATAACAAGTTACACCTTATGGACAAGAGTTGACACTATGACATTGTGTCTTGATTTATGAGATGCTCTATAATTCTTGTTTTAGAGGCAAAATTTCAAACAATAGTTACGCCCCATGGGCATGAGTTAACACTACCACATCGTGTCCAGAGTTATGAGATGTTCTATAATTCTTGCTTTAGAGGTAAGACTTCGCTCGAAGACTTTCGAATAGGAAGTTACACCCCATGGGTAAGAATTGACATTACCACATTATGTCATGATTTATAAGATGTTCTATAAGGCTTATTTTAGAAGCAAGACTTAGCCCAAGGACCTTCTCAAAAAGTAAGTTGCTCTTTGTGGGCAAGAGTTAATACTACTTCATTATTTCTTAATTATAAATCTTGTCTTAAAGATAAAACTTTGCTCAAGAATTTTCAAATAATATATTATGCCCCATGAGTAAGATTTGACACTACCATATTGTGTCTTGATTTATGAGATGTTCTATAAATCTTACCCTAGAGACAGGACTTATCCCAAAGGACTTGCAAACAACAACTTAAACCCTTAAATTTACTTCAATATAAAAAAAAAAGATCCTCTTGCGGATTATCTAACTTTCTGTTCATTAGCCACAAATAATAAATGGTTAGAAAAAAGAGAAAAGAAAAAAGAATAAAGATTGAAAAAAGGAAAAAAGAAGGAAAAAATAAAGACTAAGAAAACAGAAAGAAAGAAAAAAGAGGAGACCAAAAAAAACAAAAAAGAAAAAAATTAAGGATGAAAAAAAATAAAGTTTCAAAAAAATGAAAAAAAAAAAAAGAAAGAATGAGATAAGAAAAAATAAAAGTTGAGATAAATAAATTTTTAAAAATGAAAAAAGAAAAATAAATAATATTTAAGGAAAACAAAGAAGAAGAAAAAACAAAAGTTAAAGAAAATAAAGGTGCAAAAAATAATTTAAAATAATAAAAAAAGGGAAAAAATAAAGATTAAGAAATAATAAAAAAAAATTGAAGTTAAGAGAAAAATGAGTCTAGAAAGTATAAAAATATTTAAAGCAGGTGCAAAAAAGTAATCTGTAATATAATTAAAGTGTGAAAACCCTTAGAAAAATGTTTTAAACTTTTTACTCTTCTTTAAAAGACTCTGCAATAGATAAAATCGTCTTTTTACTCTTTTTTTTCTTCAATTAGTATTTTATTAAATTAAAGACTAAGGTCTCCTAAAATATATGAAAACTTGATAATAAAATAAAAATATGGAAATAAATTAAGAGTCCTAAAATATGTGAAATATGAATCCAAAAATATATGGAGGAAAATTAAGAGTCCTAAAATATAGAAAATATATTTCTTGAAAAAAAAAACTACTATAAAAATGTATCGTAATTACCTAATAACTTGGTAAGCTAATACTAATTTTTTTCGTATGGAAAAACTACAATTATTTTTGAAAAAACTAAAGTTGCCTACTCTATTTTAAAAACTTCCAGACTATTGTAAGCATAGTAGTATATATAAATACTAATACAAATTATATAGGAGTTGAATGTCAATTTTTTTATTTATGAATTCTTTTTGTTTGTGAGTTCAATCTCCAGTTTGAATTTATACTTTATAGGATAACACTTTCTTTTTACTTACATGAAGTTTGTTTGACGTATAAACTAAGTTCATTGCTTTAAGTGTTTTCGTGGTTAGCCTGTCTTGTGCTATTTTTTTCTTTATGTTTAATTTGTGATAGCTCACAATTGAATTTTTATAAAAAGAGTGGTGTGTATAATTCTTAAACACGTTAATAACCTGTAATTCTATTTTGAATGTGGTGTACCCATGAGGCCATGACCATGAAGAGCATGAAACGCAAACACCAAATTATTAAAATTATTGACATCAAGGTATTCCTATTTACATGAAAACTTCTCAATCAATAATTTTCTATCAATAATACATGATAATTTATTATTGTAAACTTCAAGAACATACTAAAACTTTAGAAAACATAACTTAAATTACAAATAAATTTACCTCTATAAGCATAGATACTATCAAGAGCTAATTGATAATAAAATCCCATACTGGCCTAAACATATTTTTTTTGCACACGCAGTAATTTTTGAAGAATAATCTAAACCATGGAGAATAATCTAAACCTAAATAAAGAGAGACAACTAATATAAATATAAATATAATTAATTGATTGATTAAAGTAATCCTAATTTTAAATTGATTATAAATATAAATGATATTTAAAAATAGACATTTAGGTTGAAAATAAAAAGAAAACATACTAGATTTTTATTTGCTTCATTTTAGGAATATGACTCGAGTATGATTTTTCCTCACAAATTACAAAATTTCTGTTTGTTGAGATCTAAATTAAAGTAATGATAGAGTTTACCATGTTTATTTTTCTTATTTTTAATTTTCATTCTTGGTAGTGTTAATAATGATATTGTTGTAAATCTTTACTTAAATAATAATATAAATTACTTCATTATTTTGGATACTAAAAAATAACTTAATTTTATCAAATATATAACACAAGCAAATATCATTCACGATGACCATTTTTGGTGTGGAAAACAATAATTAATAGAGTCATAATAAATGAGATACTTATTAGCAAAGTTTGGAATAACACTAAATCAAAGTGCTATTACTATCTATTGAAGTAGAAAGAAATCTGCGGGTCAAAAATATTAAATTTAATTATTGTATTCATTTTTATTATTTAAGAAAATTGTTATAAATATATTTACATTTTAGTGAATGTCTATAAAAAATATAGATTATCTATAAAGATCTAGTTGATATCTATCAGGATTTGAAGTATCTGTCTTTTAGTGAGAAACTAGGAGTAAATTTTTCCTATAAATAGAAGGATTTTTTTCATTGTAAATCACCCCTCACGAATTCCTCCTGAGAAATAACAATTACTCTCTCTCTACTCTTGTTCTTTTTTACTTTATATTTCATAACACGTTATCAGCATGATCTATCAGTATGAGATTCTATCAACAGCGAAACAGTTTTGTAAGAGTGAAAGGTGTTACATCTTGTGACAAATATTAATAAGATATTGGGTTCAAGTCTCATCGATTTATGGCCTAAGACGTCTTTATATGATAAGCAATTCTTTAGTGGTCACACCAAAAGTACGGTGGAGGTTAGTTGAAGATGATGTTATGCGGCGTTCAGAACCAGTCTTGAAGTGAATGAATTATAAAGAAGTTTTTTGACTTTGTTGTAAGTAAGACCCTGTTCTCTTCCCGTTCGACATCAAGATAATTGACGAAGGTGGTGCTTTAAAACAAGACATTGAGTTGGAATCTCAATTCATCATATTGATCATATAATGATGGCTAAGGTAAATCAATATTTTTTAGGTGAAAGACATGAAATTTGTCTCATTGAATATGCTTCATTCTTTGAAGTGAATGTGGTAGCAATACGTCATATGTGTGCCTCGATTTTGTCTTAAAAGAGGTTATAAACTATCATAATTTGATAGGCTTAAGGAACGACTATATTCTATTCCTAAAAAATGAGAATTTCAATTATTATAAGTACAAATTCACTCGCTAAGGTAAATGCGATAATATTTAGTAAAACTTATTAATATAAGGGTGCACTTGATTATGACGGTATCACAACTCACCTCCGAAAAAGTAGAATAACTGAGAAGACTTATTTTGAAATATAATTCTGAAGTTGTAAAACTGAACTTTATTCATGTAATAATAAATCTGAAATTTACTAAAGTAAAAGTTTACATGTAATGATAAACTTGGAATTTGCTCGAATAAAAGTTCATAAATTGACATGAACGATTGTGACATCCTAAAGATGTGCATACTGAGTATTGAACATATATTGAAGAATTAGAAAATTCTTCATTACTTTTAATGTTGCTTGTTCTCATGATAAGTTGGTTAGACCAACTAATTTTGGGATTGGATTTCTTAAAATCTGAAAAGTATAACAGGTGAATAAGGGCCCGTTCACCTATCATGTGATCTATTAAGATGCATCAATAAGATGATCACTATGTACATTTATTGTCAACCTGCAGTTTGAAATTCATAAAATTGCTTGCTCAACAAAATTAAGTTAAGAGCATAATTTTCAGCTTATGTAATTAAGATAATTCATCGTGATGATGATGGTTTGGCACTGAATACCTTCGATAAATAGCTGAATCATTGCTAATGAGAACAAAGCTTCATGTATTGGTTTGAAATATGAAATATTATATACAAAAGTACTTGTATGCATCAAACCAATAAATTATGATTAATCTCCCCTCAAAGTTGGCTCTAAGTCAGGAACCACACATTGTCCATCTAATAGTTTTGCTGTGCGGTATACAATTAATAAATATATCATGATGCACAAAGATGGATTCCTTAAAGAAGATGGAGGATGTATGTTAGTTCTCCTAACATAAAGGGAGATCATAAGCAACTACGAAATATGTTATGAATTATAATCAGATCCCCATTCAAAAGATAATTCAAGTCAAATACCGAAAACATCTCATATTTAAGCCGCAAGTGCTCTTATTTTATGTCCCTAAAGGACAAAGTCTATGCATATGTGAAGCGTGGTATACCAATCAATTTCCAATGAAATAATCCTTGAAAAAGATAAGGAACAAACAATCATAATAAGAAGGCAATGTGCTTTTGAAGAGCCTACTACATAACACTTCATGAAACCTTATAAGAGATTCAGGTACCTGAAAATAATGAAGTAATGAGATCTCATAATATTATGTCACATTGTGAATCGATACAAAATGATATATCATCAATATCTTTGATACAATATTGACGCAATAGTATGAAAGATCACGAGGATATGAATTCTATGTTTATTTAAGCATGCTGATGTGGAAATATTTATCAAGTGACATGAAAGGATGGATCTTGGTAAGCATAACAGTTATTTGATTTGTAATCCAGACACTTGAAGATGTCACTCATAAAATGTTGAATATTGTCACTTGATAAAATTTATTTGAAAACTCTTTTAAAGATTCAAAATGTTGGAAGCATATAAAAGTTTTTGAAAAACTTATTTATAATCCTTATATTATATGAGTTTATAGTTTGAAAAGTGTTGGAACTCTTAGAGAGTTTTCAAAAGCAATGAATTATTTGCTGAAATGAGAAGTATACTAATTTGAATAGGTTATGAAGTATCATATCTTCGTGCAATTAGTGCATTCATATATCTTACAAATACTATAAGGCCTGATATAGCCTCTTCGATTAATTTGTTAGTAAGGTATAGTTTTGCTCCTACTAAGAGACATCAAAATGGGATCAAACACATGATCTTATATTATTCTAAAGATTGTAGTCTCGATCTTATTGATTATGCTGATGCTGGGTATTTATTTAACCTGCATAAACCTCGGTCTCAAACATGTAATGTGTTCACATGTGAGGATACTGTCATATCTTGGAGATATACAAAGCAGTCTATCTTGCCACTTCATCGAACCATGCTGAGATAATAAATATTCATGAAACAAATCGATAATGTGTATGGTTGAGGTCCATGATACATCTTGTTCTAGAAAAATATGATTTGAAATGTGACAATGTACCCATAATTTTATGCGGAGATAATGCAGCATGATAACACATCTGAATAGAAGATTCATAAAAGGAGATAGAATGAAACACACTTCATCAAAGTTTTTCTACATACATGAGCTACAAAAGAATGATGATATTAACGTGTAACAGATTCGTTCAAGTGACAATGTGTCTGATTTATTCACCAAGTCTCCTTCAATTGCAACTTTTAAGAAGATGGTGCACAAGATTGGGATGCAAAGGTTCAAGGATGTTCTCATTAGAGGGAGTTAATACGCGTTGTACTCTTTTTCTCTAATGAGGTTTTGTCCCACTAGGTTTCTATTCTAAGGTTTTTAATGAGACAACCTATATGCGTATTGTTAAAGATGTGTACTCTTTTACCTTTACTAGATTTTTTTTCACTGGGTTTTTCTAGTAAGGTTTTAAAGATACACATTATCTACCAATTAGACATTCAAGAGTGTTATAAATGTATTTACATTATAATGAATGTCTATCAAGAATATAGATAATATATATCAAAATCTACCAATATCTAGTTGATATCGATCAAGATTTGAATATAGATAATATCTATCAATATGTACCAATATCTAGTTGATATATATTAGGATTTGAAGTATCTGTTTTAGTGAAAAATAAATTTTCTGTATAAATAAAAGAGTTTTATTCATTGTAAATCACCCTGAATTCCTCGTGAGAAAAAAAATTTATTCATTGTAAATCACGTTTAAATAAATAATAATTATTGCAAGGTGCTACAAAAAAGTAAAACATTAATTTGGGAGCATCCCATGTAATTTTCTACAAAAATCTTTATTCAATCCTATCATAATACATTTGAACGGGCTTGATCAATATTTCAACATCTTTGTGAAATTTGACAGGAAGGAAAATGGTGGCAGCTTCAACTATTGAAGTTATTTTGAAGAAAAGAAAATCTTCCACATCTGAAATTTACTTTGGTTGGGAAGAGGTTGAGAGTTATAAATAAACCTCCACCTCCTTCATTGTTAGTACACACAAAAATATTCTTTTCCTTGTTTACTATTAAAGAGGTTTAGAGATAATTCTCTTGGAAATCTCTTTGAGAATAGTATTTTAGGAAGTGAGGGTGTGTGAGAAAAATATTGTGTATTGTATGGTGTAATAATTTCCATATAGTGAATGTTTTTCTGGGAGGCCCGTGATTTTTCTCTAATTGGGGAGTTTTTCACGTTAAATATTTGTGTTGTTATTCTCTTTCTCTGTTATTTTCTGCTTGAAAGCTGTCCGGAAGGGTCAGGAGAAATAGTCCATTTTTCCAACAAGTGGTATCAGAGCTTTCGGTGTGAAATAATTCTTTTAAAATTTTAGTATGCTCTGTGGTTGCAGCTTTGTCTGATCTTCCACATCAGAAAAAAATTTTGAATTAGAATTATTGTTCTCAAGTAGAAGTTTCGTCCCGATGGAGTAGTAAGTGGAGTCTGATTCCGGTGGAGTTTGCTATTCTGGTGGAGTTACTTTGAGGTACTTGTATATTTGGTAATAGTGGGAATAAGTACAATCTAAAGAGGTTCTGGCTAAGAAAAGACTTGGTACTTAAGTGTATTCCTTGTGATCCACCTCTCTTTCCTGGGAACTAATTTAGTGGGTACTTTACATTACTATTGTCCATTTATTAGTACTGATAAACAAGATGGAGACAAAATTTGAGATTGAGAAATTTGATAGGAGAATTAATTTTGGCTTATGGCAAGTGCAAGTCAAGGATGTGTTAATCCAATCTGGATTACACAAGGCATTGAAAGAGAGACCAACTAGCGAAAAAGCTGATAAGGATTTAGAAAAATCTGAAAGCAATAAAGACTCAAAAAAATTCAGAATTAGTGATGAAGAATGGGAAGAGCTAGACATGAAAGCGACAAGTTAAATTCGCTTGTGTTTAGCTAAAAATATTCTTGCTAATATGATTGGATTTTCTACAACAAAGGAGTTATGGGAGAAACTTGAAGAATTGTACCAAACCAAAAGTATTTCAAATAGGTTATATTTGAAGGAGCAATTTCATAAATTGCAAATGGCTGAAGGTATAACTATTTCTGATCATCTGAGTGTCTTGAATGAGGTTGTTTCTGAATTGGAATCTATTGGAGTGAAAATTGATGATGAAGACAAGGCACTTCGACTCATCTGGTCTCTTCCATCTTCCTACAAGTACATGCAACCCATTTTAATGTATGGGAAGGAAACTGTGATTTTCTCAGAAGTGACAAGCAAATTGATTTCTGAGGAAAAAAGATTGAAGAAGGGAAATGAAAAATCTTTAGAAGATTCAGCTCTTGTTATTAAAGGAAAATGGAAGCAAAACTCTAAGAAGAAGGTCATCTGCTGGAATTGTAAACAACCGGGACATGTTAAAAATAATTGTCCAAATAATAGGGCTAGTTCGGCTAAAAGCTCCAAAGAAAATGCTGCCAATGTTGTCTCCCTAGAACAGTGGGATGATATTTCTTAGTAAGAAATATGAAAATCCTCATGGCTTGAATGCTACCTTTAGAATTGCCATGGAAGAGGATGTTTAATTGGTAGCTGATCCACAAGTTTGCACGTGGGCATTGGTTGATAGGTGATGCAAGGTGTGTGATAGAAAGGATGTCGATGGCTAATGAACTCTCAAGAAATCAACAAGAGGGTTGCACCATAAGTTATTAGCAGGTTTTTTCGACATGTGCTGAAAATTAAATTTTTGAAATTAGGAAGTGATTTCAAGTGAAAATTCTTGGATGTTTTTTTTCAATCTGAGTGGATGTACTCTTTATGGTAGGGGTATGATAATTCTTGAATTTAGAATTATGATTGTTAGTAGCAGATAATGTGAAAGCTGCAGTTACACATGATTGACCGAGTTTAGAGTTAGGTGGAGAATTGATTTTGTTATGTGTAGCTGGACAACTATAAAGGGCCAACGGATTGCATTTTTTTCTCTTCAAAAGGTGGAGATTTGTTGAGGCTGTTTTGAAGAAAAGAAAACCTCCCACATCTGAAATTTACTTTGGTTGGGAGGAGGTTGAGGGTTATAAATAAACCTCCACCTCCTTCATTGTTAGTACACACAAAAATATTCTTTTTACTGTTTACTATTAAAGAAGTTTAGATATAATTCTCTTGAAAATCTCTTTGAGAATAGTATTTTAGAAAGTGAGGGTGTGTGAGAAAAATATTATGTATTGTATGATGTAATAACTTTCATATAGTGAATATTTTTCTAGGAGGGCCGTGGTTTTTCTCCTATTGAAAAATTTTTCACGTTAAATTTTTGTATTGTTATTTTATTTAATTTCTCTGTTATTTTCTGCTTGAAAACGGTTCGAAAGGAACGGAAAAAATAGTCCAATTTTTTTCAACATCAACATCATTCAACTCAACTAGGTGGACGTTAGGTACATGCGCTGATTCGGCGACCGCTCCCCTTATTTTGTCTTTCACAGCTCTATTACATTTAGGGGTTTTCCTAATTATTAAGAGGAAAAGATAAGGAATCTATACCCACCCCACCCTACATCCTCTCCATTATTGTTCCTCACCTTCTGTCTCTATCTGTGAAAATCTGACCAATCTCAATCGTTGTATACCTCTCTCTCTCTCTCTCTTTCTGGACAAGAAGAATTGTTTTTCTTTTGATCCAAAGGCTTCGTTAGTTACTTATGGGTCCTGACTTTATCTTATGATTATTGTAGGGTTGGTGTTTGGATTCTTGCAAAAAAAAATAATACTAAATTTGACGGTAGGTTCCAGCACCTTAGTTTACTAAACACGGATGACATCAGAGAAGCAAGATTCTGGGTCTCGTGTTCCTCTTTTACCTGTGGACCAGAATGATAGGTCAGGGGGAGGAGGGTCAATATCTGGTGCCATATTCAATATTTCGACCGGGATGGTTGGTGCTGGGATCATGTCAATCCCTGCTACTTTCAAGGTTCTGGGTGTAATTCCCAGCTTCTTTGTTATCCTGCTTGTTGGCTACTTTGTTGAAGTGACAGTTGATTTCCTATTGAAATATACTCATTCAGGCGAGTCGGATTCATATGGTGGCCTTATGGCTGAGTCTTTTGGCAAGTTTGGTTCTGTTGCTCTTCAGATATGTGTCATGATAACTAATCTTGGTGCCTTGATCATTTACTTGATTATTATTGGTAAGCAACTCTTTTCCATCTTTTATACTCGTTAATTAGTTCCTGTTTGTTAAATAGTCTTCTTGCGAGGCTATCTCCCATTGAGGAGTAAATCGCGTTCTAGTAATTCGTATTTGGTTGATGAAGCAATCCATTTGTAGACTCAAAGAGAGATCTTTTCGCAACACATAATGCTCTGTACACCTCCTTGAATACTGATGAAGAATCTCCTGAATTTTTGTAGCTTACATATTGATTGGATTTGATGAATTGAGTTTGATTGGTTTGCCATTTGGTTCCTTGTGTTTCTTAACTCAACCGTGATTCCTCGCGTAAAGCACTAGAATTACAATGTGAAAATCTGGGTTGATCGCACCCAAGGTGTGGCAATGAAATGGGTTGAGAATCTGAGGCCTCAGATTCAAATTCCAGCGGAGACAAAAAAATACTAGGTGATTCTTCTTATCTTTCCCAGCCTTGGTGGATAGAGTTACCTGATATTTGTTGCTGGTGGGAGGTGGCAGGTATTCCGTTTAGTTAGTCGAGGTACGCGAAAGCTGGCTCAGAAAAACAAACAATCAAAATTTGGGTTGATCAGGCCTGCCTCCATTTAAAATTTTAGACCCTAAAAAAGAGAGAAAAAACAAACCATATGAAACTATACATTGCTAATTTGTCTTTCCAAAGAAAGCAAACAGAACCTTTCATTTGTCAATCTTGCTTTGGATACAACACAGGAGTTGCTGGCTGGAGTGTCACTAATTTATTTCCCGGTTGTTTTTTTGGTTTTTTCACAGGGGATGTCCTCTCAGGAAATAATTCTGATGGATCAGTGCACTTGGGTACTCTACAGGAATGGTTTGGCATCCACTGGTGGACCTCACGGGCATTTTCAGTTCTCTTTGTGGTGCTTTTTGTCATGCTTCCATTGCTCTGTTTTAAGCGCATAGGTTGGTTGAGTAATTGCATAAGTAGCTTCACAGAATAATCATACAAAGTTCGATCTGCTGATTTTTTACTTTAGATGCATTCTCTCTTTTCCAGAAGCTTCATTAAGTACACTTGGATGTGATTTCCTAACCAGGCTGATGACTAATTAATTGCAAGTAGCTTAATAAAATACACTTGTAAGAATCCAGATCAGCTTCCAAGTCTTGGTTTGAATGGGTGGAGAGTGCTAAACTCCACATGAGAAGGATGAAGCTGAGTAGGGTTGCTTTAGTGTGGTTATGCAGAAGACTGAAAGAAGCTTCAGAAATCAAGGGAAATACATTCCAAACCTGGAGAGGCAGAGATTTAACTCCGTCATTTATTGCTCTTTAAAGTTTAATAAATATGGTAGATTTGTGTCTGTTATTACAGTTACAGTTACAGTGGAGATGAGGTCTGTGATTATCCTCCCTGAGGTCACATTCAATGCAGGATGGGCTGACCTTTCTAAGAAAATTGAGGTATTCATTCATAAAGGTGAAAACATGCAAGGATTAATTACATCCACAGGGGAAGACAACATAAGAAGGGATGAAGGGAAAGGGAGCTACAAGGAAGCTATTCTACAAATGAGATGGACCCCCAATGAGCCTCATACAGCCGCAGAGAGTAGCACCACTGGAGACAAAGAACCACTGAGGAGAAGTTTGGTTGGAAGCTTCCCAGATTGTGATGAGATTCCATCTTGAAATGACGTCAGGAAATGGGCTCAGCAAACTTGGAGAGGCATATACAACATTCAGATCTTCGACTTGAATGGGATCCAATTTCTATTTGAATTCCAGTTAAGAAGAGATGCCGAAAAGGAAATGGAGAAGAAACAATCACCAGCTGGAGCTGGAGTGGTGGTCACCGACGGCGGGAGCTATTCCGTCACAGAAACAATTTGACCACATCCTAGGGTTGCCTCTTGTTAACAGAAATCTGTGATGAAGCATCTTGCAAACTTGGGAGCAATGCAGCAACAATGGTGGAAGTTGTACATTGTGAGAGATACAGGAAGAAGAAAAGGGAAACTGCTATTATTGAAATGAGTTGCTCAATCTCAAAAATATCTACTAGTTACGTATATACTTGGAAGTATCATGACAGCTGGCTACAGCTGGATTCTAACTAACTAGTAACAAACTGAGCAAAGCTAACTGCCCGACTACACTAATTGACTTGCATTACTGAAACAAAACAAATAAATATTATTAACTTGGCTTAACCAACTACTAAACTAAGTGAGTAATTTCAATACCTCTCCAATTATGGTCTGAGGAGGTGATGAAAGAAATTGGAGAGCAATGTGGAGGATGGATCGAAATGGAAGAAGAAACCCAAATCAGAAACGATCTGAGATGGGCTCGTCTGCTAGTCAAAGGTGCGCTAAAAGACATCCCGACATATGTTGAAGCGAGTGATGGGGAATATATTTTCTCGTTGCCGGTGTGGTGTGAGGCACCGGCGAGATACCGGCGGAAGTTTGGCGACAAGCATTTTGAAAAATTCTCCAGTACACTGTAGCCTGTACCTCGAAGGAAGAAAACATTGATGGAGATGCCGCAGAGCTTTACCCCTAAGGTACTTGGGTTTTTTTCACAGAATAAAGAGGTGCAGGTCAAACATGATTGAAAAGGGAAAGAAGAACACGTGCCTCTGACTGAAGGGCACGTGAAAGAACTTTTTAAAAAAATGGGCCTTGAAATTTTAAAAGAAAGTTTGGGTCATTTAGGGTTAATACATTGTGGGCTGAAGGAGGCCCAAAAACCAATTAATGTCCCATTGAACTTTGAAGCAGAACCTTTTGTGGAAAATCTATTCACATCAAAACCCCCAATTAAATTGAGGATAGTTCTTTCTGAAGAAGAGATGGGAGATGCTGCGATACCATCGAAACTTATCGCTGGAGAGCCGGTTATTTCTGAAACAATGGGAGACTTAGAGAACGAAGCTAATAGCATGCATATGATCATTGGCTACAGAAGATGAAGGTGAGAGACAAGCAGACACTAATAGGGAAGAATTTCATCAAGGCAATTGCTCAATTGAACAATGTTCGATGTGTGAAGACCCTCTTCCCCTTCAAATTAATGACCCATACTCAGAACAAGCAATTGAAGATAGAGCATCACTTTGGGTACAATCAAATGTACTCAAACTCAGCAAAATTTTTGGGGCTGCTTTCGATGGGTGTGATAAGATAGCTTTGAGCTTTTGCTGCTAATTGATCAGAAGAGGGGGGAATTGAGGCAAAAGAATATGGAGTTTTCAACAAATAGGGTAAAAACTCAATTCCAGAGGAGATCAGAAATCTGGAATTTTGTGTTAATTTTAAAGGAGGAGAACCAAGAAATAGGGGGAGGAAAACGTCCACTAATCTCCAATGAAAGTAAAGATCCTTGCTTGGAATGTGAGGGGGTTGAATAACGAAAGCAAAAGGGGAATTGTCAGGAGATTGCTTCAACAATGGGGGTCCGACATTTATGTGTTAGTAGAAACTAAATTGGCCGGAACAGAACTACAAGTGTACAAACAACTACGGCAGAATAGGTGGATAGGCGAGTTTCATACGGATGCCATTGGCAGAAGTGGATGAATTGTGGTGATGTGGGGGATAAGAAGGTTTGGAAAGGGGAACCGGTGACAACAACTAATCAAATGGTGACTTGTAAGTTTGAAGGCATTAATCAGGATTTCACCTGGTTTCTAACAACAGTATATGCTTCTTGTGACTCAACAGTTAGAAGAGAGCTTTGGCAAGAATTTATCAATATTAAGGATGTGTGCGATGGACCTTGGGTGTCGTGTGGTGATTTCAATGCCACAAGATACCCTCATGAACTCTTCGGCAAGAATTTATCAATATTAAGGATGTGTGCGATGGACCTTGGGTGTCGTGTGGTGATTTCAATGCCACAAGATACCCTCATGAAAGATCTGAAGGACATAGAATAATTGCTATGACTGAGTTCTCTGAGTGGATCAATGAGATGGAATTCATCGACCCTCCTTTATTTGTGGTTTCTTTTACATGGAGAAGAGGGGACAATCATACATCCGCTTCTAAGATTGATAGATTTTTATTCTCATCACAGTGGGATGAGGCCTTTACAAAGATCAAACAGAACATACTTCCTCGAATAGTTTCAGACCGCAATCCTATTGTGCTTGAATGCGGGGAGTTAAGTTTGAAGAAATCTTACTTTAATTTTGAACAATGGTGGTTGCGGGTGGAAGGGTTCTCAGACAAAGTCGAAGGATGGTGGTCATCTTTCAACATCAGGTACAGGATCCTATGTTTTAGCTTCAAAGCTGAGACTATTGAAAGGAAAGCTAAAAGAATGGAAAATGGAGCATAGAAATAACTGGAAACAACGGAAAGAGGAGGTTCTTTATCATTTGCCGGAGGAGAAGATCCAAGAAATGAGATTATTATCAGAAGATCAACTACTTCAAAAAATGCACCTGTCAATGGAGTTTGAGAATGTATATCAACAACAACAACAAACCCAGTGTATTCCCACATAGTGAGGTTTGGGTAAGTTTGAGAATGTATATAAAACGAGGAAATAGCTTGGTGACAAAGGTCAAGAGTGCAATGGCTCAAGCAAGGAGATAAGAATACCACATACTTTCACAAGATTGCCACAGCCCGTAAAAGATTTAATACTATTGAAAAGGTGATGGTGGAAGGGGAAACAATGACAATTCAGAAGTCATTAAAAGGTCAATCATTAGTTTCTATCAAAACTTGTATAAGGAAACAGAGCAGTGGAGACCTGAGTTTAATTTACAAGGCACGCAAAGCATCAGCCAAAAAGAAAGAGAATGGATGCAAAGAGAGTTTGAGAAAGCTGAGGTTCTAAATTGTATAAAGTTATATGCCAGTGATAAAGCTCCAGGTCCGGATGGTTTTCCTATGAATTTTTCTCAGAATTTTTGGGGAATACTTGGGGAATACTGAAGGAAGATTTCATGAATGCTGTTCGACAGTTTCATGAAAGTCATAAGTTTGAGAAGAGCCTCAATGCTACCTATGTGGCCCTTATCCTAAAAAAGATAGGGGCAATAGAACTTAGAGACTTTAGACCTATAAGTCTTGGTGGATTCTACAAGGGCTTTGGCAAACTTTTGGGAGAGAGATTGAAGACAGTGATCAGTAAGCTTGTAAACAAACACCAAATGGACTTTATACATGGCAGACAAATTATGGATGCAGCGCTAATAGCTAGTGAATGTGTGGACTCCAAGCTGAAGGGAGAAATTCCAGGGATCGTGTGTAAGCTTGACATTGAAAAAGCATATGATCATGTAAATTGGGACTTCTTGCTCAACATCCCAAGACAGATGGGATTTGGAGAAAAGTGGCTGAAATGGATAGGTTTTTGCATCAAAACTGTTAGGTTCTCAATTCTGGTGAATGGAGAACCTGCTGGTTTTTTTCCTTTAGAAAGGGAACTAAGATAGGGTGATCCCCTCTCCCCTTTCCTTTTCATTTTAGCTATGGAGGGACTTAATAGTATGATGAGGGTGGCCACTATGAATAACTGGATAAAAGGTTTCAACATAGGCAATCAGGGGATGAGGTGCAAATATGTCATCTTCTATATGCAGATGACACTGTCAATTTTTGTGATGCTAAGGCGGAACAAATTTGTGACATCAAGAGTTATTTTGACGATCTTTGAGGCTGTTTCTGGGCTGGCGGTGTACTGGAGGAAAAGTAGCATCTTCCAAGTCAAGGAAGTTGCTAACTTACAGAGTCTAGCAAGCATCTTGCATTACAGGACAAAAGAATTCCCAACCTATCTGGGAATGCCACTAGGAAATAATCACAAGGATATAGAGATTTGGGATGGAATTATTGAGAAACAACCAACTGGAAAGCTCAGTATGTATCACTTGGAAGAAGAGACACACTAATCAACTCAGTGTTGGATGCGCTGCCTATGTATGTAATGTCTCTATTTCCTCTACCGTCTAAGGTAGAACAGAGACTAGACAAGATGCAGAGAGATTTTTTATGGCTAGGCAATAAGGAAGGGAATGGAATTCATCTGGTCAACTGGCAAACAACCTTACTTAGCAAGAAGACAGGGGGACTTGGTATAAAGAAATTTGGGTATTCAGAACAAATGTCTACTTTCAAAGTGGTTATGGAGATATGTTAGTGAAGATCATGCTCTAAGGAGGAGAGTAATCCTCAATAAGTATGGTCAGAACGAACAATGGGTCTCTAATGCAGTGCATAGCACCTATAGGGTATCTGCTTGGAGATCAATTAGAAACTTGTTGCCCCACTTGCAGGAGAACTCAGAATACAAAGTGGGAGAGGGTACTAGAATTTATTTCTGGAAAGACAAATGGATTGGCTAAGAGTCTTTAAAGGTAGTCTTCCCTGACCTCTTTTCCTTTTGTGACAACCCTGAAGCAACAATTGCTGAGACCTGGTATCCTCTGGCATGGAAACTTATCTTCAGAAGATTTTTGAATGATTGGGAAGTGGACAGAGTTGCTGAACTTCTGCTCAGATTGGGAGAATTCACAGGCTTAACTACAGATATGGACAGTATAAAGTGGAAACACGATACTGATGGAAAGTTCTCAGTAGGTAGATTTTATAAGAAAGAGACATTGTCACAATCAGGGGGCATCCTAGGGCCATGGAAACAGAGTTGGAAGCTCAACATTCCAGCCAAGGTGAAATGCTTTACATGGTTGGTTTCGAGAAGGGCATGTCTCACATAGGAAAATTGAATAAAAGAGGTTTTCAGATTGTTTCCCGGTGTTTTTTTTTGTCACGAGGAGGAGGAAATCAACAACCATTTGTGTCTTCATTGCAAGATCACTTTACAAATATGGCATATGTTTTTTAGCTTATCTGAAGAGGCCTAGGTGATGCCTGAGCACACTGTTGACCTCCTAAGCTGTTGCAGTAGAAGGGAAGGAAGCAAAACTCAAAAAAGATGGTGGACTTTAGTACCATCTTGTGTATGGTGGTCAATTTGGAGAGAGAGAAACTTCAGATGCTTTGAAAATATTACCAACACAATGCAGAAGGTTAAAGAAAACTGCATTAACACTTTGTACTTTTGGTGTAAATAAGAGGGTATAGAAGAGGTAGAACAGGTAGTAGATTTCTTAGGGACCTTGTAATGATGATGCTAGCATGTAACTTTTTGGAGGTTGCCATCATACCCTTAATGCTGAAGAATACAACTTTACCTTAATAAAAAAAAATAAAAAAAAATACACTTGCAAGTATTATTCAGCTTATTTTGTGCTTTAAAGGACCAAAACTCAGAGTAGTATTGACGTTCTACTCCTTTAGAATGATACATGGAGTGTCTGTCATATCACTGGATGCTTGAACAAATAACCAGCATGTTAAACATAGAATGAGGATACTTGTCAAAGTGGAATAGCATGTATTTTTATTTAATATATCTAAAGATCTGCATATAATGGATTATAAATTTTATGGTTTGTCACATCCAGATTCACTAAGACATGCATCGGCAATATCAATCCTCCTGGCTATGCTGTTTGTTTTCATATGCTCGATGATGGCAATACATGTAATGTGGGAGGGAAAAACACAAAAGTTACGACTGGTACCAGATTTCTCTCATGGAGTTTCCTTTTCTGATCTGTTCACAACCATTCCAGTGTTTGCTACTGCCTTTGGATGTCATGTAAATGGTAAGCCATACTTTGGTGAATAAAAGTATGTTATTCTCCTTTTCTTTTAAGTGACATCTTTGCTTCTTTGTTACTTTTGTTCTATTCTCTTCTATTATTTTACTTTTGATGAGTTCACTCTCAGAGGTTATATTTGTTTGCAGTTCATCCGGTCAGAGCTGAGCTGGGAAGGCCATCTGACATGACATCCGCTGTTCGCATTTCTTTGATATTATGTGTTGCCATTTACTTTGCTGTGGGATTCTTTGGGTACCTATTGTTTGGGGACTCGATCATGGCCGACATGCTGGTCAACTTTGATCAAACCTCCGACTCTTTAATTGGTCAAGTACTTAATGATACTGTTCGATTGAGTTATGCCATTCACCTCATGCTGGTGTTTCCTGTGATGAATTATTCTCTGAGGGTTAATGTGGATGAACTATTCTTTCCTAAGAGACCTCTGCTGGCCACGGAAACATTACGATTCTTTTCCCTTACCTGCATTTTGCTTGCGTTCATTTACGGAGGTGCTGTAGCCTTTCCAAATATTTGGTACTTCTTTCAGTTCATGGGAACAACAACAGTCATGTGCATCATGTTCATATTCCCGAGCTCAATTGTTCTTAGGTATAGATACTTAAACCTTGGTTTGATGTAAAGAAACTTTATCCGTATTACAATATCTGCCAATTGCTTCAACATAAAACAAAGAGAAACCTTCTCTTTGAAATGACAGAAATCAACATGTAAGTTGCTAAATCATTCTTATCAAAATTTCCACTCACTGTTTGTACTATGTCTTTTTTTTCCCAGAGATGCTCACAGCATATCTACAACTCGGGAAAAGATATTGGCTGTATTGGTGATCATCTTTGCCGTTGGGACTAGTTCAGTTGCCATATACTCTAATATTGCCTCTAATATTGCCAACAAATGATTTTGCTGGGTGGCACTCTCACAAGAAGTTGACTGATGCTGGAAAGTGGTTAATTATGCATACTGATCAGAAGAAGTTCTAGGGAGCATGGGAGAATTATCAGTAAACCAATGAGAAATGAGACCAGCTTGTTCTTAGCAATGCCTGCACGATTTTTGGTCATCCAGGCAAAGGGGAAAGCACTATCAGTACGATTTTTGGTCATCCAGGCAAAGGGGAAAGCACTATCTGTATCTCTATGGGTTTTTTGAGTTAATAACTCAAATGGTCGCTCAACTTTGGACTTATCCCAGAAATTCACTCAACTTTGATCTTTACTTCAAAAGTCACTCAAACTATTTATTCATTTTTTTAAATAACATTTGCTTATGTGGAATTATTATTTAAATGCAAAATTCAGAAAAATAAAAAATTATCTCTTAATACCTTTTTATCCTTTTTCTCATAAATTAATTTTTCTTTCTCATTTTTCTTCTTCTTCTCACATATTGTAATTGATTCAATATTAAATATGCCTAATAAAATATTAAAAGATCAAATTAAATTTAACAATAATCGAACGATAAAAAATTATTAATATAAATTATTGTTTTTTCAGTAGGTGATGGAGTTTAGCGCAATTGTGACACCTAGAGAAATTTGATATCATCAAAATATTAAAGAAATGTTGGGTATATAAAAAATGAGTCACATCCCAGTAATACATTTTTAAATTCTGGAGCCTAAGTAAAAAAGGGACAACATCATCCTTTTTTCTTTGGTTTTTCATCTGGTGTCCGATGCTCGCATTGAAGTCCTGACTAATCCGGATCGCGCGTTGCAGGGCCCATTAAGGTGGTAGCGCTCCCAATAGAGTTTTCTCCATACCCAGGGTCGAACCCTCGACCTCTGGTTAATGGTCGAGCAGCTTCATCCACTGCACCACAACTTATGTTGGTGGACAACATCATCCTTAGTAGTGGGTTAGTGTATAAATAATATTAGAGTGATTCAACATACAACCTTGGGCGATTGTGGGGAAAACTTTAGTGTTCAACTGAGTTTAGGCGAATATCACATTTTTAAGATATGACAGGGAAAATCTTATTAATACGACGAAATATAACTAAATAATACGTAATTTAACTCATTTATTATTAAAGTTACATGTATGTTGTTATTACATACATATAGTGAATCCCTATAACGTACGTATATTATCATAATATTTAGTTATGGGTATAAAATTCCTAATTTATCATACATATATATATAGTATAATGTTTTTTTTCATACATATAGTACATACATTTATAAAAAAAAGGCATCTTTAGAGTGAAAACAGGAAGGGGGAGGAGGGGGGATTGTATCGTTGAGAGCGTCACATTTATAATAAGCTATATAATGTGCAAATTTAAATTTAATTAGATTTCAATACGAACATCAATATCAGATTAAAAAAAAAAGTTGAAATAGGGATTGAAAAGATAGAGCAAAATAATTATAATTTTAATTCTTTGGTTATTGTTAATGTGATCCTTTATTTAATGTTGAATCAATTACAATATGCAAGAAGGAAAAGAAAAATAAGAAAGAGGAGGGGAGATACTAAATTTATGGGAATAAAGATAAAAGGGTCATTAAGAGATAATTTTTATTTTTCTGAATTTTACATTTAAATAATAATTCCACATAAGCAAATGTTATTTAAGAAAATGATTAAATAGTTTAAGTAACTTTGTGAGTAAAAATGTAAAAGTTGAGTAACTTTTGAAGTAAAGATCAAAGTTGAGTGATTTTCTGAGATAAAAGTTCAAAGTTGAGTGACCATTTGAGTTATTAACTCGGGCTTTTCTTCTTTTATTATTATGCCAAAGCCATACAAAGCAACTGCTCAAATTGTTGAGCATCTTATATGATTTTTTTTTCTTTTTGGGAAAAGTTCAGAATTAGCAAACTAGACCCATTAATGAGCATATAATCAGTTTTTGCTAATTACTCTAAATAGCAAGTATACATATTCGATACGCAAGCAAACATTAAATACATATAAAGATAGAGTTAATTACCTTAATTTTAGGTAACAATTTGAGTTTAAAAAGATAAAATAATTTCAGGTTTTTAAATTACGTTCAATCAATTAATTAAAGATTAATTGAAGATTATATTTTTAAAAATAACAAGTTTCTTTTAATGAATTTCAAAATTCAAAATAAGTTTGAATGATTAAAAAGAATGCTTTTCAATTTTTCTCTCTACTTTTTTTCTTTTTCAGCTTTTTCCTTTTTTTCATTTTTCCCTTTTTGCCGATTCTTTCTCTTTGCACTTTTGGTTTTTGTATTCTTTTTTTGTTTTTCATTTTTTTCTTTAGTTTTTTTAATTTTTTTTATTTGCTTATTTTTTTTAGTATTTCTTTTATTCTTTATTTTTTTGTTTTTTTTCTTTTTTCGTCACTTTTTCTTTTTTTTTTTTTTTTTTTTTTTCTTTTTTTTATTTTTTTTTTTTCTTTTTTTTTTTTTTTTTGTGTTTTATATTTATATGTTTTTAAATATTATATATTTATTTATATCAAACTATATACTTTAAATAGATTTATTATTCGTACTTGAATAATTTAATCATTAATATGTATAATTTATCATTTGTATTTGTGTACAAATAAGTATATGTATTAATTGTATTTGCTTGACTCTAAAATGTACAAATATACAATGTATCATTTAATATAAATATCGTGTTAGTATTTACATGTAAAATTTATTATTTGTATTTGTATATATATATAAACTTATATTATTTGTATATGTATGATTAAAGTTGTATAAACATGTATCATTTGATACAAATAAAATATTTTCATATGTATAATTGATTATTTATATTATTCATTGTGTATCAACAAAACATAATTCATATCAATGAATATAAACACAAGTGTTCATAGAAAGAAAAATAACAATTCTTCTGCGCTTGTTTAAAAATACAAATGATGCAATCAATTGCAAATTCAAATACGAATAAATGAAATTACAAATACAAATACAAAATAGTTTTTTAAAGATACAAGTGTATCGGTGAAAATAAAATAAAAAAATAAAAATAAAATCACAAAATGCCAATACAATATACAGTCAACAATAAAATACAAATGCAAAATAATACTTTAAAATACAAGTGCGAATTGTATAAAATATAAATGATAGTGCGATCTATAAAGTACAAATATAAATGCAAACTATAAAATAGAAAATTGTTTAAAATATAAATGATAGTGAGAACTATAAATACAAATATAAGTACAAATTATAAAATACAAATGCCAATACAAGTGCGAACTATAAAATACATACAAATGCATATGTGAACTATAAAATACAAATAGAATTGTATCAGCGAATATAAAAATATAAATAATGGTGCGAATACAAATACAATAAACGATTGTGATATTTTCATAATCATCCATGACTTGTACCCGACGTAGTCATATTTTTTAAAAATTTAAAAACTAAAATCCAAAAATATAAGAAAGAAAAAAAATTAAAAAAATAAAAAGAAAAAAATAAAATCTAAAGATAGAAAAGTAAAAAAATGAAAAGATAGAAACACCGAAAATAAAAGGAAAAAATGAAAAAAAAATGAGAAAAAAATAAAAGAAACCCCCCCAAAAAAGGAAGCGGAAATGAAAAAAACAAACAAAGAGAAATAGAAATTAGAAATAAAAGAGTAAAAAACACGAAAAGTAAGAAACAAAAAAAATAGGAAAAAAAGAAGAAAAAATAAAAATAGGTAAACAAAAAGGAAAATAAAAAAATTAAAAAAAATAAAGAATAAAAATAAAAAAATAAGTGAAAAGAAAAAATGAAAAAAAAACAAAATAGAAGAAAAAAACCCAAAAATATTAAAAAAACAAAAAAAAGAAAGAGAAAAAAAGTTAGAGATATAAGAGAGGGACAAACAAAAAAATAAAAGAGTATAAGGAGCCACTAAAATATTGCTATATCACCATTTTTCTATTTTGAACTTTTTTTAAAAAAATATTGTTATTTAACTTAATTATAAACTTAAATTTGCTAGTCTCTATACTTTTGTTTTCCCATAAAGTTTTTATCTGCACCTAGGACAATAGTGAAATCATAATTGCTAAATTGTGATATGTTCAATTAATAATTTTGCTTTGCTTGTATTTTTTTTTTTCAATTTGAAGTCAATATAGGTACAAAGTTTATCTTAAACTAGGAAAACATAACAAAGAGGGAAACAAATTAAATAAAAAGATCTTATACAGAGAATTGGCTAAATATACTAATATTCTATATACAAAGTTAAAAAGCAAATATAAAATCCAATAGTGCAAGGAAATAATTTAATTACAACAACAACAACAAACCCAGTGTATTCCCACCTAGTGGGGTCTGGGGGGGTAAGATGTACGCAGTCCATACCTCTACCTTTGATGAAGTAGAAAGGCTGTTTCCGATAGACCCCCGGCTCAAGGCACGAGATACCACACAAACACATAGTGCAGCACAGAAGCAGATTACATAACATAAATACGGCACCCATAAGTAATTTAAAGCAGAGGAAAGCAGGGGAAAGAACACAGATTCGTAATACAACATGGAACACGGAACACGGAATCATGACAAGAATAAAACCCCCACCAAGTAATTCCCTACACTAGCGACCCGAACTGGCCCTAATCCTCTACCGTAATTCGCGTCCTCCAGACCTTCCTATCTAGGGTCATGTCCTCGGTGAGCTGTAACTGTTCCATGTCCCGCCTAACCACCTCACCCCAGTACTTCTTCGGCCTACCCCTACCCCGCCCAAAACCATCCAACGCTAGCCTCTCACACCTACGGACCGGGGCATCCATGCTCCTCTTCTTCACGTGTCCGAACCATCTCAATCGTGCTTCCCGCATCTTGCACTCCACTGAAGTCACACCAACCTTCTCCCGGATAGTCTCATTCCGAACTCTATCCCCTCTAGTCAGTCCACACATCCAGCGCAACATCCGCATTTCTGCCACCTTCATTTTTTGGATGTGGGAGTTCTTAACTGGCCAACACTCCGCTCCATACAACAAGGCCGGACGGACTACCACCCTGTAGAATTTGCCTTTAAGCTTGGGCGGCACCTTCTTATCACACAGCACCCCTGACGCGAGTTTCTACTTCATCATCCCGCCCCAATACGGTGCGAGACATCCTCGTCAATCTCACCGTTACTCTGGATCACGGACCCAAGATACTTGAACTTGTCCCTCTTACATACCTCCTGAGCTTCCAGCTTCACTACTACTTCATTCTCCCGCCTCACGTCATTAAACTTGTATTCCACATACTCTGTCTTGCTTCTGCTCACCCTGAACCCTTTAGACTCAAGAGTTCACCTCCACACCTCTAATTTGTCATTCACACCCCCTCGAGTCTCATCTATCAGAACTACATCGTCTGCAAAAAGCATACACCACGACACCTCCCCTTGAATACGCCGTGTTAACACATCCATCACCAACACAAACAAAAAGGGACTAAGAGTAGATCCCTGATGCAATCCTGTCAGGACAGTGAAATGCTCCGAGTCTCCTCCCGCCGTCCTCACCTGGGTTTTCGCTCTATCATACATATCCTTAATTACTCTGATATATGCCAGCGGTACCCCACTCACCTCCAAGCATCTCCAAAGCACCTCCCTGGGGACTTTGTCGTAAGCCTTCTCCAGGTCGATAAACACCATGTGCAGATCCTTCTTCCTCTCCCTATACTGCTCCACCAACCTCCGTACCAGGTGGATTGCCTCCGTCGTCGAGCGGCCGGGCATAAATCCAAACTGGTTCTCCGAAATAGACACTATCCGTCTTAGCCTTACCTCGACCACTCTCTCCTAGATCTTCATCGAGTGACTCAATAACTTAATCCCCCTATAGTTATCACAACTCTGAATGTCCCCCTTATTCTTATAGAGAGGGATCATGGTACTCCACCTCCACGCCTCGGGCATCTTTGCCGTCCTGAAAATTTCATTAAACAATCCAGTCAACCACTTTACACCAGCCTCTCCAACGAACTTCCAAAACTCCACCGGTATCTCATCCGGCCCCGTCGCCCTACCCCTTCGCATCCTGCGGACAGCCTGTCTAACCTCTTTTACCTTAAAACATCTACAATAGCTAAAATCCCGACACTCCTCTGAGTGCTCCAGTTCCCCTAACACAATAACTCTATCCCCTTCGTCATTCAAGAGCCCATGAAAATACGACTGCCATCTCTTCTTGATGTGGCCGTCCTCCACCAACACTCTACCGTCCTCCCCCTTAATGCACCTCACCTGATCGAGGTCACGACCCTTCCTCTCCCTAGCCTTAACGAGTCTAAACAACTTTTTCTCCCCTCCTTTCCCCTGTAACCCTGCATACAAGCTCTCAAAAGCGGCCGTCTTAGCAGCCGTGACTGCTGACTTCGCCTCCTTCCTCGCTAGCTTGTACTCTTTCCTGTACACCCGCTTCTCCTCTTCGTCCTTACTTTCCACCAACTTCGCATACGCCCCTTTCTTGGTCCCCACTTTCTTCTCCATCTCTTCATTCCACCACCAATCCCCCCGATGGTACCCGGCCCGGCCCCTAGAAACACCCAACACCTCACTTGCATTCTCCCTGATGCACCTTGCCGCCCTGTCCCACATACTATCCACGTCCCCCCTACACTCCCACACCCCCATTCCCGCCAACCTCTCCCCTATCTCCCACGCATTCACTGGCGTCAGGCCGCCCCACTTAATTCTCGGTCTACCCTTTACAGTCCTTACACAACGCCCTATCCCCTTTCCTAAGCAACAAAAAGTCAATCTGAGTCCTGGCTACCGCGCTTTGAAAGGTGATCAGGTGCTCGTCCTTCTTCGGGAAGCCCGAGTTGACCACCACCAGCCTAAAGGCCCTCGCAAACTCCAATAGGGTCGCCCCCTCTTCATTTATCTCCCCAAAACCAAAACCACCATGCACATCCCCAAACCCTCCCGGTAGCGCCCCGATGTGCCCGTTGAAATCTCCTGCTACAACAATCTTCTCCGAACTAGGCACGCCTCTCACCACCTCCTCCAAAGCCTCCCAAAACCGCGTTTTATCCTCCCCCTCCGATCCCACTTGCGGCGCATAAGCACTACACACGTTCAGGGTAAACCCCCGAATGACCAACTTAATAGTCATCAGCCTATCGTTGATCCTCTTCACCTCCACTACCTGACCTCTAAGCTCTTCATCTACTAAGATGCCAACTCCATTCCTACGCCTGTCGCTCCCAGAGTACCACAGCTTGTAACCATCCACATCCCTAGCCTTAGACCCTACCCACTTGGTCTCTTGGACACACGCAATGTTGATCCTCCTCTTCCTAAGAATCTTCACAAGCTCTATGGACTTACCCTGAAGGGTCCCTATATTCCAAGACCCAACCCTCAGCCTACCGTCCCACCCTCCATGGCCCCCCCCGCCCCGCCGCCAAACCCCGGCCTCCCTCCCACGCCCCACGCCCCCACCCCCTTGGACATGACCCTATCCACCCATTACCACCCACAGCCACAACTACACGAAAGTATAAAAAAATATACAGATATACACGGTGGTAGTATCAAAGCAGCAGCAACAAAGAAATACAAGACTCACACAAATTCAAAGGAATACTCCCGAAACAAAACTATACTCAATAATGGAATATGCAATACTGAAATAATACTAAGAATGGAATATGCAATAATGAAATACAATGAAATATGAAATAACGAAAATAACAAAGGTTAGAGGTCACCGGATTACGCTTGGGGCTGCGGCTGCTGGAGACGGAGCGGCGGGTGGCGGCTGGGGACCGGGTGGCGGCTGGGGGGGAGGGCTGGGCTGGTGTACCCTGCCGAGGGGGGTACGGGCAGGACAGGTAAGGGTGGGGTGGGGGTCTGCACAACCGGAGGGGGGGGGGGAGGGGGGGACCGGCTTGGAACCGGCGGAAGGAAATAATTTAATTATAAATAAAAAATAAAAATCATATCAAATTAAAAGAAAAATAACACCTTACACTTATTTAATCGAGATAAGAAAACCCTAGCCTCCAAAAACCCTACAAGTGTCATTGGCCCCATGGTTGCTACCATCGCTGCTGGGATAGTCCCACCGAAGGAATTTCCACCATTACCAACAAAAAACAACCCTAGACCAGAAATACCTACCCCCATAGTGCAAAGTATTTTTACTCTTTCCAATATAGTTAAACCCAAACCCAACCCTTCAAGCCCCATAGTGCCTCTAAAATAAATGATTATGTTACATGGAGAATCAAACATTACATGATATACGTCAAAAGCAAGATATTTAATTATTCAGGAGAATTTACAATATGGAATTATTGAGAAATTTTCATTTAGAAAATCAGACATAAAGGAATTGAGGAAGAATATTTCAGGACAATGTGGAATCAAGAATGAATGTACGATAGATGTGTTAGACACGAGACATTCTAATAAGACTATCAAGTCTAGAAGATTATGTTCAATTATTACCTACATCGGTATTCTACGTGAAAGAAAATGAGATATACTGGTAGATGATAACCCTTTAGTGGGATCCATGCTTCAAACCAGATGTGGAAACAACAAGTGGAGCTGTATGAATTTCGTTACCAGATCTTCTACCAAATATTTTTCTAAGGAAGCAATTTTTTCAATAACATCAATAGTTGGGAAGCCATTAACAGTTGGTTTAGCAACTCGTAATCAAACAAAATCAAGCTGTGCGAAAGTAAAGATTGAGGTTGACTTAGTTGCTAAACTACCGCAAAGAGTAAGGATAAATGAGGAGAATGATGTTATAGGGAAATCAAATCAAAATGGATTAAAATTCAATATGATTACATGCCCCAAAACTATAAAAAATATTGCTTACGAGCACATGATGAATCTAGTTATTGGACTATCCATCCTGAATTATTGGAAGAGAAGCAAGAAAATGACCACAAGGAGAAGCCGTTGATAGGGAAAACTGTAGAATAGAGGGAAGTACTAACACGTGGAAAAATAATTGGTAACAATAAGAATAAGTTGGAATGGATGAAAAGGATAAATAATAAATACAAGAAGGACAAATATAGTGTAATACCCCGCAAAGTTCCCTCGTAGTCTGGGTCATAGAGCGTGTCAAGTGAAGTGTAATTCTGGCCTTAAAAGATTGAGAAGAGACTTCCTAAGTGATTGGTATTTAAATCATATAGAATTTTCTTAAGCTTGACTTTTTTTCATGTAGAGAATTGAATTAGATTTCCAACGATACTAATTTCGTTCAAATACAGCATCAGAGTGAGAAGTTATGGCTGTTTTACTGAGAGTTGTCAGAACCGCCTAGGTGCAATGGACGATCCGACGGACCGTCGAGTTTACGATGGACCATCGCTTGAACTGTGGCAGAAACTCCCTTTCCTGGCCCAAGTACGACTGCCAGGACGACGGACCTTCAATGCTGCGACGGACCGTCGCCACTAAGGTAGTATGGTCTCATCTTGGCCATCGTGCAATGGATGATACGACGAACCGGCGGACCTGCGATGGACCATCAATCCTGTGTAAGAAGAAGAGTTTGAAGCAATTTTGTTCATCCAATTTCATCATCTAAGGTATGTGGGGTTTTGAACATGGGTAATCCTTTCACCCTTGTGCCCAAAGGCTTATTTAAACTACAATTTTCTGCAACTTATGAGATTTTACATGAAATTGAATTAGGGGTTTTCATTCATTGTTATTGGTTGCAAGCTTTTGATGTTTCCCATGAATTGAGAGTCTAATGACATGATTTTAATATGTTTTCTTGAGAAATCGAAGCTGGGTTTATACCTCATGATTTTAATCCTTGAGAAGTTAATAGTCACAATGTTTGAGATATTGAAGTATATGAGTATATTGAGATTTTGAGATAAGTATCTGTAAATTCTAGATTTCTACATGAATTATAATCTATATGCTATCTATTATGCATTATGATGAGTTTTAACTTCAGATTGAATTATGGGTCATTAAGCCCTACTCGAGACTTGCAATTTTATGAACTATTGTACTATAAGCATCCATGATTTGAGTATTTTGAGATTATTGAGAAATGTTTTGACCTAAGGGTCATGGAGTTTTGAAATCCACTTCACTACATGAAATTACAGATTTGATTGTTGGGTTCTTGATGAACCATGAGATTATTTTAAAGTGAATTTCCATGAGATGAGCGAGAAAAACTAAAGGGAGTAGTATTTAGTAACAAGTTGGGTAAGTTACTACGGTTTCTTACCCCAGAACTATGTACCACTGTAGGTTTGAGATTTTGGGCCTAAGACCGAGATATTAGGCCTGAGGCCGAGATAAGGTATCACTGAATTGAGGTTATACTCTCTGGCAAGAGTATGACGCTCCTCCCCAAAGTGGGGTCTCTTCCTTAGGAGGACAAAACGTTGAACTCTATGTAGCTCGCATGGTTTATGTCGGTTAAGTGAACCTCCCTTGATACAAGTTATTTTCCTAATAGTAAAGCTATGGATTTGCTCCCTAAGACTAAAAGTATTTTCACTTGATGTAAGTATTTTTCTCTAAAGCCTTGATATAAGTTATTTTCCCTAAACTAAAGTATTTTCCATTGAGATAGAATATTTTTCCTAAAGCTTTGAGATGAAATATTTTCTAAAGTGAACGAATTGCTTTTGAGTATTTTCCAAAGAAAGAAGTAGTTTTCTCTACTAATACGAGTTGATCACTGATTTTTAAACTAAAGTTATATGATTTCGAGTTCCAAGTGTTTGAGTTCAAAAGAGTTATAATTCTTAGTAATAAATAAGTTTTACTCTCCATGAGACATATGCATGAGTTGAAAGTATTGTTTAAAGCTTCCTTCATCCTATGAGCAATGAGAATAAGAGAAGATTATCGATATCAAAGTTAAACTATGATGACTCACGAGATTTGTGTTACATGCTCTACCCTACATTATTCTTGAGCTTTACATTTTATAGTTATTCAAGACATGTGAGTCATTACTTATTGCATGCATGATTTGATTAAAGAGTATTGATGTTGTTTTATATAAATGCATGCACCCCCACATACTCAGTACATTCCCAAGTGCTGATCCATATATATGTCTATGTGCTACATTGTCTTATAATGTAGGTTCAGGTGCTCATCCCCAGCCTCATCAGTGATTTTCGAGTACCTTTGTCTACATCTCCCCAGTGGTGAGTCCTCATAGTTTGAGGACCTATCTTCAGACATTTCAGTATTCGAGTTTTTATGTTATTACTTTAAGTTCAGTTTGAGTCAGTTGGGGACCTATCCTAATGGCTTTCGAGTTCATAGAGTAGTAGAGGCTTTGTCAGACTAGTTATCAGATTGTGGTTATGTTGAGATTTCAGTTTTGTGGTCGTTTGGACCGAGTATTACCTTTGTATTTCCTTTTACTTGATATGACAGTGTTAGTGTTTTATGTATTCCTTCTTGAATGGGTTATTATGAGAAGTGGTAGGCTCAAAGGGTTAGATTGGGGCTACTTATAACCCTAAACACCGTGTGATATCCCAAAAGGTGATTTTGAGTCGTTACAAACTTGGTATCAGAGCCTAAGGTTTAAAAGGAGTCCTACGGAGTCTGATAAGCCACGTTGAGTAGATTCTTGATCATCGCTGTGTAGCGCGCCATATCTATGAGCAAAAGGCATAATATGTTTTAGGAAAAAGTTGTTTCTTTCTTTAATATTCCATCGTGCCTGTAGTTTTCCCTCTTATCTAATAATTCATGCTCTATTATTTTAGAAAATGCCTCTCCGAATAGAGAATGCCCATAAAAACGATGATGAGCAACCCTCACCTATTGATCCTTTGAATAAGACTGTGTCTCATGCTGAGTTTCGGGCGGCCTTTCAGGCGTTAGCCCAAGCAGTCACCGCTAATGTTTGGGCCAATAACCAGGTCACAGTTGCAAATCAGCAGGGAGGTGATGTAGTTGCTTCTAGGATCTGTGATTTCTTGCGGATAAATCTACCAGAGTTTTATGGGTCCAAGGCAGGTGAGGACCCATAGTTGTACCTTGAGGAGGTGAGAAAGATCACATAGGTGATACATGTTTCTGAGGAAGAAAGTGTTGAGTTGGTATCTTACAGGATGAATGACATAACTTATGACTAGTTTGTCTAGTGGAGGAAGAGTAGAGGTGAGGATGCTGCTCCTATGACTTGGCAGGTGTTCCAAGATGCATTCTTGGACAAGTTCTTTCCACTTGAGATGAGAAAAACAAAGATTGAGGAGTTTATGAACTTGAGGCAGGGCTTCATAACTGTTAAGGAGTACTTCTTGAAGTTCAACCAGTTGGCCAAGTATGCTCTTGATTTGATTTCTGACACCTAAGCTAGTATGAGCAAGTTCATGATAGGTGTTTCTGGTTTGGTACTGAAAGAGTGTAGGACTGCGATGCTGCATAGGGATATGGATCTATCTAGGTTGATGATGCATGCACAACAAATAGAGGCGGATAGGATTAGGGAGAGAGATAGAGTGAGGGGTAACAAAAAAACTAGATCTGAGCAGCATGAGTATAGTCAGCCTAGGTTCCATGGAGGAAACCACCCTCAGTTTCAGAGATGTCCGTCTATACCAACGGCTTCATCAGCTAGTGCTCCCGTGCCTAGAGACAGGCAGGAGCAAGGGGCAGGTCTTTTATGTCTAGGTCGTAGAACAATATTGGTAATAGGCCCCGTTATCCTCCTTGTGCTAAGTATGGTAGGGATCATCCCGGTGAGTGTTTCGTAGATTTGAGGGGAAGTTTTGGTTGTGGAAAGTAGGGCCACAGATGTAGAGATTGTCCTCATGCTAGACAGGGGAACAAAGATGCCCAACCTCAGGAACATACTACTAGTGCACCAGCTCCTGTACCTTGTCCTGCCCCTTCTTAGGTCACTTCATCTAGCACTGCTGGCGGTCAGCGCCAGAACAAATTCTATGCCTTACCATTCTGTCAGGAGTATGAGGACTCTCCCGATGTTGTTACTGGAATGCTCTGTCTTTTGTTTTAATGTTTATGTGTTGTTGGACCCCGGGTTAAGTCTCTCTTATGTTACCCCACTTGTGGCTGTGAATTTCAAAATGAGTCCCAAAAAGATTCCTGAGCCTTTCCTAGTCTCCATACTAGTAGGGGAGTCAGTTAGTGCTAAAAAAGTGTATAGAGATTGTCCTATTACTGTTCTTCATAGAGTTATACTTGCTGATTTGATAGAGTTAGACATGGTGGATTTTGACCTTATTCTGGGTATGGATTGACTTCATTCTTGTTATGTATCTATAGACTGTCGTACCCGTATGGTCAAGTTTCAGTTCTCTGATGAGCTAGTTTTTGAGTGGTTTGGGAGTTCGGTATCTCCCAAGAGTTATTTTATCTCCTATATCAAAGCCAAAAAGCTAATATCCAAGGGTTGCATGTATCACCTAGTTAGAGTCAAAGACACTAAGTTCGAGGCTCCAACTATTCATTTAGTCAAAATTGTCAATGAGTTTCCAGATGTTTTTTTGGAAGATCTCCCAAGGGTATCTCCTGATAGAGAGATAGAATTCAGGATTGACCTCCTTCCCGACACTCATCCCATTTCTATTCTGCCATACCGTATGGCACCTACTACGCTTAAGGAGTTGAAAGAGCAACTCAAAGATCTTTTAGACAAAGGTTTCATAAGGCGCAGTATTTCTTCTTGGGGTACACCTATTCTATTCGTGAGGAAGAAATATCGTTCTTTGCGTATATGCATTGACTATCATCAGCTTAACAAGGTCATAGTAAAAAATAAGTACCCTCTTCCGAGAATTGATGACCTATTTGATCAGTTGCAAGGTGCAAGTTATTTCTCCAAGATAGACCTTAGATCCGGCTATCATCAACTTAAAGTGAGGGAATGTGATATTCCAAAGAGAGCCTTCTGAACCTGCTATGGTTACTTTGATTTTCTAGTCATGTCTTTCAGGCTAACCTATGCCCCATCAGCTTTTATGGACCTCATGAATTGAATGTTTAAGCAATATCTTGATATCTTTGTCATAGTGTTCATAGATGACATCCTTGTCTACTCCCGCAGTGAGTATGATTATGAAGATCACCTTAGAATTGTCTTTTAAACTCTTAGAGTTCATCAGTTATTCGCTAAATTCTGTAAGTGTGAATTTTGGCTAAGGTCTGTAGCCTTTCTGGGTCATATTATTTCAGCCGAAGGTATTAGAGTTGATCCCCAAAAGATAGAAGCTGTAAGAAATTAGACTAGACCTATGTCTCCGTCTGACATTAGAAGTTTCTTGGGTCTAGTGGGCTACTATCACCATTTTGTTAAAGGTTTCTCGTCTATTGCATCTCTCATAACCCGGTTAAGTTCCAGTGGTCAGATTTATGTGAGAAGAGTTTTCAGGAGTTAAAGACTCGACTTACTTCAGCCCCTGTGTTGACTTTATATGATGGTACAGATGGTTTTGTGGTGTATTGTGATGCCTCTAGATTTGGTTTGGGTTGTGTGTTGATGCAAAGAGTTAAGGCTATAGCCTATGCCTCTAGACAGTTAAAGCCGCATGAGAAGAATTACCCAACCCATGATCTTGAGTTAGCTGCTGTGGTCTTTGCTTTGAAAATCTGAAGATACTACCTTTATGGTATTCACGTTGATGTGTTTACTGATCATAAGAGCCTGCAGTATGTGTTTACTAAGAGGGAGTTGAATATTAGGCAAAAGACATGGTTAGAGTTGTTAAAAGACTATGATATGAGTGTGTTGTATCACCCGAGCAAGGCCAATGTAGTGGCGGATGCCCTTAGCAGATTGTTTATGGGTAGTGTTGCTTATGTAGAGGAAGGTAAGAAGGAGTTAGCTCGTGATTTGCATTGTCTGGCTAGATTGGGTGTTAGGTTGCTTGAATCAGCTGAGGGAAGTACTTTAGTGTAGAGTAGATACGAATCCTCTTTAGTTTCAGAAGTAAAGGAGAAGAAAGATAGAGATCCTAGTTTGGTCAGACTGAAGGAGACAGTTAAGTACCAAAAGGTAGATATTTATCCTAAGGGGGAGATGACGTGTTGAGATTGTAGGGTAGATTATGCATTCCGTGTGTCGATGATCTAAGGCAGAGGATTATGGCTGAAGCGTATGGTGCGCGACATTCTATTCATCCCTGCACTACCAAGATGTACTGCAACTTGCGGGAAGTCTATTGGTGGAATGCTATAAAGAAGGATATAGCTGAGTTTATAGCAAAGTGTGCAATGTTCCAATAGGTTAAGGTAGAGTATCAAACACCTGGTGGTGCGATGCAAGAGTTTGGTATACCCACTTAGACGTGGGAGGTGGTGAATATGGACTTCGTGACTGGGTTACCTCTTTCGCGTCGTCATCATGATTCTATTTGGGTTGTTGTAGATAGGCTGACTAAGTACGCGCACTTCTTGCCCGTGCATACATCTCATTCAGTGGAGGATTATGCTAGATTGTATATCCGGGAGTTAGTCAGACTGCACGGAGTTCCCTCGTCTATAATTTTTGATAGGGGTACTCAATTTACTTCTCAGTTTTGGAGGGCGTTTCAGCAGAGTCTTGGTACCCAAGTTTTTTTGAGTTTTGCTTTTCATCCCCAGACAGATGGTCAAGCTTAGAGGACCATTCAGACCCTAGAAGACATGTTGAGGGTGTGTGCTCTTGATTTTAAAGGTAGTTGGGATGAGCATTTGCCATTGATAGAGTTCGCCTATAATAATAGTTACCATGCCAGCATCGGGATGACACCATTTGAGGCCTTGAATGGTAGAAGATGTAGATCACCCATAGGTTGGTTCGAAGTGGGTGAAGTTGTTGTGATTGGGCCTGACGCAGTGTTTGAAGCTATGGAGAAAGTTAAGTTGATTAGAGAAATATTGAAGATATCCCAGAGTCGTCAAAAGTCATATACCGATGTGAGGAGAAGAGATCTTGAGTTTGAAGTGGGTGATTTGGTGTACTTGAAGATTTTACCCATGAGAGGGGTGAAGAGGTTTAGTAAAAAAGGAAAGCTTAATCCCCGTTATGTTGGCCCATATAGAGTTTTGATCCGTGTTGGGAAAGTAGCTTATGAGGTTGATTTGCCTGCGGAGTTGTCAGCCGTTCATCCTATTTTTCATGTCTCCATGCTTAAAAAGCATATTGGTGATTCTGTTGTGGTAGATCCTTCAGAGAGTGCTGATATTCAGAACAGTCTTTCATTCGATGAGATTCCCGTTGAGATCCTAAATTTTCAGATCCGTAGACTGAGGAACAAAGAGGTTCCCTTGGTCAAAGTATTGTGGCAGAACTAGTCAGTCGAGGGCGCTACTTGGGAGGCAGAAGAAGACATGCGAGCCAAGTACCCGCACCTCTTTTCTGAGAGTTTAGATAGATCCGAAGGTATTATTCTTCCTTAATTCATCCCTTCTAATCTAAAGTTCAGCTATATATCTATTCTTGCATAAGTTCTTGCAATTTTTGAGGTATTCAAGAGTTTAGAGAGATATTGAGTCGTTTAGCAAATTGCTTCAGCTATGTGTACTATATTTTTCCTGTGTTCCTAGTCTAACTAGTGACATTCGACGACAAATGTTTCCAAGGGGGAGATATTATAAGACCCCACAAAGTTCCCGCATAGTTCGGGCCTTAGAGCGTGTCAAGTGAAGCGTAATTTTGGACCTAAAAGATTGAGAAGATACTTCCCAAGTTATTGGTATTTAAACCATATATAATTTCATAAATTTAAAATTTTTTCATATAGAGAATTGAATTAGCTTTCCAACAATACAAATTTCGTCCAAATCCGACATCAGGGTGAGAATTTATGGCTGTTTTACTGAGAGTTGTCGGAACTGCCCAGGTGCGACGGACCATCCGGTGGACCATTGAGTCTGCGATGGACCGTCGCTCGGACCATCGCGACCAAGGTTGAAACTCCTTTTCCTGGCCCAAGTGCGACGGCCTGGACGACGGACTGTCAAGGCTGCGACGGACCGTTGCTGAGACTGTCACCACTAAGGCAGTATGGTTTCATCCTGACCATCGTACGACGGATGATCCAACGGATCGTCAAACCTACGACGGACTATCAGTCTGACCATCGCATCGAGGCAGTATGTCCCTTTTCTGGTCATCATATGACAGATGACCGACGGACCATTGAACTCGCGATGGACCATTGTAGACCCCGTTCAGTATTTTTAGCTCATTTTTAAAAGGTCTTTTGGTCTTTTTCACTCTTTTATCAACCAGATATATTTCAAATGAAGCAAATGGCTTTATTCATCATCCAAAACACAAGAGAGCTAGGGTTTCTCCCTCAAGATCAAATCTAAAACCCTTTTCCAAGAAATCCAAGAAATCACCATAGATTCTACAAATTGAGTTGAGATTTGAGTTTCCCAAGTTCAAGGGTCGCAAGAACCCTCTCTCAAGAGTAAGAAGAAGAGTTAGAAGCAAGCTTGTTCATCCAATTTCATCATCTAAGGTATGTGGGGTTTTGAACATGGGTAATCCTTTTATCCTTATGCCCAATGACTTATTGAAACTATAATTTTCTGCAACTTATGAGATTTTACATAAAATTGAATTAGGGGTTTTCACCCATTATTATTGGTTGCAAGATTTTGATGTTTTCCATGAATTGAGAGTCAAATGGCATGATTTTTACATATTTTCTTGAGAAATTGAAGCTGGGTTTATACCTCATGATTTTAATCCTTGAGAAGTTAATAGTCGCAATGTTTGAGCTATTGAAGTATATGAGTATGTTGAGATTTTGAGATAAGTTGTTGTAAATTCCAAATTTCTACCTAAATTATGAATCTATATGCTATTTATTATGCATTATGATGAGTTTTAACTTGAAATTGAATTATGGGTCACTAAGCCCTACTTGAGACTTGCAATTTTTGAACTATTGTGCTATAAGCACCCATGATTTGAGTATTTTGAGATTATTGAGAAATATTTTGACCTAAGAGTCATGGAGTTTTGAAATCCACTTCACTATATGAGATTAAAGATTTGATTATTGTGTTCTTGATGAACCATGAGATTATTTTATAGTGGATTTCCACGGGATGAGTGAGATAAACAAAAGGGAGTAGTATTTAGCACCGAGTTGGGTAAGTAACTACGGTTTCTTACCCCAGAACTATGTGCCACCGTAGGTTTGAGATTTTGGGCCTAAGGCCGAGATATTGGGCCCGAGGCCGAGATAAGTGATCACTGAATTGAGGTTATACTCCCTGGCAAGAGTATCACGCTCCTCCCCAACGTGGGGTCTCTTCCTTAGGAGGACAAAATGTTGGACTCCATGTAGCTCGCATGGTTTATGTCGGTTAAGAGAACCTCCCTTGAGACAAGTTATTTCCTTATAATAAAGCTACGGATTTGCTCCCTAAGACTAAAAGTATTTTCCCTTGATATAAGTATTTTTCTCTAAGGCCTTGATATAAGTTATTTTCCCTAAACTAAAGTATTTTCCATTGAGATAGAATAATTCCCTAAAGCTTTGAGATAAAATATTTTCTAAAGTGAACGAATTGCTTTTGAGTATTTTCCAAAGAAGGAAGTAGTTTTCTCTACTAATACGAGTTGATCACCGATTTTTAAACTAAAGTTATATGATTTCGAGTTCCAAGTGTTTGAGTTCAAAAGAGTTATAATTCTTGAGCAATAAAAAAGTTTTACTCTCCATGAGACATATGCATGAGTTTAAAGTATTGTTTAAAGCTTCCTTCATCCTATGAGCAATGAGAATAAGAGAAGATTACCAATATCAAAGTTAAACTATGATGACTCTCGAGATTTGTGTTACATGCTCCACTCTACATGATTTATGAGCTTTACATTTTATAGTTATTGAAGCCATGTGAGTCATTACTTATTGCATGCATGATTTGATTAAAGAGTATTAATGTTGTTTTATATAAATGCATGCACCCCCGCATACTCAGTACATTCTCAAGTGCTGATCCACATATACGTCCATGTGCTACATTGTCTTATAATGTAGGTTCAGGTGCTCATCCCCAGCCTCGTCAGTGATTTTTGAGTACCTTTGTCTACATCTCCCCAGTGGTGAGTCCTCATGGTTCGAGGACCTATCTTCAGACATTTCAGTATTTGAGTTTTTATGTTATTAATTTCAATTCAGTTTGAGTCAGTTGGGGACATGTCCCAATGGATCTCGAGTTCATAGAGTAGTAGAGGCTTTTTAGACTAGTTATCAGATTATGGTTGTGCTGAGATTTCAATTTTATGGCCGTTTGTATCGAGTATTACCTTCGTATTTACTTTCACTTGATATGACAGTGTTAGTGTTTTATGTATTCCTTCTTGAATGAGTTATTATGAGATTCCTTTTGATGCATTGAAGGTTGAGAAAGAAATAAAGGATAACAAAGATGAACAAGACAAGCTGGAAGTAGTTAAAGAAGGCAACCAAGAAACTACCGAGGAGTGAGTACTTTTATAGAAAAGACTCACTAATCAAATATATAAGTAATATTTCAAAGGAGAGGACAGAGGAAATTCAAAAGTAGAAAGACAATAATGACATGTAAGAAAAATGGATGAAAGAACAAAAACTAAAGGTAAATAATCCAAAGACAGGAGCATTGGTGCTTTCAGAAGTTGATAGTGAAAGATCACTGCCTTTAGCAGTGAATGATGTTGTTTTACAAGAAGGAAAGGAAAATCCAGCAAAAGGAGATATAGACATAAGAGACTTAGATCAGAATATTAATAATATAGCCAGACTAGGAGATTTATCTCCTAATCAGATTAATAAAATAAGAGAGAGTCAAGACAAATAGAAGAAGAAGACTGGTGGAGATAAAAATTAAACTATGGCTTTACAAGGATTATAAGGGGTGCAATGACTAAAAGTAATTGCTGTTGAATGCTCTAATCTTGATTATTAGATTAGTGAATACATAAGAGGCGTTCACTAAATTAGTTTACATGCACAAGAAACATCAGTTTACTTTATTGGGCTTTTGGAACCTTTTCAAGATATAAGGGAATTTAAAGTGTGTAGAAGGAAACTGGGACTACAAAATGTAATAGCCAACTTTAGTGGGAAAATTTGGGCCTTTATAGATGAACTCTTAAAAGTATAAGTAATTAGGGATGATGACCAACAATTGACCTTGAAATTGACAAACCAAGAACAAGGAATGGAAGTGGTACTAACTCTGGTCTATACAAAGTGTACACAAAAAGAGAGATTGGAGTTATGCGCTCTATTGCGGATATTTCCAATACTATGTAGACACCATGGATGATAGGAGGATATTTCAATATAATTAATAACAGTGAAGAAAAGCTAGAAGGTTTACTTGTCAAAAATGCTAAAGTAAGGGATTTTAACTATTTCCTAAATGTTTGTACCTTAGAAGACATTGGATTCAAGGGGAGTAAGTATACTTGGTGTAATGGAAGGACTGATAAGGACTGCATCGTCAAAAGACTGAACATGGTTTTATGTAACAATATAATGCTGAGCACTTTCCAGTAATAGAGATAGAGCATTTGGTTAGAAGTGGTTCAGATCATGCACCACTCCTAATCACTCTTAAAAACAGTAATGGAAAGGTGATCAAATTATTTAGCTTTTTGAATTTTTAGATCAAGGAAGAATCAATCAATAAGATGAGAAGGAATCATTGGAGGGTAGATTTTGAAGGGAATCCCTTTACTTTATTTCAGTATAAAATAAAGAAGGTAAAGAAATATCTCACATAGTAGAGTAAAAAGAGATTTGGTAATGTGCTCTACGAGATAGCAACCCTTAAAGATATCATAAAGGCAATGGAGACGTAATTTGAAGAGGATCCTATTTGGGAAAACACAGAGAAGTTACATAATACACAAGTAAGGCTTAGTAGATATCTGCACCTAGAGGAAGAATTTTTGAGGTAAAAAGAAAGAATGGAATGATTTAAAGATGGAAAAAGAAATATCAAATTCTTCCATGAAAGGAGGAGAAATTTAAAGGTGAGAAGAATTCAGAATAAGGAAAAAGAGTGGCTAGAGGATCAAAATGAAATAGCAGAAGCAACAACTGATTTTTATAAAAAACAATTCCCTAAATAGGAGGAAAATACTGAATTTGATATATTAGAAAGTCTGTCGACTGTAATTTCCTATGAACAAAACATGAAATTGAAATTTCTAGAAAAGGATGAGGTGATGAATGTAGTCATTTGTTTGAATAAAAGTAGTGTTGGGGGACCTGATAGTATGATCAGAGCTTTTTTCCATAAATCTTGGACATAGTTAGAGAGGACATATACAACATGGTCAAGAATTTCTTTTGTGGGGAAGAACTACCAAGATTTATCACTCACACAAACCTAGTTCTCCTTCCCAAGAAAGCCAATGTTTACACATTTTCAAATCTAAGGCCCATATCCCTTAGAAACTTTGTCAAAAAGATTTTCTCAGGAATTATTCATGAGAGAATCAAGAAGGTACTTCCTATCATAATCTCTCCTAAACAAGGAAGATTTGTCTAATAAAAAAACATAGTTGTAAATATTTTACTGGTTCAAGAGATTATTACTGAAATAAGAAAAAGAGGTAAGCCACCCAATCTTGTTATTAAGTTGGACAAGATGAAAACTTATCATTCTTGGAGTGGATTTGGAGAAAGAATCATAAACATGGTGTTTAGGATGATAAGAAACAACTGTTACTCTATATTATTAAATGAACAACATAGGTTTTTCAAATCATCTAGGAGAGTAAAGTAGGGAGATCCTTTATATCCTACTTTATTCATTATTGCAACTTAAGTTATATCAAGGGAAATGAAAAAATTGATAAGGACAAAGGAATTTAAGAGATTTGGAATGTCTAAGGGAAGTCCTACGATTAATTATCTTGCTTTTGCAGATGAAATGATTATACTGTAAAGCTGAAATAAGAACTATGCAAGTGTCAGGACAAAAAGTACATAAGGACAAGAGTGCTATTTACTTATATCAAAGTGTAATAGGTGGTGATGTAGCTATGGATGAAGTAACAATAGGAATTATAAGGAAAGATTTTTCTTGTACATATTTGGGATGTCATATTTTCATCAAAATAAAATAAAAAACATATTATCTATAGATGATTCAGAAAATTAGAGCTAAACTACAGGACTAGAAAGAAAAGCTATTCTCCTATGAGGGAAGGTCTATTGTAACATCCCATATTTTGGTCCTTGAAAATTTCCTGAGCTTTGAGCTCACTACCCAACCTACGACTTTCCTTATGAGTCGTAAGGTCTCCATATGGGTCATAAGGCCCCAACCGTAGCTTGACCAGTGTGCTAGCCTAAAGTTTTTGTTGTGACTAAGAATGGGGTTCACGAGTCGTAGTGACTCTACATGAGTCGTAAGGTGCTAAATGTAGGGTGGCCAGTGTGTTACCCAATAGTTCTTTCTTGGTTATGACTTAGATCCTATGAGTCATAGGATCACTTTACAGGTCGTATGGTTTGAGTTGTAAGTTAAACAATATAGACACAACATGTTTCTACCTTAAGTATGACTTGTGGTGATCAGTTGTAATGTGTCCCCATGAGTCGTATAGTGACCCGTAGTTACTGGCGATAATTTTTTAGCTTTTAATTAGGGGTACTTTACACATTATCCCTTTTCTACAATAATAAACCATGACTTAAAACCATATTGGAGACCCCATTATCATCCATAACATAATCAAAACAACTTTTAAGGCTCTCTCAAATTCATCAAGCAAAAACACTTAGGGTTTCTCAAGGTTGGAAATTAGAGCTTTCAAGGGTGATTCCTTCTTATAATTTCTTGTTGATTAAGGCATGTTACTCTTTCTCAAATCTTATTTTATGAAAAGCATGTGTTTAAATGAATGGTTTATATAGATTTAAATATAGGTTTTGCTATGGATTGAGGATTTTAGAATGGTTGATCCTCGAATTGTTTTCCTATGGTTTTTATGAGTTGTTTATACTTTGAATTAAATGTTCTTGACTAATAGGGTGCATGGGTATGGGAATTGGAATAGGGTTCGAGGTATTCCTCCAAATTGATGTTTTGAACTTGGAATTGATTTTGAATAATTGTGTTCCCTCAACTTACTTGTGCAAATAACTTTGAATTGTTGAATTGTCACTTGGTTTGACTTAGTCATCTATGCTATTGCATTGCATAAATGGATAAACAATGAACATGGATTTTGAAGCCCTTGTTGGCTAACTTTTGATTTAATGAACAAAGGGGGCTGAGGCACTCCCCAAGTTAATTGAATTGTAATGGCAAAGTTATGAGCTTGCAAGCAAAATGGTATGACGATACCTGTGGTGTGCTTTTGTAATACCCTGAGTTCTCATGTTCTAAACCTCCCAAGAAATAGCCCATGAGGTTAGCTTTTCAATGCATTAAACCTTGTCTTAGTCTAAGGCCATGGCAAGAAGTAGTGGAAATTCTTACTTGAGAGCTTGGAAAGACTGCCATGGTTATGAATCAGCGCAATAAATCAGTACCACAAGTGACAAGTCATCATAAGTGAGTCGTAACCACTTCAGTGAATCCCTTCACCTTAATCCTAGTGACTACGATAGATCAATACAACTCGTAATTAGTTCCTATGAGTAATATGGAGGGATTCATAGTGATATTAGTATGTGTGTCCAAGAACCCTCTCCAGTGGTTATGAGTCTATGATATAACTCATAACCAGACCTTACGAGTCTTTGAATAGACCTGTAACCTAACCAGTGTGTGACCAAATGCCTCACTTCTAGCTATAACTCCATCCTACAGCTCATAATTAGTTATGATGAGTTGTATGGTGGCAAGTCATAGTCAAACCAGAATATACCTAAAGTCCCAGAATCCCAGGCGATGACTCAGACCATGAGTCATAACCAGTCGTTACAAGTCGCAAGCTGAGTCGTAATGACTGGGGTATGTTTTTCTGTACATTTTTCTAAGGGCCTTTATGTCTTTTCTCACTCCCTTAAAAGCCAAACTCATGTCATTTTGGCTTCACAAGGGGTGGCATAAAAGACCCTAAAAGCTCTAAATCACAACATAATCCTCAATTTCACCAAAGAGAGTCAAGAGAGATAGTTTTCTCTTCTTTCTCAAGCAATTAGGGTTTCTCAAGAACAAGATAAATTTCAAGGATTTCCCGAAATATTTTACTTTAGGTATGTGAGGTATTCATCATTGGGTTCTTTTCACCCATTAAGCCTAAAAATCCTTATTTTGGTTCAACTATGAATTATACGCCAATTTATGATCAAGTTCAATGTAAATCTTGAAATTTATCCATGTTTCCTCATTAGTTTTACATTCAATCCATGCTAATAGTTTTATCCCATGTGAATCATGCTCCTATATGCTTGTAGTTCCAGGACCCCATGTTATGTTTGGTCAATATCATGTCGAACTCTCAAATGCATGCGTTAAACTATATAAACATGATATCTTCCCAAGGTTGACTCATCTCATGTTCAAATTCATGTAATTTATTAGGTTATTGAAATATTTCATGGGTTTTTAGGTCTTTCAATTATCACTTTAGATCACTATTTTAAGTGTTGTTATTGTATTCTATAACCATTCAGTGCTAGTGGGTTACGAACACCTAATACCTACATGTTTACTTGTGTTCAGACCTTTCAAGTAATGAGTCAATCAACTCATGATTTTATTGTTATACCCCAGATTATTTCATGTTAAATTATCAGTTTTACATGTTCATGATTTTTTCACATTAGGCATGCACTGTTAGTTTTAAAATGCTTTATGTGAGCGAATCAGTTATTAATGTAGCATCAGTTAGTATTTTAGTGTCTTTCTCTTGGGAGTAAGATTTAACACTGAGAGGAAAATATGGGTTCAGCACATCCTACTTACCAGAAACAATGTGCCACTATAGGTTTAGGGGCCTCTCCAGAGAGACTTTCCCTTTGCCTGATATAGGCTTAGTTAGTGATCACTCTAGTTCAGGTTCTATCTGATGGTAAGGATAGAACAACACTCCTCAATGTGGGTCAGATGATGGACTCCATGGTAGCTCACATGATTTATGTTGGTTACATGATAGCTCCCACAGTTTCAGTCAGTACTCAGTTTATCTCAATTTAGGTTTGCTTAACCAAGTAGACATATTTTAGTATTAATTCAGTCAGTTTTATAGATTATTTCAGTTATTCAGATAATAGTTATTTAGCTATTTAGATCATGTCAGTATATACTATACTTGGTCTTGCATTCTCAATTTTACATGTTCATGCATCCATTTTTAAATTTCACATGTATTTCTGTAGTCCTTGCCTCATTTACCAGCATATTCAAAGTGCTGATCGCATACTTTTCTCTATACTATGTTATCTTATAACATAGGTTCAGATGAGAAGTTCACTGAGCATCCTTAGACAGATTAGGATTCTTCCAGTAGCAGCAGTGGTGAGTCCTCATCCATTGAGGATGATATTTTTTATTTAAGTTATTTACAATAGTTACTTTTATGTCGGTTAGCCAGAGTTAGTTGGGGGCCTGTCCTTTCAACTCCTCATATTAGAGCCTTTCAGATTTTTAGACTAGATGTTCAGATAGTCAGTTTATCTTTTAGATATTATAAGTTTTCTTTCAGATATGTTATTTATATTCATATCAGTATTCTATTTTTGGACCATATTTTATCAGTTTATCTCCCACACATGCCATTTTAGTATCCATTTTATTTAGTGCTCTCAATAGGTACCAGTACATGGGTTTGCTTGGGGTCACTCTTGGCCTTAAGCACCATGTTGCGGCTAGTGGGTAGCCTTGGGTTGTGACAAAGCTTGGTATTAGATCCTAAGGTTTTAAAGTATCCTAGGGAGTCTGAAAGCCGTATTGAGTAGAGTCTTGTGCATGGGTGTGAAACATGGAACACTTATGGCAAGTTGCTACGAGATGTTTTAGAAAAGTTTCCTTTCTTTCAGTATTCATGTCATGTGAAAGAGCATGAGATATATTGAATTCCTTCTTTTCTAACTCGTCCTTTAATCTATTTACAGACAATGCCTCCCAGAAGGAATAACGAATGAAGGAATAGGGATCAACTCACACCACCTGATACGCCCAAATTACACCTCTCTTACGAGAGAGTAAGCGGTCGTTGTCAAATATATAACCCAACTAGGTTGGGGTAGAATCCCACAGGGAATACTGTGTTTACTATTACTCTTATATCTTCTCCACGAACTCAGATTCAGTCGAAGGTAATAGTCTTCCTTCATTTAGTTCTTTTCCAGTCTCATTCAGCCATATAGCTATTTTTCATTTAAATTCATTCACTCGCAGATTAGTTCAGTAGCTCAGTATGTTTTCGATTTAGTCATAATATCATTTCAGTTGGGCATGATAGCTTATAGCCTCAGATTCCTCAGTATTTTCAGCTTAACTAGATATTGTAATACCCCGTACTTTTCCTAGCTTAATTTCTCTCCTAGAATGTCAAAGGTTAGCTTCAAAAATGAATAACTTTCATTACATATAGAATTTTCCAGATTCAAACCCTCCATTGTGTAGAAAATTGAATTAGCTTTCCATCGATACCGCCTAAATTCGATACTCAGTTGAGAAGTTATGGCATTTTTAGTAAAGTGGTATGTCATTTGGACCAGCACCCCATGCGGTGATGGTTAATTTTGTAATTGTTAATTTCCAGTGGACCTCTGTGATTGGCCCACATAGTGGATAATTCCCAGGTCCCAATTATCGAAATCCAGTGGTTCACGTGATAGTGGCACGTCGTAGTTATAGATAATTTACCTATCATCCTTTTTCCAGTGGGCCACCGCGATAGTGGCGCATCGCGTTGGCATGTAAAATCGGGAATTTCTCCCTTATTTTAGTTCTGATTAAAAGTTTAAAAAGGGTACTTTGGTCAATTTCCAAACCCTCAATTCATCAATAACAAGGAATTAAGCCTATTCTAAGCACTTTATGCTTATTTTCATCCATTCTCTCAAAGAAAAACCCTAGAGCTTAAAATCTTACTCTTCAAGAAATTAATTTGCTCCATTGTTTCTCCAAAAAACTCAAAATTAAGGATTTCTAAATCAAGATAAGTAAGAGTGCATCTCTAAAAGCTCAAATAGAGATTCAATTTCAATCTTTCTTAGAAATTTCATCAATTAAGGTATGTGGGGTTTATGAACAAGGATCTTCTTTCATCCTTGCGTGCAAAACTAGCCTTTACCTGCAAATTTACATGATTTTTTGTGAAATTACATGAGATTTGAATTAAGGTTCATACCCATTATAGGTAATTGCAAGATTATGAGATTTCAAGTGATTTAGAAGTTGAATTGCATGTTTATTTTCATATTTTCATGCCTATCGTAGAAATTTCTAGATTTTGAAATGAATTATCATTGTTTTCATTACCAAGCATGCTTATTATGATGTTTTGACATGAGATTGATGCATAGGTTATTATTCCTAGGTTGAACATTATTATTTCAAGAAAGATTATGCTTTAAGCATTAGATGCTCAGTTTATTTTCAGATTCAGTAAAGATTTGATCTTTTGATCCTAAGATAAGATTTGGAATCCACTTTACAGATTTATTTCAGATTTTAGTAGTCAGAATAGTTTTAATCACAGATTAAATCAGATATATACATAATTGGTTTTGTAATAACCCTTATGCTAGTTTTTAAAGTGGATTTCCAATAAGATGGGCATACAGATTAAAGGAAGTAGTATTTAACATCCAACGGAAAGTGTGAAATTAGCGTGTCCTAAATTCCACAAAACTACGTAGACAACGTAGGTACAGATTATTAGATTATTACCATTTCTATATGGATGATAGTTACAGATGTGATCGCTTAGATTAGGTTATACTCCTTGGAAAGTGTATGACACCTCTCCCTATTATGAGGTTTTCCCCATAGGAGAATAAGACGTTGGAATCCATGTTAGCTCACATGGTTTATCTCGGTTAGAAGAACCTCTCTAATGGTAAAAGATTTTAGAATAGTTTTAAAGTATTTCCCTACTAGTAAAGAAAAGCTTTTCGAAAACTAAGTGTAAAGGCTCACAACGTTATTCAGATTATGCTTTACAAAAAGATATTAGCTATAAACTTCATCTTTTAAATTTCAGATATAAAAGTGAGTTCTTTCTACACTTAGGCAACATGATTTACAGACAGATCACTAGGACAAATTTTAGAACTAAATGGTATGACTTACTAGATTTATAAATTATGATTTGCTACTCATGAATTATGATTTCCATCCTTTAGATATTCCAGCTTATATGAGTCATTTACATTTAACATGAATTCTTTTCCAAATTGATATAAATGTTGAGATAATGTTTTACTTATGCATTCACCCTATATACTCAGTACAACCTCAAAGTACTGAGTCACATATATGTCTATGCACTACATTGTCTCATAATGTAGGTTCAGGTGCTCCATTTCCACAACGAAAGTGATTTCAAGCATATCCATCTTTATCCCGACAGTTGGTAAGTCCTAATAGTTCAAGGACTTAGTCATTTAGTTTATTTTCAGCTTATCAGTTTAGATAATTTGATATTTTCAGACATCTTGAGTCAGCTGGGGGTTTGTCCCAGTAACTCTCTAGATATTAGTAGTAGAGGCTTGTTAAACTGCTAGTTATTATTTAAATTATTCAGTATTAAGTTTCAGACATTATTTTCAGATATTATGTTTGGACAGTTTTCATATAGAATCACTCTTATGTCTATGTTTCCTTTATAATGAGACTCAGACTTAGTAGAAGACAGACAGGGTTAGATTAAGGCTACTCATAGTCTTGAGTATCGTGTGATGTCTTGGGACTAGGTTTTGGGGCGTCACAATATAGTCTAGACTATGAATGGGACGTCATAAGTCATAACGTGACCCTACAATTTGTAAGTTCAGTCGTAGCGATTAGGCGGTCAATTTTTAGTCTTTTTGTTAAGGTCATTCTGGTCAATTCCCCTTTTCCCTTACTTAGACCCACTTCCATAAAGCATTCAGGGGGTTATTTCTCATTCATAACACAATTACAAAACTCTCTCTCTCTCTCTTAAAACACTCCAAGGTCAAGATACTTAGAGTTTAAAAGAAGTTGGTTAGCTAAGGGCTCAAGGGTTGATTTCTCTTAATAAACTTCGGTATTTCAGGCTTGTTATTCTTCCCAATTCTTAATTTACGAAAAAAATGTGTTTTACATCATTTAAATTGCATGGATTTGAATATGGATTTTGATGTGGTTGAGGGTTTGACATTGTAGATTCTTAAATTATTTTCCCATAATTTATTATGCATTGTTTATGATTTAATAATGGTTTTGAACTTGTGGGGTGCATGGGAATGGTGAATAAACTATGGGGCCATGACTTTTCCTAAATTGATGTTTTGACATTAGTATTAGTTTTGAATAATTGTGTTCCCTCAACCCGCTCATGTAACTGGCTTTAAATTGTGAAATTATCACTTGGTTTGACTTACCCACCTATGTTATTGCATTGCATAAATTATTAAACAATGTACATGGATTTTGAAAGTCTTGTTAGATATAATTTTATTTAATGAACAAAAGGGGTCGAGGCATTCCCCCAAGTTAATGTGATTGTTATGGCATAGAGATAAGTTTGCAGTACAAGGGTATGACGATACCCATGATGTTCCTTAATCGTTGGTTCATTGGTTAATAAATAGGTTATGTAAAACTTACTTTAAATTAGGCTTAATAGGGGTTATGTAGCGGAGCTGTGAAGGTGTGGGTCTTGGATGACTTGTACTGGAAACTCATGTTTGCTGACATGAGGTTTAGTCTTGATAACCTGTGTGCTTAGTTCACACTATTGATACATTGTATCTTGGATTAATGTGGGGTTGGGAAATTCCCTAGTCTTCCTTGATACCACTAGTTCGTGCGGATGACACGCATTGAGGCCCTTTCAGTTGGGGGAGATTAACCCATATAGCCCATGGGTACCTGTTTATGATGGTTGAGCTACATAGTCTAGGATAAATTTTACTTCATGCTAAGGCTTGTTCCCTATCCCGGCATGACATACTTATACCTATATATGATTGTGTGCATTGGTTTTGAATAAATTAAAATGTGGATCACGACATTATTTTATCTCCTACCCTGAGTTACAAGCTAGTGCTCAACCGACTAACCATCTCCAGACATTGTATCCCTATACGATGCAGGTACCAGAGATAATTATACTTTTCTTATGCAGTGTTAGGTGGATCAGCTCGGTTCATCGGTCGTTGGTGGGAAGTAGTGGGCTTTCATTCTCTGAAGACTTGGTCATTTCATCAATTTCTTTTCTTAGACTAAAATTTAAGAGTTCACATTAACTTTATTATTATCTTTATCATTGTCAGCATTGGGGGAATGTCCCCGACTTAGATTGGCTTTCAATATTGTTTAGAGGCTTTGTGGATATTGCTTTGAACTTGGGTGGTTTTGGTTATTAGTTGTTGGATATTTAGTTATCTTATATTCCTTTGAGCTTTTATATCTTATCTTGTTATATGTTCAGAATGCAGTCTCTGTTGGGCTTTGTGTTCATTTTGACTAGGCAACAGGGGTGGTCTCTGGTCCTTGGTGGACTTGAGATACCCGTCACGGCCAGGCCCTGGTTCAGGTCATGACATTACCTGTTCCATTCCAAAACTCATATTCATAAATTTTTCTCGATAAGACTATATTGATTAAAGTAGGAAAAACATTCAGTTTGGATTTGAATATCTTTTTTGTTGCAAGCTTACAAACAAAAATCTTGCACATCTTACAGATCCAAAATAGCTGAATCTCACGTCTTTTCAAGTCCTCCAATGAACATATAAAACAAGTCTAATTAATATAAAATTATGCGAAATCAAATATTAAATTTTCTACTATGACAAAACCTCTTATATGCTTATAAAGTCCCGAAAAAAGAAAGAATAGATTAAAAAAACCTGGTGAAAAGTTGCTCAAGCTTGCGAAGACCCAAAATCTGAGCATTCCTAAAGAGGAGTAAGATATACCAATTTGATATTTCTTAGGTTAATGGTGTTATGTTAGGCATCATATCATCTTTCATTTGAGAAATACTATTCACATTTTACTCAATAATTTCTCCAAATTTTTCATTCCCTTTTTCTAACTTCAAGAACGTATCTATGTTCTCATTTTCGAGTTAGACATTCTCTTCTATGTAGTTCCTCCTCCTCTCAAGTGAAAGTCTAGAACTTTCATTGAAATATATATATATATATATATATATATATATATATATATATAGGTTTAATTCATTAAAAGACATTGAAGGTGACATGTCGCTTTTGAGATTGAGGGTCATAACACATATATTCTGATGTAAACTGGAATGATCAACCAAACACGTTGTTTCATACGTGTTTAGCATAATCTATAATTTTTGTTTAGAGTATGTGCACATAAAATATGAGCACTATTAGAAATACATAAATAAGCAATGAACAAATTATGTAGCAAAATTTGTTGAAGGATAAGCGATCAGTTATCAAAAAAATCATTAAGATACATATGATTTAGTGAGGGATTATCTCCAAAATTCATGGCTAATTCTAATTTTTCTAGTGAATCAAAGGCACTTGAAAAAATGAGGCAATAATGCCTTTCAAGTCTCCAATTAATTAAGAAGTATGAGTGGATCCACATTATTAATTAAGTTAGAAGGGGTCAAGTCCTTCAACCAATTGCACAAAGTTGTTCGACATCTTCATTAGTTTTCCCAATAATTATTCAATTGTCCAAAAACTTCACACGAATGTCGAACAACTTCAACAACTATTGGGACAACTTCTATAATTGTTGGGGTAAAAGTGTAAACAACAAAAGTTAAAAAAATTGTTATTTTTTACCCAATTCTTAAAACTTGAAGGACCCCTACATTAATTGATGAATTTATTTGTCCTTATAATTGCATCTCCCTTGTATTTTAGTTTAAAATTTGAGAGATTGAAGAATTAAAATTAGGGGTGTACATAGATTGATTTCGTTCGGTATTCCACTAAAAATTTACTAAACCAATTATATCGGCTTACCAACTCATTAAACCAAATCAACCAACATAAAATTGATTTTTTGATTTAGTAGGTTTTTTCGATTTTTTTATATTTCCTCAATTTTCTTTATAATTACACTATAAACAAATACAATAACACTAGTTCATTATCAACTAGGCCAACAAACATTGTGGAAGAATACCAAATAATTTTTTTCTGAAAAATATCTTGCTTTATACTATAATGACTAAGTTTTATCGAGCGGCAGAAGATCCAATATTGACCCTTGAGGCACGATCTAGTACAAAAGGCTTGGGATGGGAAATTTTGTTGCCGAACTATTTTCAATGCAAACTCAGTTAAAATAACACTAGCACATAGTGAAATGAATAAGGAGAGGATACTTTAAATTTGAAATTCATTGAAAAACAACTACATTTATTTTCTCTTGTTAGGTTTTTATTTGACCTTTAGATTTGGATTTTAGATCATAAACTTACCAAATAATGAATATTTATAGGTCCAAAATTGAAATAATATTTCTAAACAATGAAACTTATAGACTAACTTAAAAGTAGATTATAATGAGTATTTTTTATGTATTAAAATATTAAAATTATTTATGTATTATGCTGGTTTGGTTTGAGTTCGCTTTGAATTTTTTCTTTGTTAATACTAAACCAAACTAAGAATGATTGATTTTTCTTCTAACACCAAACCAAATCACAAGTCGATTTTTTCTCCTTATTTGATATAGTTCATTGATTTGGTGTAATGACTCTCTCAATCATTTCTCTTATTTTTGTGTATTTTTGGTATTTAGAGATTTCGTATAGTTGCCATGGCTAGATAGGACTGACAGTTTGGTTTCTGAGTAATTTTTTTGATAAATTTATTAATGCCAAGCGAGTTTTATGAAATTTTTTTTAATTTGGTAAAAGATATATTCATTAGCTTTCTAAATTATTTTTTAGTTACAATATATTTATATTATTCTATAATAGTTTTATAACTTATTATATGTTAAGCAAAGATTGAGAATCTTGACATGTTAAAATATTATTATTGTATAATAGAAATCTTATTCAAAATAACTTTGTATTAATTATGATATATTCAAAATATTGTATTTATTTTACCTCAAACCTACACAATATCTGAGAGCATCCATGACTTGGATCCCATTCACGTATATGGATTAGTTAGAATATAGTTTTCACATCACATTCTCCACGTAGAAACAAAAAATTATGCTAGGAACATGTGTAACTAATTAACATTAATTCATTTTTTGGATACCTACTCATTAATTCAGTTGGTGATCAATATGAGGAATCTTATACCACTTTGGAAACAAAATGTCACTAATTCTAGTGACTTATTGATATTATTGTGTCACGATTCAATTTCTCAGGTCATGATGACACTTACTACAACCCACCAGTAGATAAGTCAATTCACAGTCAGGTAGAAATAGTAACAGACTATTAGGGGAAATAAAGGAAATAAGGAACAAATTTAAATAAAAGACCAATATTGAATACAAGCCCAAGACCTAGTGAAATTAGTACAAGAGCTTCTAATATAATCAGAGTACAAAGTGAAATACTGAATAAATATACATGTAGAGTCCGTTTTCAAAGTACAAAATAGATATAAGTCTAATCAGTATGAACAAGAGCGGGAATACTATGAACGACAGGATCTCACCTCAAATTTCCAATCTAAAGCTACTCTACATGTTGCACACATCAATAGCAAGAACTCGTACTATGATATGCAGACTGCAGAAGTGTAGTATGAGTATTAAACACATGATACTCAGTAGGCATCAGTCGACTGAGACCTAAATATAATGCAAGCATAGATAACACGTAAATCAGTAATATAAACTAGAGGTAACTATCTAAGAAACTAAATATAATCATGTTAACGAGGCAATAAGGTAAACTAACTTATTCTAATAGTACTCAAGAACTAAAGTACAATATTGTATATGACTAGTGTAATACCCCAAAAAATCTAAACCATTATTAGAGCCATGTACCAAGCCATGCATAGTACATCCTGGTTATTTTATAGTTTTATGAGTAGGTTAGATGTATATTAAGGCTTCAAATACCTTCCAGCTATCACACGAATCAAAACATTCCTTACCGATTGAATTCTTGAGAAGGATATTGATACAGTCAATTTCAAACGAGCATATCTCTCATTATACTTGGAATTTTTGAGATCATGACCTATCAACAGATAGATAATTGAATTATATTTCCAAAGATATCAATTTCTCCTAAATCTGATATTAGAGGAAAGAGTTATTCCTATTTTACTCTAGCATATCAGGCTGGAAACTGTGTGATGACATTCGTGGTAGCTTACCACATTTGTGATGCCCTACCACGAAGGTCATCAGCCTTAGGTAGAATCCATCTCTTGTGTGACAAAATTTGTGGTAGTTTACCACATTTGTGATGCCCTATCACGAAGGTCGTCAGCCTTAGGCAGAACCCAGCTCCTGTATGATGACATTCATGGTAGCTTACCACATTTGTGATGCCCTACCACGAAGGTCGTCAGCCTTAGGCAAAAACTAGCTCCTAAGTGACGAAATTCATGGTAGCTTACCATATTTGTGATGCCCTACCATGAAGGTCATCAGACTTAGGTAGAAACCATCAATTCCAGCTCATGTGTGACGACAATTTTGACAACTTACCACATTTTTTATGCCTTGTCACAAATGTCGTCTGCTATGATTTTCAGCAATTGGGAATTTAATTCATAAGGGTATTTTGGTCTTTTCCTTTACCTTTCATGACTTATAACCCTAAAGAGGCATAATTTTTCCCATTTTTCTTCAGTTAAGCATCTTAAAAACCTTTCTTACACTCTCAACCACAAGATTAGGGTTTTCTCTCAAGATCATCTCCTCAAGAGAAAGCCTAAGGAATTCTTAAAGAACCTTCAGAAACATTAGATCTCTTTCAAGATTAAATCTCTAAGGTATGCGTAGTGTTCATCTATGGAACCAATCTATTCATAGAGCTCAAGAACCATATTTTAAATATTATTTTGTAAACCTTTTGTGGAGAAATGAGTATGTACATGTTGACGATTGTTGTTTAATTTTCAATGTGATGTCTAAAGGTGTTTTCATGCAATATATATGTTTGTTAATTGAAAACCATGAACTTTAGGTGGTTTAATATGGTGCAAGTATGAAACCCACCTATGCCTTAAAGAATGCATGCAATGTGTTTAATAAAATGATTAGGCTGCTAGAAATTTATGTTTGTATGGTTCTATGATGTCTAATTGACAAGTTCATGTTAGCTATATACTTCAATATGAATTTCATGCTCTTCATGTGTTGCTATTGTGGTGGTATAAAGCATGCAAGATAATGGAGATATACAATATGTACATGAAATATATCCATGCATTCCCTACAATGTTTAAGATGTTGAATAACTATATGAAATATGATATCCCTACTTATGATATTACGAATTGTGGACTCAAATCTTGTGATCAAGTCATGTCATGTGTGTTAGTTTCTTTCTATCGAGTCCTGGGGGTATTCGTACCTGAAAAACATAGCTGTGTCCTAGAGCCATGTCATGTTGTCATGATAATCTCAGTCAAGATATAATCTATAGAACTCAGTCAGTCATGTGACTCAGGAAACCTCAGAAATCTCATGATCTCAGTTAACTCTCAGATAATAGTACTACTTCGTCAGTCAACGAAAGTCAGTTAATCTGTTCATGTGCAGTCAGTTGAATCATATTTAGTCTCTTTAGATGGGAGTAGAAGTTAGCACCGAGTAAACCCAAGGATGAGGACTCACCTACAAGTTTTAGGGTATGATTCTTAGTAGTCATCCTTGTGTTTCAGAACTACGTAGCTAGCATAGGTTAAGATATCTTAGCCTTTCAGATTAGGGTTGATGAGGTGGCTTAACCTGTCAGTTTAGGGTCCCACCATTCTCACTTTGAGTACCTGCCAGATAAGGGTCACTCACAACTGTTCTTACTAGTAGCACGGTATTGACACCCCTCCAGTTGGGGTAGAGATTGGACCTCAGCTTAGCCGTAATAGTATACATGGGGCATATCGGTTAAACAACTACCTCCCATAGTTTCAGTATCAATCTCAGTAAAAAACTCAAGACAATTCTTCAGATATCAGTATACCAGGACTGTTAGATAAGGTCTAATTCTGTTATAGCACAGAACTCAGAGAGTTCAACCAGATTCAGGGCTGTCAGATACAGTCATCCATGTTATCAGAACTATGGTTCCATCCATGTATTAGCATACAAATTTTTCCATTTCATACTCACAATCTCCGTTACTATGTATGTATGTTTGTACTCTTACATTCATATCAGTCAGTCAGTAGTATTATTCATGCATGTAAACCCTTTGCATTAGCCTACCACACTCGTATACTCAGTACTCCAATTGTACTGATGTATTTGTGCTATGGTGCTTTCTTTTTATGTTACACTATAGGTTCAGAAGCACGAGTCCCAAACCAGCAGTAGCAGTCACATTCAGCATATAGAGTTTCAGTGAGTCCTCTTTATTCGAGGATAATATAATTTGATTTATTTATTATTATTTTATCTAGTTATCAATTTACGGAGTTAGTTGGAGACATATTCCTTCAATTCCTTATTCAGATGGTACTTAGAGGCTTTCAGATTCAGTATTCAGACTTATGTTCAGATTTAGCTTTCAGATTTAGTTTTTAGTTGATTTGGGTATTTTTCAATCATATGGATGTTATATTATTTCAGTTGAACCTTATGGCCTATTGTGCATATTTTTTGCATTATTATGTCATAAATTGTAGTATACAAGTACAAATATGAGTCATAGGTTAGCTTGTGGTCCCTCGAGGTCATAAGCACCATGTAGAATTTTGGTTCAGAAAATTAGGGTGTTACAAACTTGGTATCAGAGCCTAAGATTCAATAGAGTCCTAGGAAGTCTAAAAACCGTACCTAGTAGAGTTTTGTACATGGGTGTGTTACACACCAAATTTATGTACAGGAGGATATGAGATATTTTAGGAATAGTTTTCCTTCTTTCAGTATTCATGTCGTGCTAGTGAGCATAATCTCAAGTCAGTCTCTCAGTCTAATCCACTCGTCTCTTATTTCAGAAACATGCCTCCAAAGAGAAGAAATTAGCCAGCTCCTCAGCCCGAAGATCCTTTAGGCGAACATATTTCTCATGCTGAGTTAAGGACTGCATTTACCACTCTTTCTCAGTTTGTAGCTGCCTAGAATGAACGACCAACAGTCATTCCATCCAATCGAGTGGCCAATTCAGCCGCAACTAGGATTCAAGACTTCACCCAAATAAACCCTCCATCCTTCTTTGGGTCTAAGACAAACGAGGATCCTCAGGAATTCATTGACCAATTCCAGAAGGTCATTGATATCATGGAAGTCACTTCTTATTAGAGTGCCGAGTTGGCCGCATACCAATTATAGGATGTCGTTCACACTTGGTACAAATAGTGGTTAGAAGAAAGGTTAGAGGATATAGGTGCCGTTGAGTGGGAAGAATTTGTCATGGCTTTCTTAGATAGATTCTTTTTCCAAGAGCTGAGAGAGGCCAAAGTTCTTGAGTTCATCAATCTCAGGCAGGGAAATATGATAGTTAGAGATTATTCTCTTAGATTTACTCAGCTAGCCAGATATGCCCCTCATGTGGTTGCAGATAACAGGGCCAAGATGAGTAAGTTCGTGTCAGGGGTGAATGATAGCATGGTAAATAAGTGTAGGTCTGCAATGCTGAACAGTGATATGACTTTATCCAGGCTCATGACCCAGTCTCAACAGATAGAGGGGCAGAAGGTTAAGACTAGGGAGAGGTAGAACAAGAGAGAAAGAGCAGGCAGTTTAGTTTTGCTCAGCCCAAATTAGAGGGAGAAAATCGTTCGTAGTTTTGTCCTAAGTCAGCAGTTCCAGCCCCTTTCTTCACTAATGCCCCAGTGCCAAAGTTTAGGGACGGCAACAGAGACAGAACACCAGGCTCTAAATCTCAGGAAAGTGTTAGCAGTACCCGAACAAACCCCCTTTGTTAGACTTGTGGTAAGAACCACAAGGGTATTTGTAGAGTCGGTAGTGATATCTATTTTGGTTGTGGTAAGCCAAGCCACAGGATTAGGGAGTGTCCTCAGCCAAGCCCTCAGGGTCAGTAGAATCGTTCCACAGCCAGTCCGGTCGCCCGAACCAGCAGGGTGCCACTTCCAGTGCTACTAGTGGGCAACGCCCAAATAGACTCTATGCTATTCAGACCCAACAGGATCAGGAAAATTCTCCTAATGTCGTTACTGGTACGTTACAGATTTTTCATATTTATCTTTATGCTTTGCTAGACCCAGGTGCATCCTTGTCTTTTGTCACTCCATAAATAGCAGGCGATTTTGGAATCAGTCCCAAAATTTTAGCAGAGCCCTTTTTAGTATCTACCCCCGTGGGTAAAACCATCATAGCTCAGTGGGTATACAGGAACTGCCTGGTTATGATATTTTAGAAATCCACGTTAGCAGATTTAGTCAAGTTAGAGATAACTGATTTTGATGTCATTCTCGGCATAGACTGGCTTCATTCCTACTATGCCATAGTCGACTGCAGAAACATGATAGTTCAATTTCAATTTCTGAATGAGCCCATCCTAGAGTAGAAGGGTAGCGCTTTGTCTTTTAGGGGTCAGGTTATTTCCTAACTTCGGGCAAGGAAAATAATTTCTAAGGGGTGTGTGTACATCTCGTGCATGTCAAGGATTCTAGTTCTGATTCTCCCAGTATCGAATCAGTCCCAGTAGTTAATGAATATTTAGACGTCTTTCCCAAAGATCTTCCAGGCATTTCTCCCGAAAGGAAAATAGACTTTGGTATAAACCTTCTCCCAGATACTCAACCTATTTCTATTTTGCCCTACAGAATGGCACCAGCAGAACTCAAGGAATAGAAAGATCAGTTGAAGGATCTCTTGTATAAGGGATTCATCAGGCCCAGTGTATCCCCATGGGGTGTGCCAGTCTTATTTGTGCGCAAGAAAGACGGTTCTCTCAAAATATGTATTAATTATCGTCGGCTCAACAAAGTCACGATCAAGAATAGGTATCTGCTGCCTAGGATAGATGAGTTATTTGATCAACTTTAGGGTGTCAGTTATTTCTCCAAGATAGACCTCAGATCAGGCTATCATCAGCTCAGAGTTAGAGAATGTGACATTTCGAAGACAGCTTTTCATACTCGGTATGGTCATTTTGAATTTCTAGTCATGTCCTTTGGTATTACCAATGTCCCTGCAGCTTTTATGGACTTGATGAACCGGGTGTTTAAGCAGTACTTGGACACATTCGTCATAGTCTTCATAGATGATATTCTGGTCTATTCTTGCACAGAGAGTGATCATTTAGACATCTCATAATTGTTCTTCAGACTCACCAGTTGTTCGCCAAGTTCAGTAAGTGCAAATTTTGGATAAAATAGTAGCATTCCTTGGCCACATTATTTCCAGTGATGGCGTTAGAGTAGATCCTCAATAAATTGAAACAGTAAAAAACTGGCCTCTCCCTATCTCTCCATCAGATATCAGGAGTTTCTTGGGTTTAGCTGGCTATTACCGATGGTTTGTTGAGGGATTTTCTTATATTGCATCTCCTATGTACAGATTGACTCAAAAGAAGGTCAAGTTTCAGTGGTCAAAACCTTGCAAAAAGAGTTTTCAAGAGTTGAAGACTCAACTCACCTCAGCTCCAGTTTTAGCACTTCCCGACAGTTCCGATGGATTCATAGTATATTGTGATGTATCTAGAGTAGGTTTTGGTTGTGTCCTCATACAGAATGGTAGAGTCATAGCCTACGCCTCCAGACATTTAAATCCCCATAAGAAAAATTATCCTACTCATGACCTTGAGTTAGCAACAGTTGTCTCTGCCTTAAATATATGGAGGTATTATCTATACAGTGTTCATGTAGATGTATTCACAGATCATAAGTGCCTTCAGTATGTCTTTCCCAAGAAAGATCTCAATCTTTGTCAGAGAAGGTGGTTAGAGCTCTTGAAGGATTATGACTTGAGTTTCCTTTATCATCCTGGCAAGGATAATATAGTGGCCGACACACTCAGTAGATTATCCATGGGTAGTATTTCCCATGTTGAGGATAGTAAGAAGAAATTAGCTCAAGAGATTCATCAGCTTGCCAGACTAGGCGTTCACTTAGTCGACTCTTCAGAGGGTGGTGTATGTGTTCAGAGTAGTTTAGAGTCATCTCTAATTTTAGAGGTGAAAGATAAGCAAGACAGGGATCCTAGACTTGTCAAGCTAAAAGAGTCAGGAAGTAGAGGTTTTCTTCCAAGGGGGAGATGGTGTTCTTCGTTGTCAGGGTCGTTTGTGTGTTCTCGGTGTAGATGAATTGAGGCAGCGAATTCTTGCAGTAGCGCATGGTGCACAGTACTCTATTCATCCGGGGGCCACTAAGATATACCACGACTTACGGTAGATCTATTGGTAGAGTGGGATGAAGAGGGACATTACAGAGTTTGTGGCTAAGTGCTCTACATATCAGCAGGTTAAGATAGAGCATCAGAAACCTAGTGGTTCCATGTAGGAGTTCACTATTCATACTTGGAAGTGGAAAGAAGTGAACATGGACTTTGTGACGGGTTTGCCTAGAACACATCATCAGCATGATTCAGTTTGGGTCATTGTAGACAGAATAACCAAGTCAGCTCATTTCCTTCCAGTTCATACCTCTTACTCAGCCGAGGATTATGCCAAACTCTATATCAGGGAGTTGGTCAGATTAAATGGTGTTCCACTATTTATCATCTCAGATAGGGGTACCCAATTTACCTCTCACTTCTAGAAAGCGTTCCAAAAGGGTCTTGGTACCCCAGTTCATCTCAGTACAACATTTCATCCTCCAACAGATGGTCAAGTAGAATGGACCATTCATACTCTAGAAGATATGCTAAGGGCGTGTGTAATTGATTTCAAGAAAAGCTGGGATGACCACTTGCCTTTGATTGAGTTCGCATACAACAACAACTGTCACTCCAGTATTCAGATGGCTCCATTCGAAGCTCTCTATGGTGGGAGATATAGGTCTCTGATTGGTTGGTTCAAAGTTAGTGAGACCACAGTCATAGGGCCTGACTTAGTATTCGATGCCTTAGAGAAAGTTCAATTGATCAGAGAAAGACTCTGGGATATTCATATCCAACAGAAGTCTTATGCGGATGTTCATAGAAAGGATCTCAAATTTGAGGCCGATGACTATGTCTATCTCAAAATCTCTCCCATGAAGGGAGTGAAGAGATTCAGCAAAAAGGGAAAGCTCAGTCCCTGATATCTCGGTCCCTTCAGGATTCTCAGTCACTTAGGCAAGGTAGCCTATGAGCTCAAATTGCCTTCAGATCTAGCCTCAGTTCATCCAGTCTTCAATGTCTCTTTGCTCAAGAAGTGCGTAGGTGACCCAGCAGTTGTAGTCCCTATTCAGAGCATTGGCATTCAGAATAGCCTCTCTTATGAAGAGATTCCAATTGAAATCCTCGACTATTAGACTTATAGGTTGAGGAACAAAAAAGTCCCTCTAGTCAAGGTTATTTGGCGAAATCAGTCCATGGAGGGAGCTACTTGGGAAGCAGAAGCAGACATGCAAACCAAGTACCCTCATCTTTTCTCCGCTAATTCAGGCTTAGCTCGAGGTAACCATTTTCCTTAAGCTTATTTAGTTACATGTTCAAAATTCCAGTATAAAGTTGGTATCAAGTATCAGTGTATAGCTTATCATACATTCATGAGTTCAGCTTATCAGTCATGCATCAGATATGCATGTTTAGTTGGGATATATTCATTTTTGAATTCAATTCAGTCCTAAAATTATGTGCTAGTTGATAATGATTAGTGTATGCATCATTTTATCTTTTCTCCCCTCTCAAGCAGTCATCATTCAAATATGAATGTTTCAAAGGGGGAGATATTGTAATACCCCAAAAAATCTAAACCAATATTAGAGCCATGTACCAAGCTCATGCATAGTACATCATGGTTATTTTTTAGTTTTATGAGTAGGTTAGATGTATATTAAGGCTTCAAATAACTCCTAGCTATCAGACAAATCAAAACATTCCTTATCGATTAAATTCTTGAGAAAGATATTGGTATAGTCAACTTCAAATGATAATATCTCTCATTATACTTGGAATTTTTGAGTTCATGACCTATCAACAGATATATAATTGAATTATCTTTCCAACTATACCAATTTTGCCTAAATCCGATATCGGAGCAAAGAGTTATTCCTATTTTACTCCAGCATGTCAGGCTGGAAACTGTGTGACGACATTCGTGGTAGCTTACCACATTTGTGACGCCCTACCATGAAGGTTGTCAGCCTTAGGCAAAATCCATCTCATGTGTGATGACATTCATGGTAGCTTACCACATTTGTGATGCCCTACCATGAAGTTTGTCGCCTTAGGAAGAATCCAGCTCCTGTGTGACGATATTCGTGGTAGCTTACCACATTTGTGATGCCCTACCATGAAGGTCGTTAGCCTTAGGCATAAACCAGATCCTAATTGATGACATTCGTGGTAGCTTACCACATTTGTGATGGCCTACCACGACGGTCATCAGACTTAGGCAGAAACCATCAATTCCAGCTCCTGTGTGACGATATTTTTGATGGCTTACCACATTTTTGATGCCTTGTCACAAATATCGTCAGCTATGATTTTCAGCAATTGGGAATTTATTTCATAAGGGTATTTTGGTCTTTTTCTTCACCTTTCATGACTTATAACCCTAAAGACGCATAATTTTCCCCATTTTTCTTCAGTTAAGCATCTTAAAAACCCACTCTTACACTCTCAACTATAAGATTAGGGTTTTCTCTCAAGATCATCTCTTCAAGAGTAAGACTAAGGAATTCTTCAAAAACCTTCAGAAATATTAGATCTTTTTTAAGATTCAATCACTAAGGTATGCGTAGTGTTCATCTATGGATCCAATCCGTTCATAGAGCTCAAGAACCATGTTTTAAATATTATTTTGTAAACCTTTTGTAGAGATATGAGTATGTACATATTGACGATTATTTTTTAAGTTTCAATGTAATGTCTAAAGGTGTTTTCATGGAATATATATGTTTGTTAATTGAGAACCATGAACTTTAGGTGGTTTAATATGGTGCAAGTATGAAACCCACCTATGCCTTAAAGAATGCATGCAAGGTGTTTGATAAAATGCTTAGGATGCTAGAAATTTATGTTCGTATGGTTTTATAATGTCTAAATGACAAGTTAATGCTAGCTATATACTTCAATATGAATTCCATGCTTTTCATGTGTTGCTATTGTGGTGGTATGAAGCATGCAAGATAATGGAGATATACAATATGTACCCGAAATATATCCATGCATTCCCTATAATGTTTAAGATGTTGAATAACTATACGAAATATTATATCCCTTACTTATGATATTATGAATTGTGGACTCAAATCTTGTGATCAGGTCATGCCATGTGTGTCAGTTTTCTTCTATCGAGTCTTGGGGGTATTCGTACCCGAAAAATATAGCTGTGTGCCTAGATCCATGTCATGTTGTCACGATAATCTCAGTCAAGTTATAATCTATAGAACTCAGTCAGTCATGTGACTCAGGAAACCTCAGAAATCTCATGATCTCAGTTAACTCTAAGATAATAGTACTACTCTGTCAGTCAATGAAAGTCAGTTAATCTGTCCATGTGCAGTCAGTTGAATCATGTTGTCTCTTCAGATGGGAGTAGAGGTTAGCACCGAGTGAACCCAAGGATGGGGAATCACCTACCAGTTTTAGGGTGTGATTCTTAGCAGTCATCCTTGTGTTCCAGAACTACGTAGCCAGCGTAGGTTGAGACATCTTAGCCTGTCAGATTAGGGTTGATGAGGTGGCTTAATCTATCAGTTTAGGGTTCCACCATTCTCAGTTTGAGTACCTGCCAGATAAGGGCCACTCACAACTGTCCTTACCAATAACGCGGTATTGACACCTCTCCAGTCGGGGCAGAGATTGGACCCCAGCTTAGCTGTAATGGTATACAAGGGGCATGTCAGTTAAACAATTGCCTCCCACAGTTTCAGTATCAGTCTTAGTAAAGAACTCAGACAATTCTTCAGATATCAGTATACCAGGACTGTTAGATACAGTCAAATTCAGTTATAGCACGGAACTCAAAGATTTCAACCAGATTTAGGGCTGTTAGATACAGTCATCTATGTTATCAGAACTATGGTTCCAGCCATGTATTAGCATACAGATTTAGCCATTTCATACTCATGATCTTAGTTACTATGTATGTTTGTTTGTACTCTTACGTTCATATCAGTCAGTCAGTAGCATTATTCATGCATGTAAACCTTTCGCATTAGCCTACCTCACTCGTATACTTAGTACTCCAGTTGTATTGGTGCATTTGCGCTATGGTAATTTCTTTTCATGTTACACCATAGGTTCAGGGGCATGAGTCCCAGACCAGCAGTAGCAGTCGCATTCAACATACAGAGTTTCAGTGAGTCCTCTTCATTCGAGGACAATATGATTTGATTTATTCATTATTATTTTAGCTAGTTATCAGTTTACGGAGTTAGTTGGAGACAAGTTCCTTCAAATCCTTATTTAGATAGTACTTATAGGTTTTCAGATTCAGTATTCAGACTTATGTTCAGATTTAGCTTTCAGATTCACTTTTTAGTTGTTTTGGGTATTTTTTGCCCATATGGATATTATATTATTTCAGTTAAACCTTATGACCCATTGTGCATGTTTTCCGTATTATTATGTCATGAATTATAGTATACAGGTACAAATATCCGTCATAGGTTAGCTTGTGGTCCCTCGGGGTCATAAGTACCGTGTAGCATTCTAGTTCAGAAAATTAGGGCGTTACAACTAGCCAATATACAAATAAAGAGTGAAGGAAGGATATATAGTTGTAATATAAGGCCAAAGGATAATATACGAATACAAATAAATAAGGAAAGAGAGGGATATAAATAAATATTATATATATACACACACACATATATGACAGTGTCCAAGCGCACACGCAAGTGTGCATGGTCTTATCAAGTATTAAAGTGGCCTTCAAGAAGCCAAGTATCCATCCCACAAAGACTTGATTTGACAACAATTCTATTTTAGTTCATAAATTCAATTCAATTGATGTGAGAATAACTAACAGAGAGTTTAGAATTTATAACTTAAAAAAAGTAAACAATACGTAATGTAAATTTCTTGAAGCAATCAATAATAGAAAACCCAGGGTAGAACACTTTGAACAATCATATTATGTTGTTGAACTTTATTCGTTAACTTGCATATCTTAGTTGCAGATTCTTAGGGTTATTTGCAAGATTATGGTTTCCCCTAAGTTGAACCTTACAACTACATCGTTGAGCGGGGATGTAATAATCCAATTAGGTTATTTAAGCTATCATCTTATGTTTGAATCAAGTTCAGCTCCTAAGTACATCCCTATCCTAGGTGCTAATCTCAATTCTTTATTTCATAAAAGAATAAAAACCAAAACTTTGTTCATCTACCTATTCTAGTCCCTCTTCGCTCTCCCGAGATCAAAAGATAGACAATTGATATATTCTAAGGGTCGTAAATCCTTAAAATAGTTAAATCAAATATGAACACAACCAATAATGATAAGCAATGTTAGACAAACTTAATTCAAAACAAAAGTAATCATGTTCTTGGCTTTAACCCCAAAAAAGAGTGTTTAGCCACACATAGTCATAATCATAATCACAAGGTTGTAACTAACAACTAAAAATATGAATAAACTAAATATATTAATAAAAACCTAATGAAGAAGTTGTAGCAGCCCCTTGATCTCCAAAATATGTCAAAAGATCTGTAAAAATATGATACAATATGTATTTATAGTATAGGGGTAAGCCAAGTCCGTGTTGGAATTGAATTAGCAGGAAATGCCCAGGGGTGGAGTGGACCATGCATCCCACCCTCTATCCCTATGAAATGGATCATGTGACGCACACTCTATTCCACAGGAATAGAGCATACGACGCACGCTTGTCGCACGCCTTTACTGCTTGGTCCTTCCTCCTTTCATCCCCTTTCTTGTGGTGTCTTTCCAGTTATTTTTCAGCCCCTATATCATCCATATATCATCATATTAAGCTAAAAAAGGATTCTACAAGAACACACCACATGAATTAGAGGTACAAACACATAATATCCATCATGATGAATAAAAATCAAGAGCTTAGACTAGGTTGGTTTCCATGATCTTTCACTTCAAGTTTCAACTCTTTCCTTGCCTCAATTGAAATTTGTACACTTCTAAAAAGTTGTTACACATATAATAACACATTTAAAACATAATGAACACATAAAAACACTATAGAGTCCATCAAGATAGACTAGACAAGCAACTAGCTCAAGCTAGATAAACTAGTTTTCTCTATTGAACTCTAATTGACTCTTTGCAGTACCAACTTGCTTGGAATTCACTTTGAACATTTTAAACACTTGCTTTAAAACTTTGATACACATTTAACTCATTATCAATCCATATAGCATAGAATCATCCTTAAAAAATGCTAAAAAGATTAGAATAGTGACACTAGAATGCATACATACACCCAACATCACCACCTCTCACTTAAAGCCTTGTTTATCCTCGAACAACTCTTCACTATAAACATCATGAGTTGGAGACTCTACACTTCTAAAACATGCAATACACTCAAGCTAGTACTACAATGACTACACAGAATGCAAGTTTACAATACTAAGCATGTTATGTACAATTGAAAGTTCAAGAACACTACTTCGAAATATCCTAGCCTCAAGAATTGGCTCACCTAAGTGGAAAACTCATGCTTATCATTCACTCGAGGACATCATAAAAATCACTCACATTCATCAAACGTGTTCCCTCACAATAAGAGAGTTATTTATAATCACTTGCAATAATGCAATTTATCACAGTGGTTTACAAAAATTAAATTACGCTTACTCTCACAAGGAAATCACAAGTTACATGCAATGAACCATAGGCTTGTCCTTAGTGTAATGCTCCACTAATATTAGAATGATGAACTTAGGATCAATTAGGTCTTTTTTGGATTGTAAAGTAGGCTAAGGGATGGGTAGGAACTATTTGGAAATAGTGACTAACCTCTCTAAGTGCTTTAATACACTATATTATACATTAGAACCAATCTCCAACAACCAATTTACACCATTTTTGTCTACCCCATTCTTTTGTTTTTCCCCATCTCTTTTAAGCATTTTCACAAACACATAGTGGTCGTATTGTTTATTCCTTCAAGATTCAATTTTTCTCATTTTATACAATCATGGGAATATTTCTAACACAATTTATATCACTACGAACTACCCCTCATCAAATATAAATACCAATAACTATTACCTTGGGGCATCAATTTCACATTTTTCTTCTTTAATTTCTCAAACTCCTTACTAAATCAATTTTTTATTAAAGCACTTAGGAGCTTTTTGGATCAAATTATGGTCTATCAAAGAAGGGAATTTGGCTACATATGAGGCTACAAAAGAAAATGCTAAAGGCTCAATGGGATTTAACTAAGATTATGCACAAGGGTAGGTAAAAAAGAAGGTATAAAACAAGGCTATCAAAGATATGCCTATAACATCTCCTAAACCCACACTTTTAATTTCGCTTTACACACACACCGGTAAAGTTCTAGACATCACATGCCACAAGGAATAAAGTAAAACACACACACACATGGAGCATGCTCAACTCAATAGGATCATCATAGACTCTCAACCACACAATAACATGAATTCAATAGTAAGCCAACAAGTGAAAGAGTCACAAAAATGAGCCTAAGAGTCTTAAAAGTAGTAATTCATTCAATCAACATGCTTTTACAAACAAACCCATCTGCATCATGTAGTAAAAAATGTTACCAACAAGAATATCTCACACAAAAGTTTTTAAATTGAGTCAAAATTTGGGAATTTCCCCATCCCACACTTAAAAATCTACTTTATCCCCAAAGTGAATTTAAATGTAAGAGATAGAAATACTCCCAAAGGCCTCTAGGCCTAGCTAGTAGCATCTTTACACATAAAGGAGATCCATGGGACCGAACACTCGGCCTTTCCTATGCTCCTTAGCTTAAGTTTATGGTACTCAGACTTCCCATTAACCTGTGACCCAACCAAAAACAACAACTACGTGAAGTAAAAATTGAAAACTAAAAAGAAAACATACCTTCTTAACTTGGGTTGCCTCCCAAATAGCTCCTGAGTTACAGTTGCGGCACAACCCAACTCAACTCAACCATATTCGTTTACCATTTTACTCCCTTTTATGAGCCATTTTCTCATTTGTTTATGACCTTTTGAGTTTGCACTCTCAAAGTCAACATCTTTTTCCAATTCAACCTTCGTCATGTTGGGAAATAGTAGATTCCACTTGGGCCGCTTAATCAGGTAATCCAAAGAATTCTTTGGTGGATTAACCACCCTACTCTTTTCTCCTTCAATAACATTGATCATACATAAATCTTTATATTGGGAATTTACAATGGGTTCTTTGTAAACATCAAATACCACCTCATCATCATCTCTTCTCATTCTGAGCGTCCCTTCTCTAACATCAATCAAGGCCCCTCCAGTTGCTAAGAATGAACCCCAAGATGATCGGTACCTATTCATTTACCTCAAAATCAAGAACAATAAAGTCAACAGGTATAATGAATTTACCAACCTTTATGAGGACATCCTTAATTATTCCATCTGGATGTGTAAATGACCCATCTACTAGCTGAAACACCAAAGTGGCTGATCTAGTCTTTCCCAAACCCAATATTTTAAATAGAGATAGGGGCATCAAGTTTATGCTTGCCCCTAATCCACTTAGTGCATGGACTACTTTTCTCCTAATTTGAATGTGGATAGGAAACCTCCCCCAATCTCTCAATTTCTTGGGGATTTTCTGTGTCATCATAATGCTACACTCTTCTGTGAGTGTTATAGCTCCCACATCCTGTAATTTTATCTTATTAGCCACTACATCCCTTAAGTACTTTGTGTACTTGGGAATACTCTATAAAATATCTAGCAAAGGTAAATTAATATACATCTCTCTTAATGTATCAAAGAGCTTTTTGAACATAGCATCCTCCTTCGCTTTCATGTGCTTCTGTAGGAAAGACAGTGGAAAAATTTTCTTTACTTCTTTTGCAATACTTTCTTCTTTCAAGTACTCAGACTTCCTTGAATTTTCAGTAAATTCTTTATTTACCTGTTCAATCACTACATCAGTATCTACCTCCTTGGTTGTCTTTGGAGGTTCTCTTTGAAGCTCTTTACTACCTCTTAAGGTGATTGCCATGACTTGCTTTGGATTTTCTGTATTTGCTGGCAAAGCACCTTGTGGCCTAGTAGTGAATGCTTACTGTAACTGCCTAATTTTTAACTCTAAGCTTCTCTCGGCCGTTTGCAAATTATTTAAGTCTGCAGCAAACTGTGCCTGATTAGCTAAGAGTTGTTTCATTATCTCTTCCATGTTAGTAGTTGACTAGTTTGTTTGTGCTTGTGGTTGCAAATTTTATTATTGTGCATTCCACGGCTGAGTCTGCTACTTCATGTTGTAAGCATTACCATAATTCAGCCTTTGAGCATTGCCTACATACATTACTAATTTTGGATTTAAAGCACACATGGCCTCAACATTGTCACTATTTTTGCACACTTCACACCAACCTACAGCTTGTTGGATGGCATTGAGTATGGTTGTAGGTAGTACTTCTCCTAACTTCTTACTGCTAAACTAAGTGTTAATCAAATTTTGTAATACAGAAACCTATGCTGATAAGGATATGAATTGGTCCACCTCCAATACACCTATAATTCCTTGTGTAGAACTTCTAGAATATGAATGCCACTCAGGATTTCCTTGTTCTATGCGGTTCAACAATGTGTACAACTCATCATAAGTCAACTCTAGTGCTTGACCACCTACAGCTGAATTTAGCAAAATCATTATATTGTGATCAAGAGCTTCTACAAAAGTATGAGCAAGTACCTTATTGGACTGTTGGTGGTGTGGACAATCCCGAAGAAGAACCTTGAAGCATTCCCAAGCATGATATAGAATTTCATCAGGCTTTTATTTGAAGCTCACTATCTCACTGCGAAGTCTCCTAGCCTTGCGTGATGGAAAGAATTTGATAAGAAACTCCCATGATGTGGTTAAATTGGCCAGCTCCGCACTCAACCACCTTTTAGATTCCCCTAAAAGTGAATGGAGGAATAGTGTGAGCCTCAATAATCTATACTCACCTAGTCAGAATGAATGTGTCAGTAAGCTCAATAAAAGTCTGCTAGTGTATTTGTGGATCCTCGCGTGAAAGCCCTACAAACTGTCCACTGCTAATGAGAAGCTGTACCATATTGTGTTTCAACTCAAAACTACCCCCAGCTGCTGGTGTTTGAATTGGGGTAGTCGAGTTCTTTGGAAGTGGGACTGCAACTTCCCTAACTGTCCTTCGGGCTGCTTGTTGTTCAGCCATTGGAACTATATTCTCTTGGTCTTCTTGGATTTGAGGAATTCTAGGGAGAAGGATTTCTTCTCTCCTATGTTGGTAAAAGTCTTGCTAAGGTTCAGGGCTTGGTTCTACCAACTCCCGATCCCTTGCCAGCTTATCAACCTAAAAACCTGTTTCCTGTAATAACAAAACCATGACCAAGCATAAAAATACCAAATAAATCTAAAAGTAAAACAAAAATAAATAGTTGCCGAATAACAAGTCCCCGACAATGGTGCAAAAAACTTGACAGCGCCAAAGCACACATACAAGTGACGTGGTCTTATCAAGTAGTAAAGTAGCCTTTAAAAAGCCAAGTATCGATCCCACAGAGACTTGATTTGGCAATAATTCTATTTTAGTTCACAATTTCGATTCAATTGATGTGAGCGTAACCAAAAAGAGAGTTTGGAATTTATAACTAGAGAAAAGTAAACAATACATAATGTAAAGATCTTGAAATAATCAATAAGAGAAAACCCAGGGTTCAAGCACTTTGAATAATCATATTATGTTGTTGAAATCCATTCGTTAACTTGATTATCTTAGTTGTGGATTCGTAGGGTTATTTTCATGATTATGGTTTACCAACCTCTAATCCTTTACCTAAGTTGAACCTTATAACTACATCATTGAGTGGGGATGTAATAATCCAATTAGGTTTTTTAAGCTATCATCCTACGTGTGAATCAATTTTGGCTTCTAAGTACATCCCTGTCTTAGGTGCTAAGTTCAATTCTTTATTTCATAAAAGAATATAAACCCAAACTTTGTTCATCACCTTATTCTATCCCCTATTCCCTCTCCCGGGATCAAAAGGTAGACAATGGATATATTCTAAGGGTCGCGAATTCTTAAAATAGTAATCAAATATGAACACAACTAATAATGATAAGTAAAGTTAAACAAACTTAATTCAAAATAAAAGTAATCATGTTCTTGGCTTCAACCCCAAAAAAGGGCGTTTAGCCATGCATAGTCATAATCATAATCACAAGGTTGTAATTAATGACTAAAAACATGAATGAACTAAATAAAATTAATAAAAACCTAATGAAGAAGTTGTAGCATCCCCTTGATCTCCAAAATATGTCAAAGGATCTGTAAAAATGTGATACAACATATATTTATAGTATTGGGGTAAGCCAAGTCCATGTTGGAATTGACTTAGCATGAAACACTCAGGGGTGGAGTGGACCATGTATCGCACCCCATATTCCTATGGAATGGAGAATGCAACATACCCTCTATTCCATAGGAATAGAGCATGTGATACACGCTTATCGCACGCCTTCACTGGAATTTGCTTCCCGAATTTTGGTTAAGTGTTGGTCCTTCCTCCTTTCATCCCTTGTCTTGTGGTGTCTTTTCGATGATTTTAAAGCCTCTATATCATCCATAAATCATCATATGAATCTCAAAAAGGATCCTACAAGAACAAACCACACGAATTAGAGGTACAAACACAATATCCATCACGATGAATAAAAAATAAAAGCATAGACTAGGTTGGTTTCTATGATCTTTCACTTCAAGTTTCAACTCTTTCCTTGCTTCAATTGAACTTTGTACACTTATAACAAGTTTTTACACATATAATAACATATTTAAAACATAAGGAACACATAAAACACAATAGAGTCCATCAAGATAGACTAGACAAGCAACTAGCTCAAGCTAGAAAAACTAGTTTTCTCTATTGAACTCTAATTGACTCTTTGAAGTACCAACTTGCTTGGAATTCACTTTGAACATTGTAAACACGTGATTTAACACTTTGATACATGTTTGTCTCATTATCAACCCATATAGCATAGAATCAACCTCAAAACACGACTAAAAAGACTAGAATAGTGACACTAGAATGCATAAATACTCCCAACATCAATATATATATACACACACCCTTTGTAGGACAAAACTTAAAGATAATAACCTAAGGGAACAAATCTAACCTCTTGTAAGTCATAGCCAAGAAAGAAAGCTAATACTAGCATAATTAGGGTGTCTAATCAAGAGATGACTAAATATGAGATAATCTAACTATAACATATCTTACTATGAGAAAGAAAAGGAATTAGAAATGTAACGACAATCTCGAGTACGGGTCCATAATCACCCTACTACAAACTAATCATAATAACTAACAATAAAGTAACCTGCTAGTCAAAACTTAAGATAACCTAACCGGGCCCTCATAAGACTCAAAGATCCAATCAAACTATTCTACTGTGATCGGCAATGCATATAAATAAATGGATGAAATATAAACCAATAGTAAGCCATGTCCATGAATCCTTCCATACAATAAGCACCATCGTCTAACTAGTTCCTTAACCTAATAAGTACTCCATTAGTGCTGGGATCAAATAAAAAATAGTATCTTAAATACCGTACTTGAACCAAAAATAGTATGATAGATGCTGAACTTGAATTAGAAATAGTACATAGATGTTGGACTTGAACCAGAAATAATATCATAAATTCCTGACTTGAACCAGAAATAGTATCATAAATGTGGGACTTGAACGAAAAATAGTTTTATAAGTACTGAACTCGAATAAAAATTATAGTACCATGACTGAATGGGACTAAATTAGTATAATACCGTAGAAAAGGTCAGAATCTCTCTCGACCAAAGTAATTAGTAGTGGTAAAAGAGTGGATAAACCACAGGCTAGAATTAATCTCGATCTATGTTCTAAAGCATCATTTTTAGTTTCAAAAGCTCGTAAATCATTAAATACGGTGGTATGATTTTTGTTATAAAATAGTTCATTTTAAAATTGAAAAGTTAACTAAATCCCTTTTCAAAAAATAATAGTAAAGTCATGGTTTTGCTTGAAACGGTACCAATAAGTGAGAATGAATGTGCCTAAAAGTATGCATGTCATTACCAATATCCACCTAGTACAACATTAAGTGTCTAATTATCTATAAACTAGTATCAGGCCCCAATCACTAAGTTGAATGGTAAAGTATATGCCAAGGAATCCTTAATATCAACTATGGTTGATGCTTATAATTAAGAGTAAAAGTGTCCAATGGCCATAACAAGTATTTTATCCTAAGTGTCGGGTCACCTTTTGATTCCAAATTCCCTAACTAGGCTAAGTCATGATATACTAGTCATAAAGATATCCTATAATCCATACTTAGTATGGGATTCATACTATACACAATCTCATAGAGAAAAGTAGACTAAATCATACCTCGATGCCGAACTGAAATTCTTGAATCATCCATTAGTCGCTCATTTTTCTCCATGATTCCAAAACCCCTCCACACAATGAAAATAATAATCTATATGTCAATTAGAGTACAATGAGAACCATATTACTATAAAAATATTCTGGTTGACATTTGGGTCAAGAATGAGAAAGTGGGGCCCATAAATAAAATCCAAAATTGAATCCGTCACGAGCCTTCATGAAGGATAAGGAATGCATGCTCAAAATTTGAGCACAAACGGAGCTCGAATCAATGCCCACAAATTTAAGAAGTTTAAAAACTAATTTCTATGTATTTACAAGGAAAAAAGAAGAATTTTATGAGGGAAAACAATGAAAAATTATCAAGAGGTGTTGAATTATCTTACCTTAGCCTCAGCGGATGATTTCCCACAATTTCCCATGCTTTATGCTCCAAAAATAGCAAAAAGGGGTTTTGAGCCACAATTTTTGTTGGAAATTATGAAAAACGAAATGGTATTCTTAGAAAATGAGAAATATGAAGTTATAATCACATATTCAATGATTATACAAGAAAAACGCATCAATAATTATAAAAAACGGAGCTTCCTAACTCCTAAAATGTCAAAAATATGAAATGGATTCAATTTAGGTCTTATACTTAGTGTTGGTCACTTAGGCGACACTTTGTTCACTTAAGTAAACTATTCAAAGGGTAAAAATAGTTCTTAATAAGGACAAATGGTCGCTTAAGAGACCTGGTCAATTGGTCAATGGTTGCTTAAGCAGACACACCAGGACCAACAACTTTCAAAACTTGTTTTTGACTATTGAAACTCATCAAGAACCTTATGAACATGAATGAATAGTGAAAATTGATCATAAAATGTGTTACGGATAAAATGGAATCATTGGATTTAGGAAAAAAGGTCATTTACAAAAAATAATACCCAGAACCCCTATTAGGCTATTTTAACTAATTCCATCTAAACATTCAAAGTAAAATATAAAGGCCTAGGAGCCGAACTAACTATGCGACCATACTATATTCGACATTTAAGAATCAACAGTGCCATTAAAATTTCCATCCAAGGTCATCTCGATCAAATGTAGGTTCCACACTCAAAGGGTCATTTTAACCAAAATTCACCCAATTGTCCAAAATGAGTTTAAAAGCCTTGGGACCCAAACCAAGGACCCCATATCCTAAAATCAATGTTCCAGAGATAACAATGTTGTTGGATTTCTTATCTGAGGCTGTTTACTAGGAGATTAGGTCCAAGACCAATTTTATAACAATGATAGCTCCAAAATAGAAAAATGAGACTAAAATTCAAATGAATTGTCTGATAACCGAATCAATAGTTTCAATAAGTCATATGACCTATTGTCGTTATAGGAAGGCTAGAGATGCTGGAAACATGCAAAAATCAAAGAAATTACCTGGAGGTTAATTAAAATGCGACTACTAAAAGGACTTTTATTCGCGAAAGAAATTGGATAGACAGAGCTTGAAAGAATGAGGTACTAGGCCTATGTAACCCGAGGATGTCTCACCAGATAACCTCTAAGCAGAATAGCGCTCCCAAAGTATTTTGATATAGGCATCCCTTTTCAATTACCTTCCTTTTTTCACATTCCAAATAGACACAAGTCAATCTCAACAACCAACTGGTTTTCAACTGAATCAAGAACGGCTTATGCACATAAACCCAAACAATGACATACTGGAATCACACTAAAACAAGCAAAACCAAGAAAAACTCAACCAAGGTAAAGGCCACCCAAGGCATGAGCTATACCACCAACTCCAAATTACAAATATGACATTTATTTACCTCTTTAAACTAGATGTCTGCTATGAACTGCATAGAATGTCATTTGAGTCCTATATGTGCAATCACATCAAACTAACCTCAAAAGACTGAAGCTGATCTACCAAAAATCCATACCAGCGAGCATAAGTATAAGTCCATAAGGCGATACCTTGATATAAAATTAGAGACAATAAAAGCCTGCAATCTTCTGCCATGGCTACAACAGGTTCGGATGACCCCAAAATCAATAATCAGAAATCCAAAGCACAAACTGTTAAAATTAAATGATCTGCTCCAAAATGTCCCACTAATTGAGGATTAAACCATGCTAAGCCTAGCTTAAACATACTTGTTTTGTTAAGAAGACAATTCAAAATTCCAACAAAAATTGAGAATCAAGGTCAAGAGCAATAAAAGATAATACTGTGTGCTGAGTATGTATCAAGCAAGCATATCCTATCTAAGCAGAAGAAAAATGAGATAGTACATAATTAGTAGGCTTAGACAACCTTTAAAAAAGTCTTAACCAAAATAAATTTGGAAATAGAGGCTCCACCAAAGCTCTACAACTCACAGCGTCTCCACACCAAAGTTGAACTGCTAAGTCTTAACTGTCCAAACAAATCTTATTGATGACTAAGCATCCAGATTCAAAATCTATCATAACCTTCAAGATGTTATTCCAAAGAGAAAAAAATCCAAACTTAAACCAACAAATCTGAACTATAGAGAAACTACCAAATCAACCTTACTATTAGAAATCCGGCATATCCCTAATGATTTCTGCAAGAGCCAAAATTTAAATGTAGCTGAAGAACAAAACCAAAAATGGGGAAAACTATTGACCAAAGACATAAGCCATCAACTCCATATCTGTTGAATATCATAAAGCATCAAGGTGTGACCAAGAACTCAGTATAGGTACAAATAGTTCTAGTGATAGCCAAAGCTCGAGCAACTAAAAAAAGTATAACCTTAGCCTAAATCAGGTCAAACCAATACTTAATATCAATAGAAACCCACCTAGTCTCCAAAAACTAATAACCAAGCATATATCACCATGTAGAATCATCCCATGAAGTCATATTGAGCTGAGACATTTACCAACTTAAGCAGTTTCTAAATTCTCTCTCTTAAACCAACCTCAACTCAACTGAATAATGAACAACATCATTAGAAAAAAGGAGTACCTAACACAATATCAATACCAATATCAAAACCACTATGTGGTAATGAACCTGCCAAATAGGAAGGGTAAATCTCAGATTGATCAATCTCTAGAACGGACCACAAAATAAGTTGTCAATGCTAGAATCACAACTACACCATGAAAGACCTAACCTACTTTCACTTTTAGAACTCACTCAATAATTGAACTTGCCTCATTAAAATAAAGAAAGACCAACCAACCAAGGCTCCAGAAAATAAATAAGAATTGCAAGAAGGTAAACACTAACTAGATAACACTAGTCTAGCTATCTATCATCCAAGAACCATTCATGGTCAAAACAATAACATTAACAATAATAAAATAAAGTGCAAGTGGCATAAGAAAATGGAAAGAATAACCAGTACCACTCTAAGGTCACAGCATGGCCATAATGCTAAATAAAAGAGAGTTTAACCTAAATTTATACCCTAAGGAAAATAACACACTAATCCGCTTAATCCACTAGTAAATTAAATCTTCTATAGGGTAGTCATCTATGCATAGATCCACATAAGTCATACAACAACTAATATATTAATATAAAGGCATGAGTCACTGATGGGTATAGAAACCCCAATGCAATTAAAATAATAACTAAAAGATAGAAAGTCAAATCGCACCTATATCAATAAAATCATAGTCTTGACATTTCTAAAGGAGAAAGAACTTGAGTGCGTCTAATCCTGGAATGAGTGTCTAAATGACAAATTGAGGCACTAAGTACACTACCTCTAACTGAAGGTGTCACAAACCTACGAGGATGATTTGTTAGAGCTAATTGACTAGTAATCCCACACAAAAGATACTCTCTAGATTAGTGACTGGTCTCTCTGCAATCATAACAAACCCTTGAAGTGCTAAACTAGCGAGAAATACAAGCTAACACTAATTGGCTAACTAACTAATTCCAGGGACACTCTCTCCTAAAATGACCATTCTCCTAAAAATCATGACATACCTAAGGAGATTTTTGCTAGTAAGAAGCATGTATTGACTATATCTATCAAACTAACTCCTACCTGGGCACTCCCTAGACCAATAGAAAATCTTGCCATAATCAAAACAGGCTCTTAGAATACTCTGAGGTGATATACCAACTGATCAAGAATGGCTGTCATAACATAAAGGTCCATAGAGAATAATTCATAAGTTCTGACAAGTACTCTTCCTACTATGACCACCACAACTACTTTGAGAGCCAAATACAACCTTGGATACTACTTATATAGAATGAGAGGTAGCAAGTGGAGTTAATCCATGGCGGAAGAATCTCCATTCTCGTATAAAATGCCAATAATACTTTACTGATGACATGGCCTTTTACCACAATATCCATAACTCTTAATACATACTCTCTTTGTGATCTTCATGTAACCAACAACCTGAGAGAAAGAAGACCCAGCTTCTATCAATGCCCCAACACCTAATAGATTGGAAAGGCTAAACTATAATAAATCAATGCCCATCTCATGCTTTGAAGGATACTATATAGGAGTATGTCTGGCCAACTTGATAAACCTAATCTCATACACTAAAATAATTAAGAAGCCTTGCTGAACACCAACAAGGCCAACTCTTATCTGAGAACCCCTTAATATACTAGACATCACCTTCAACTATGAATTATCCGTAAATAGGCTTAAAATTCCCAAAACTAATTCCTAAAAAGCTGAGGCAAACACAAACTCTATCAGAGCCTGAGTTACACCTAGACCCTCTACTGACATTGAAGATCTTTGATGTCAATCTCTGAACCTCTAGCCTGATGCAGAACTAATGCTTTGAAAGCATATGACAAAGTCCCATCTACATCTATTAAAACCTTATGCCATGCACTTGAAAGAATGGAGTCAAGGAAGTATTAGAGCTCATAAAAATATGAACACACGACAAAGAGTTAAGAATAGAATTTCCTAAGAATTCCCTATAGCCTCAAAAGGTAGGATACAAACGTATGGATACAAACGTATCTGTACCAGTCTACAAGACTCTATTAGACCTTTGCTCTTGTGCGAATAAACCAATAAACCTAGGCTCTAATACTAATTTGTCATGATTTGATTTCTCAGGTCATGATGGCACCAACTATAACCCACTAATAGGTAAGCCAACCCATAGTCTGGAATAACTAGTAACAAACTTAGGATTAATAAGGAAAATAATGGAATGAATTTTAATAGAAAACTAATATAGAATACAACACCAAGACCTGGTAAAATTAGTACAAGAGCTTCTAGTACAATCAAAGTAAAAAGAAAAATATTGAATAAGTATTCATGTACAGATCGTCTTCAAAATACAAAATAGGAATAAGTCTAATCATCACAAGAGAGAGAGCAGGAATACTTTGAACATCAGGAGCTCACTCCAAATCACTGATCCAAAGGTGCTTCTCATGATACACACGTCAACAATGATAACTCATACTATGATCTACAGTTTGTAAAAATGTAGTATGAATACCACATATGTGGTACTCAGTAGGCATCAAATGACTGATCTCCAAAAATAATACAAGCATAAATAACACATAAAGTTGGAATATAAACTAGTGTCAACTAACTAGGAAACTAAACATAGTCATGCTAATGGGGCAATAAAGGTAAAAAATCCTATTCTAATAGTACTCAAGAACTAAAGTACAATACCATATATCACTAGCCAATGTACAAATAAAGAGTGAAGGAAGGATAAATAGTAGTAACACAAGGCCAGCGACTACATACACGATATGAATAAATAGGGAAAGAGATGGATATATGGTAATGTCATATATATAGACACCTATGTATGACTAAACTTAGAGATAATAACATGAGGGAACCAGTCTAACATCTTAAGAATCATAGCCAAGAAGGAAAGATAATACTACCATAATTAGGGTCTCTAACCAAAGAATGACTAAATATGACATAATCTAATAATAACATAGCTTACTATGAGAAAGGAAAGGAATCATAAATATACCAACAATATTGGGTACAAGTCCATTATCACCCTGCCATGAACTAACCATAATAACCAAGAATAAAGTAGTCGGCTAGTCCAGGCAAAAAATAGCCTAATCGATCCCCCATAAGCTCGAAAGATCCAATCAAACACTCATCAAACAACAATCATAGCTTTACCTATACAACCCATATAAAGACGATAGTTGTACGCCCCAAACAATTATACTTTTGATAGGAAATGAATATAAATAAATGGATGCAACATAGCCAATAGTAAGCCATGTCCATGAATCCTCCTATACCATAGCACCAAACTCAAACTAGTTCCTTAACCTGATAAATACTCCATTAGTGATGGACTTGAACCACAACTGGTATTATAAATATTGGAATTGAACCAAAAATAGTATCATAGATGTCGAACTTAAAACAAAAACAACATCATAGATGCCCGACTTGAATCAAAACTAATATCATAGATGCCAGACTTGAATCAAAAATAGTAAATTCATGACTTGAACCAAAAATAGTATTTGAAGTACCAGACTCGAACCAAAATTGTAGATCCATAATAGAATAACCATTGCCTGAGATCAACTTTGGGACTAAATCTATATAATAGTGTAGAAAGGGTCAGAATCTCTCTCATCTGAAGTAATTAGTAGTGGTAAAAGAGTGGATATACCATGGATCAAAATCAATCTTGATCTAACTTCTAAAGTATCATCTTTAGTTTTAAAATCTCTTAAATCATCAAATAATATGTTAATATTCATGCTTTGATATTATTCATGTTAAAACTAATAAGTGGAAATAAATTCCGTTTTAGAAAATAATAGTAAAAGCATGGTTTTGGTTGGAACCGTACCACTAAGTGAGCATGAATGCGCCTAAAAGTATGCATATCATTATCAGTATCTACCTAATACAATAATAAGTGCCTAAGCATCTATATACTAGAATCATATCCCAATCACTAAGATGAATGATAAAGCATATGCCAAGGAATCCTTGATATCAAACTATGGTTAATATGCTTATAATTAAGGGTTAAAGGGTCCTATGGTCATAACAAGTATTTCATCCAAAGGGTCGGGTCACCTTTCTAGTCCCAAATTTTCTAAATAGGTAAAGTCATGATTTACTAGTCATAAACATATCTTATAATCCTACCTAGTATGCATTTAATACTGTACATAATCTCATAGAGAAAAGTAGACTAAAGTCTACCTCAATGCCAAACCACAATTCTTGAATCCTCCATAAATCACTTATCTTTTCTCCATGATCCTAAAACACCATCACACTATTAAAATAATAATCTACACATCAATTGGAGTACAACGAGAACAATATTGCTATAAAAATTTTTTGGTAGTAATTTGGGTCAAGAATGGGTTTATGGAGCCCATAAACAAAATCCAAAAATTTAATCTATCACGAGGTCCCATGAAGTACAAGATGTATTCTTAAAATTTGAAAACAAACGGATCTCGAGAAGATGCCCAAATAATCCAACAAAGTTGAGAAATTCAAAAACTAATTTCTATGAATTTGCAAGGAAAATAATGGAATTTGATGGGGAAAAATAATGGAAAATGATCAAGAGGTGTTGAATTATCATTAGCCTCAATAGATGATTTCCCACAATTTCCTAAGTCCAAGCTCCAAGCTCCAAGCTTCAAAAATGGCAGAAAAAGGTTTTGAATTATAATTTTAGTTAGAAATTATGAAAAACAAAATGGTATTCTTGGAAAATGAGATATATGAAGTTATAATCCCATATACAATGATTATATGAGAAAAATGAGCTTTCTAGGTCCCAAAACGTCAAAACTATGAAATGGATTTGGTTTGGTTCTTATACTTTGCCATGATCGCTTAAGCAACATTTTGTTCACTTAAGTGAACTATTAAAACGGTCAAAATACCACTAAAGTGGCCAAATAGTCACTTAAGTGACTCGTTTAATTGGTCAATGGTCGCTTAAGCAGCCACACCAGCACCAACAACTTTTAAAACTTGTTTTTGGCCCTTGAAATTCATCTGGAACCTATGGGCATGAATGAATAGTGGAAATCGATCATAAAATGCATTATATATACAATGGAATCATAGGTTTTAGGAAAAAAGGTCATATACACTAAATAAACCCTTGAGAAAGATATTAGGGTATTTTAACCAGCTTTTATCTACAAACTCAATAAAATATAAAGGATCAGAACTCAAATTAATTATGCTGCCACACTAAATTCGACATTTTAGAATCAACCGTGCCATCAAAATTTTCATCCAAGTTAATTTCAATCTAACATGGGTCCCACACCCAAAGGATCATTTTAACCAAAATCCATCCAATAGCCCAAAATGGGTCTAAAAGCCTTGAGACCCGAACCAAGGCCCTCTAAGTCTAAAATCAACATTCCAGAGCTAACAACACTACCAGATTTCTTATCCATGGTTGTTTACATAGAGTTTTGGTCCAAGACCAATTCCTTAACTATGGTAGCTCCAAAATAGAGAAATGAGCCTCTCAAATGAACTGACCGATAACTGAACTGGTAGTTTCAATAAGTCATATGACATGTAGACAGTTTAGGAAGGCTCGAGATGGTATAAATGTGCAAAAATTTAGGAAACTACTTGGAGGGTCATTATGATTCCACTACTAAAAGGACTTTTTTCTATGAAAGTTAATGGATAAAAAGGCTCAAAAGAATGAGGTACTGGGCCTGTATAACCCATGCATGTCTCCCCAGATAATCGCTAAGAAGAAACAACGCTCCCAAGGGATTTGGATATATGTATCCCTTTTTAATGACCTTCCTTTTTTCACTTTCCAAATAGCCACAACTCAACCTCAACAACCCCCTGGCCTTCAATTGAATTGAAAATGACCAATACATGCAAAGACATCATGGCATGCTGGCATCTCAACAAAATGAGAACAACTAAGATAAAGACTACCCAAGGCTTGAGCTATACGACCAACTCCAAATTCTAAGTCTAAGATTTATCTTCCTCTTAAAACTGAATGCTACTCTAAACTACATAGAATATCATCTGAGTCCTATGTATGCAATCAGATAAAACTAATCTCGAAAGACTAAAATTGATCTACCAAAAATCTATACCAACGAGCATAAAAATAAGACCATAATGTGATAGTTGGATACACATTTAAAGATTATCATAGCCTGCAATCTCCTGCCATGGCTACAACTGGTCGGGATGACCATCAAAACCAATAATAAGGAATCCAAAGCACAAATTCTCAAAATCAAACAATTTTCTCAAGACTATCCCACCAACTAAGCATGAAAACATGCTAAGCCCAACCTAAGCACACTTCTTTTTTTAAGAAGACAATCCAAAATTCCAACCAAAACTGAGAATCAAGGTCAAGAGTAGTAAAAGATAATACCGTGTGCCAAAGGACTGTCATCTGAGTATCAATCAAGCATACCCTATCCGAACTAAAGAAAACTGAGCTGGAAGGTAAGACTAGGCTTAGATAGCCTATAAATAAAGTCTACCTGAAACAACTCTAGAAATAGAGGCTGCACCCAAGCTCTACAACTCACAGTATCTCAACACCAACATTGAACCTATCCATCTCAACTGCCTAGATAAATCCTATTGATGAGTAACCATTTAAATTCCAAACCTATCCTAACTTTCAAGCTACAAATCCAAAGAGTCAAAATCCAAGCTTGAGCCAACAAATCTAAATTAAGGTTAAATGCCCAAATCAACCTTACAATCAGAAATCAAGCATATCTATAATTATTCTTGCAAGAGCTAAAATTAAGATGTAGCGGAAGAACAAAACCACAACTGGGGAAAACCATCGGTAGAAGGCAAAAGAAAACAAAACCACATTTATTGAATGTCATAACATATTAAGGCATAAGCAAAAACTCACAAAGGCTACAAATACTACTAGTGATAGCCAAAGCTTGACCAACTCAAATAAGTATGATCTTAGCTTAAATCTGGGAAACCAATACTCAATCTAAAAAAACCCACCTAGTTGAAAAAATTGATACCCAAGCATATGTTTCAAGTAGAAGCTTCCCATGAAGTCATATCGGGCCGAACCAATTACTAAATTGAAGAGTTTCTGAATTTACCCTCTTTAACCAACCTCAACTCAACTGGATCCTGAACCGCATAATTGGAAGAATGGATTACACAAGACAACACTGATACTAAGATCAAAACCACTATCGAGCAATAAATCTGCCAAATTAGAAGGGTAAACCTCAGACTGATCAATCTCTAGAACGGAACATAGAATTGAGATGCCAATACTAGAATCACAATAGAATCATAGAAGGCCTAACCTAGCTTCACTTTTACAACCTACTTTATAATTGACCTTGCCTCACCAATAAAAAGGAAAACCAACCAACCAAGGCTCAAGGCAAATGAATAACAATTGCAAGAAGGGAAATACTAACAAGATAGCATCGATTTATAATGCAAGAATCTTTCACGGTTAAAATAATAATATCAACACAACAACATAGAGCGCAGGTGGCACAAGAAAATGAAAAACACAGCTGGAACCACTCTAAGGTCACAATATGGCCATAATGCCATAGAAATGGGAGTTTAACCCAAATATTAAACAACAAATAAAATACCACACTGATCCACTGAATCCACTACTAAAATAAATAATCTACGGGGGTAGTTAGATATGCATGAAAATAGATAAGTCATACAACAACCAATAAAGTAATATCAAGGCATGAACCATGGATGGTTATGGAAACCCTTACATAATTAAAATAATAACTAAAAGATATGAAGTCATCGCACATAAATAGATAGAGTTCAAAGTCATAGTCTTGACGTGACTGAAGAAGTATGAATCTAAGCGTATCCAAACCTAAACTGCGTAGCAGAATAACCAACCAAGCCACTAAGTACACTACCTCTAACTGAATGTGTCAAAACCCCATGTAGATTATTTGCTGGTGTTGATTAAAAAATAATTCCACATAGAGGGAACTCTCTAGATTAGTGAATGGTCTTTCTAGAATCATAACAAACCCCTGAAGATCTAATCTAGTGAGAATCATGAGCTGTGACATAACCTAAACCAGGGCCTTGTCGTAAGGCGAATCTCAAGCCCAACAAGAACCAGAGATTGCCTCATTAACCTAACCTAACAATCACATCAAATCATAAGTATCGAATAAACTCTAAATATAATAATATAGTAGAAAAAAGACTAATAAACATAACTTAAGACAATCTAATCTTTCTACTTATATACGCATACACCATCAAACCTTCCTAAGTCCACAGTCATCCACAAAGACTCTACAATTCCGAAGTCAATAATATATCGGGACAAGCCCTTGATAATAACCAAAACCAAATCAAAAAGAGATTATGAGATAAGGTAAGAAGACCATGAAATATATGCCTTCCAAAGTATGGAAGCTCACCACTTCAACATCAACACTCAAACCGCCCAAATACTTGGTCACTGCGCAGGAAGATAAGAAGAAGCTCTAGCCCATGTGTCGCATGAAGATACAACATTCAGAGATGGTTAACGGTTGGAACACTAGCATGTAACTCAAGGATAAGGATAAAATAATGCCAATAGTTTAAGACCATTCAATCAATGCTTATAACCTATCCAATACATATATAAACATACTATGCCGAGATAGGGAATAAGATTTGCATGAACTTTGAAATCATTAACCTAGGACGTGTAGCCTTGACATTCAAAATTCACTTATGAGCCATATGGTGTTTGCGCCACCTGTTGGAAGGGCCCCGACGTGTGTGTATCACATGAGCTGGAGAAAATATAAGATGACTAGTACATATCCAAGAGTATAAGTGTGACATCATGCACAAGGTCACTATGGCCAACCTTATACCGACAAATTATAAGTTTCAAGCTTTAGTCCCTCGGGACCTCCGCTATCCACGGCTTGGCTAAACATCTCACTTAAAATCCTAAAATTAAAACCATTCACACAGAACCAACCCTTTAGTCAATTTCTTACCAAAGGCACTTTGTTGGTATCATCATACCAACACTACTTGAAAGTATACACATCCCATTACCTTTATCTATTAACCATTCATATAATTTTTGATGCTCCTGTACATCATCCAACAAGGACACTCATCTACCCTAAGGTTTAGGGACTCAAACCCATTTTAATTAATTAAACAACCAAGGTTTCCATTTAAACCATTTCATGGCCAACAAGACCTTTATAAAACCATTTACAAACCATTCATACTCATTAAGCCATTGCCTTAGTTCAAAACACCATTACATATGAATAGTAATTCTCTTTAGACATTTTCACAAACACTTTGTGGGCACACCTTTAATAAGACTAGAACCAAGGTAAAAACCACTAAGATTTAGGTTACCCATGACCTATGTATTAAACTACAATCAAAAAGCACCCACATATGCAAACCATCACCAAAAACATGTGAAAACATTATTTAAATCAAGAGTAAACAATACTCAACAATATACATCAAAACCCTCAACATTGGATTTCAAAACCACCACTTAAGAATAAAAATCAATGTTCAAACACATGCTATTTTAGAACTAACAATGAGGGAATAGTTACATGCCTTATACAAGATGATTCACGGAGAGATTCTTGGTCTCAAGCCTCTGGAAGGACATATCTTGAAACTCTAGCTTCAATCTTGATAAAAAAGTTTTGGAGAGTGTTTTGATCTTGTATATGTGAATAATGAAGGGCCAAATGAGGTTATAAGTCGTGGGTTATAAGGTTTTAGTGGTGGGAAATGTCTAAAATATCTTCAGCTTAAAAGATAAAAATTGCACCCAGGAGGGTACGACTCACCTCTTTGACCCGTACCCTAGGGTATGAGTGGTACCCTAACTCGTACCCTAGACCTCACTATAGACCCCTAAACTGACCAACATATGACTCCATATGCATAACTCATACTGTATGATATGAGTGGTACCCTACAACCCATATGCAAGTCAGAATACTTTGGCCAAGATTTCAAGAATCATACGACTAGGTATCTTACGATTCATACACCATCATACGATTGGTATGATGATAAACATACCTTGGACAGAATTCCATAACCCTAGATTAATCATCATACTAAAAGGTGGGTACTAGTTGTACCCTAGCTTACGAGTGGTATTCTTAAATCATACACTACCCAAAAACTCAAAACATAGGGGAATTTTCTAAGGGTTCAAAGCCTAGGTGTTTCAATTCTCCCCCACTTGGATTATTCATCCTCGAATAATGGGAAAGGAAAGCACAAGCATGAGTTAACAGATCATAGCACATCCAGATAACCTTTAACCAAGTTAGGCATCAAAGATACAAAACAACGATAAGACACATGCCATGATCGTTATCGATCATTCATCCATTTAATTGACTGTGGGACTCAAACCCATTATCTATCAAAACACTTGCTCAATTCAAAGTTTAGGGATTTGAATTCATTTCCTAAAAAATACATAAATTAAGTTAAAAATATTAACATATACCTCAAGCACGAGTTTCTAGAATGGAAAAAAAATGTGGATACTTGGACTTTATGTCCTCTTCTGCCTCCCAAGTAGAATCCTTAGACTAGTGGTTCCTCCATAGAACCTTTACCGAAGCTACATCTTTCATTCACAACCAGCAAACTTGTTGATCCAAGATCCTCATCGGGACCTCCTCATAGGATTAAGATTCCAAAATACCAATATCCTTCAAGGGAACAACCAATGAAAGATCACCCATACACTTTCGTGACATGGACAAATGGAATACCAGATGAATGGAGCTCAAACTAGAGGGCAGCTCAAATTCATAGGCAATATTACCAATCCTCTTTAATATCAAGTATGGAACAATATATTGGGGACTAAGCTTCCCCTTCTTACCAAACTGCATCACTCCATTCATGGGATACACCTTCAAGAATATAGAATAACCAATATTAAACTCCAAGTCCCTACACCTTATATCTGCATAGAACTTTTGATGTCTTTGAGTGGCTTTCAACCTATCGTGGATCACCTTCACCTTCTTTAAGGTTCGGTGAACCAAGTTAGGGCCAAGCAACTTATCCTCACCAACTTATACCACCTAAATAGGAGAATGACATCTCTTACCATACAATGCCTTAAAAGAAGCCATGCCAATGCTAGAATGGTAACTATTGTTATAGGATAACTCAATCAAAGGAAAATGGTCATACTAACTACCACCATAATCTATCACACAAGAATGCAACATATCTTCCAATTTCTTAATGGTACTGTCTGCTTGTCCATCTGTGTCTGAGTGAAGGTGGTATAAAGGTGTACCTTAGTTCCCAATCATTATGAAGTGACTTCCAAAAGTGAGATGAGAATGAAGTACCATGATCTAAGATGATAGAAGCTAGAGCACCATGCAACTTCATAATTTCTGCAAGATAAAACTTAGCATAATCCTCCACCAAATAACTAGTCCTCACCAACAAGAAATGAGCAGATTTGGTCATTCTATCCATAATGATCCAAATAGAATCACATTGATTTCAAAACCGGGGAAGATTGATGATGAAAGCCATATTAATTACCTCCCACTTTACTCGGGCAACTCAATCTCTTAGTACAAACCACTGGGTATCAAGTGTTCAACTTTCAATTGTTGACACACCATATACTTAGCCATATAACTAGCCACATCTCATTTCATATTATTCCACCAATAGAACTCCCTAATAGCATGATATATCTTTATAGAACCAAGATGAATAACATAATTAGATTCATGAGCTTCAACCAAAATCCTTTCCCTCAATCCATCGACATTGGGAACACATAACCTACCTTGGTACCTCAAGATACCATCACCACAAATAGAAATATCAACTACATTTTGCTGATCGACATTACTCTTAATCTTCATCAAATCAGGATCTAACATTTGATTTTCCTTTATCTCAACCACAAGAGATGACTGCGATACCTTATGAACAAATACACCACCATCCTTAGAGGTAGTGAGATGAACTCCAAGATTAGCTAAATGGTGAATATCCTTTGCAACTCCCACTTATCCTCATCCACATGAGATAGACTCCCCATGGATAACCTGATGAGAGCATTAACAACTACGTTAGCTTTACCTGGATGGTAATAAAGGCTCATATTGTAGTCCTTCAGTAACTCAAGCCATCCTCTCCATCTAAGATTTAATTCCTTCTGAGTAAATACATACTGTAGGCTCCTATGATTAGAAAATATGTCAATATGAACCCCATAAGAAGTGACGCCAAATCTTTAATGCAAAAACCACGACCAATAACTCCAAATCACGAGTAGGGTAGTTCTTCTCATGAACTTTCAATTGCCTAGAAGCATAGGCCACCACCCTACCATGTTTCATCAACGCACTACAAAGCCCAATACGAGAAACATCACAATACACTACAAAACTATCATTACCCTCGAGCAAGGGAAAAACTAGAGCCAAAGTCAATTTATCATTTAACTTCTCAAAACTACCCTTACATATATTTTACCATAAGAACTTGACCTTTTTTTGGATCAACTTAGTCAATGGAGCAGTTATAGTCAAAAAAGTTTCCATAAATCTCCTATGGTAACCAGCTAGACCCAAGAAGCTTCGAATATCAGCTAGAGTCATAGGTCTAGGCCACTTCTTAACTATCACAACTTTTATGGATCTACCATGACCCTTTCACTAGAGATAACATGACCAAAAAAAGTCACAACCTTCAACCAAACCTCACACTTAGAGAACTTGGCATATAAATGATGATATTTCAAGGTTTGTAACACAGTATATAGGTGATCAATATGATCTGCCTCACTCTTAGAATAGACCAAGATGTCATCAATGAAGACAATGACAAACAAATCCAAGACTGGATGAAAGACCCTATTCATAAAGTCCATGAATGCCGTCGAGGCATTGGTCAACCCAAAAGACATAACTAGGAACTCATAGTGACCATATCGGGTCTTGAAGATAGTCTTAGGGATATCTACATCCCTAATCTTAAGATGATGATAACTCGACCTAAGATTGATGTTAGAGAAACACTTCATACCCTGAAGCTGATCAAACAAATCATCGATCCTAGGAAAAAGATACTTATTCTTTATGGTCACCCTATTTAACTGATGATAATTAATGCACATTCGAAGGGAATATCCTTCTTATGCACAAACAACATGGAAGAACCTCAAGGAGACATGCTAGGATAGATAAAACCTTTATCTAAGAGATCTTTCAATTGGTTCTTAAGCTATTTTAACTCCACCAAAGCCATTCTATACAGAGGGATAGAGATAGTATAAGTGTCCCAAACAAGATCAATCCCAAAATTAATTTCCCTATCAAGAGGAATACCAGAAAGGTCTTCAAGAAAGACTTCAGAAAACTCATTAAGCTCGAGAGAAGGACAATCTTTAACTCATACCAAATGATACAAAGACCCTTTAGAAATAAACTTTAGGACTCTAAGATATGATATGAACTTCCCCTTAGACACTAAAGAACACTCTTCTTATACAATTATTGGATCATTGGGAAAGTTAAATCTCAGAATAACATCAAAATCAACTATATCTAACTCTATCAAGTCTACAAGAGTTTCTCTACCACTAACAAATACCAAATACCCCTTATAGACTCTTTTAATGATCATAGAGTCTCTTATCGAGGTAAACACAAAAAAGGAATAGACAGACACTCAGGATCTAAACAAAAATACATAGCTGGAAATGGGGTCATATAAGAGAGAGGGAACCCTAGATCAATTAAATAATAAATATCATGAGAGAAAAGTTTTAACATACCCATAGAAACATCAGGAGATACCTCTAAATATTGGCGAGATGCAAGAGTATATAATTAATTCCGACCAGTGTCAATACCAAAAACAGAAGAAGAAGCAGCAGCCATCAGTGTAGGTATAGTTGAATAGCCAATAGAAATCCTGTTATCCCTAGAAGCTATCCTAATAGTATAGTTACATTGCATATGATGACTCTAATCATAAGAAAAAAACCTGTCCTTTCCTTCCGCATAGAACCCATGGTACAAGCTTCCATAAAATCTATAAGGAAGGCAGGATAGAGCCGACTGAGCCCTGCTAGCCTAAAATTAGGCACCCTATGCTCGGAATCCACCATCAAACTGAGATTGATGATCACTCAATAGCTTTAAGTAGGGAACACTAGCTGAGAAGAAAGAACCTAAACTTCCCCACTTCTTCTTTGGCCACTAACCACCATCTTTACCACTTTGCTCAGAAAGCCTAAATTTTTTCCCCTTTATTTTACTAAACTCAACCTACCTTTTTTTCTCTTCCTCTACTTATTGCATATACATGACTAACTGAGAGATGTCCATGTATTTAATTAACAAAGCCGCCTTGCTCTCAAGGACCAACTCATGGGAAAATCCCAAAGTAAACTTATGCATTCTAGCCCTCATGCTACAAACTATTACAGGAGCATACCTAGACAATTGATGAAATTTCAAGATATACTCCTTAACAGACATCCTACTGTGCTTCAAATACAAAAACTCTTTCACTTATGCTTCCCTCAACTCATAAGGAAAGAATCAGTCTAAGAAGGCACTAGAGAAATCCTCTCATACAACAGCACTAGCATCCTCACCTCTTGCCTATTCCCACTTTTCATACCATTGGTACGCCATATCTTTTAATTGGTAGGAAGCAAACTGAACACCTTCAACCTCCAAAGCGTGCATAATTTAGAAAATCTTCTCAATTTCATCAACAAAACTTTGAGGATCCTTCTCAACCCTGGTACCGATAAACATAGAAGGATGCAACCTCATGAATTAGGAAACCCTTATGGCCTCAGAATATGGGTGACCAGACCTCCACACTCAAGCTACAAAGCCACCAACTGTGTTTGTAGTATTATAGAGTAATGAAACTTAACATTGGTAGCATCCCCTTGAGGTGAATAAGGAGGAGGGCTAGAGAGAACCAGTGAAACTCCTAAATCATCAGGTACCGGACCCCTAGACCAAGTATGGACTCCATAAGTAGAGTGAGTCCTATCAAAATCATCCCCAGTTGAGATAGAATGGTTTGCAAGAACTTTAGATCTTCTTAGAGCATGATCTGAAAGATGAGAAAATGGAAATCAAAAAGACCCAAGACCTTAAACTCTATAGCTCAAAATAAGACAACAAAAAGGTGAAACATTCCTTTATGCCTTATAGCCTCTCGCGTGCTACAAATCCATAAAAGAGACTCTACTTAACATAATATTATGGACACCCAACTAATCATGAACCTTATGATACCAACTTGACATGACCCAAACCAAGGCCTTGTCATAATGGGCATCTCAAACATGGACCGAAGATTACCCCATTAGCCTAACCTAACCATCACATCAAACCACATATGTGGAATGAGCTCTGAACATAATAATATAGTAGAAAAAAGATTAATAAACATAACTGAAGACCATATAATCATTGTATTTATATCCACATACAACATCCAACCTACCTAAGTCCATAACCATCCACAAAGCCTCTACAAATCTAAAGTCAATAATATGTTGGGATAAGCCCCTGACAATAGCCAAAACAAAATCTAAAGGAGTCTATGTCATAAGGTAAGAAGACCATGAAGTATATGCCTTCCGAAATATGAAAGCTCCCCACTTTAATGTCAACACTCAAACTGCCAAACACTTGATCATTGCATAGAAATAGAAAAAAAGTTCCAGCCGCCCTTGTATCGCATAGGGACACAACGTCCAAAGATGGTTAGCGGTTGGCACATTAGTATGTAACTCAAGGATAAGGATAAAATAATGGCAATAATTTAAGACCATTCAATAAATGCATATAAACCTTGAAATAAATTTACATACATACCATGCCGGGATAGGGAATAAGATTAGTATGAACTTTGAAATCATTAACTTGGGATGTGTAGCCTTACCATTCAGAATACACCCATGGGATATATGGGGTTAGCGCCACCTGCAGAAAGGGCCTCGATGCATATTTTCCTTACCAGCCAGAGAGTATAAAAGATGACTAGTAAATCTCCAAGAGTATAAGTTTGACATCATACACATGGTCCTCAGGACCAACCTCATAATGGCAAATCATGATTTTCTAGCTTTGGTCTCCTTGGGACCTCCACCTTCTATAGATTGGCTAAACATCCCGCTTTAAAACCCAAATTAAAACCATTCACACACAACCAACAATTTAGTCAATTTCTTACCAAAGGCATTTTATTGGTATTGTCATACTAACACTACTTGCAAGTAAACACATTGCATTACCTTTATCAATCAACCATTTATATAATTTTTTGGGACCTAGACCATCGTCGAATAAGGACACTTATTTACCCTAATGATTAGGGACTCAAACCCATTTAAATCAATTAAACCATCAAGGTTTCCATTTAAAACATTTCATGGCAAACAAGGCCTTTACAAAACTATTTTCAAATGATTCATACTCATTACACCACTGCCTTAGTTCAAAATGCCATTAACATATAACTAGTAATTTCCTTTAGATATTTTTTCATTCACCTCCTGGGCACACCTTTAACAAGACCAAAACCAAGGTAAAAACCACTAAGATTAGGGTTACCCATAACCCATGTATTAAACCATAGTCAAGAAGCACCCACATATGCAAACCATCACAAAAAACATGTGAAAACATTATTTAAATCAAGAGTAAACAATACTCAACAATATCAATCAAAACCCTCAACATTGGATTTCAAAACCACCATTTAAGAATCAAAATCAATGTTGAAACACATGATATTTTAGAACTAGCAATGAGGGAATAGTTACATGCCTTATGCAAAATAATTCACAGAGAGATTCTTGGTCTCAAGCCTTTAGAAGGACAACTCTTGAAACCCTAGCTTCAATCTTAATAGAGAAGTTTTGGAATATCCTGATCTCGGGCTTGGGTTATATGAAATTCGAATGTAAAATCATGAATAATAAAACATGTAATCTAAATTTTGTAAGTCATCACACTTAGTTCTGAAATCTGTACTTCTATTCTATTTCTCAAATCAATAGGCTAAGTAAAGTTTGAAAACTTATTCTGTATATCTTAAGGCTTTAAATTATTAAGCTATTTTAAGAGTAGGGGACATCTTTTGGGAGGTTCTTCTAACCGATATACACCATGTGACCATCCATGGAGTCCCACGACTAGCCCCCATTAGGTAGGGCTATTCTACCCTTTCCATCGGAATAGAACTTCTATCTAATATGATCACAATCTGAGTCATCTATGTAGAAGTAGGAATGGTCTGAATCCTACATTGGCACATAGTTCTGGGGTATGAAATCGTAGTAACCTACCTATCTCGGTGCTAAATACTACTCCCATTCTTATGCTCAAAATCTTATGAAATCTACTTCAAAACTAGTTACAAGAAAACCAATTATGCTTTTCTTTCTTTAAATCTCAAGTTATCTGAACAAAATGGATTCTTTATCTTAGCTTAGGACCAAAAGGTCAAATCTTTATCAATAATATGAGAATACTCTTATCTAAGGGTGTTTATAGCACAAATAATCTTGAAATAGAAATCTTAATTAGGGCATAATGACCCATGCAACAATCTCATGTTAAAACATCTAATTATTCATACTTGATGATGTAAACACTTATAATTTATCATAAAATCTAGAAATTTCAACAATATGCATGGAAATTTAAATATAATCATATAATTCAACTTCTAAATCATAGGAAATCTCATAATCTTATAAATAATGATAATGGTATAAACCCTAACGTGAGTTATATGGGAAATCATGTAAGTTGCAGTAAATTTGTAATTAAAATAAAGTTTTGGGCACAAGGATGAAAGAATTATCCTTGTTCAAACCCCACATACCTTGTTTGATGATCTAGATGCTAGAACTTGAATCTTGGATCTTTATTGATGTTTTGGAGATGAATTCTTAAAGTTCTTAAATTGAAAATTCTCAATCTTGAATTGTCTTAGAGGGTTAATGGAGAAATTTTGAATTTCTTGGGGAGGAAGTTTGATGAACTAGGATTTGCTTTTTAGAGAAAAGTGATGAAATAAGCATAAATTGCATTAGTATATAATTAATTAGGTGTTTTGGATAGATTGGGGCCCTGGAGATTGACAAAAATACCCTCTTTAAACTTTTATATGAAATTGGAAAACAAATATTTTCCCGATCTGTGTGGCTATCGCAACGCACCACTATCGCGGTGGCTCAATGGAAATCGATGAATGGAAAATGGGCGACTCCGCGATATGGAGACATTGCGGTGCCCCTTTGGAATGCCATTTTGGCACCTGGCGTGATGTGCCATTATTGCACTAGACCTCTGAAAATTGACAAACAGGAAATTGACCCTCTTCGCAATGTGCCAATATCGCAGAGGGCCACTGCAATAGGACAATTAGAAATTTGGCTCTCTTCTCGAAGCATCAATATCGCGGAGGGCCACTAAAAATTGACAATCATCATTTAAACCTGCTACGCAATGCGCTATTGATTGAAATGATGGTGTTTTATGACTGGAACTTAAACTAGCCCTAATTTCTTTCCCGGTTATCGGATTTATGTGAATCTTATATCATTGGAAAGCTAATTCAATTTCCTACGCAATGGAAAGTCAAAATCTAAGGAATTCTATGCGAAATAAATAGTATTTGTTTTGGGAAGCTATCTCTTAACATTCTAGGGGAGAATTCAAGCTAAGAAAATTGCAGGGTATTACACCAACATACGAGTGGTATACTTAAACCATACCTTACCTAAAAACTAAGAACTTGGGGGAATTTTCTAAGGTTTCAAAGCCTAGGTGTTTCATGATGCCCCTAATTTGATAACTAATTAATGTCAGGGACACTCTCTACTGAAATGACCATCCTCCTTGCAATCATAACATACCTTAGGAGATCCAGGCTAGTGAGAAGTATGTACTGAACCTGTCTATGCAACCAATGGCCCCCAAAGGCACTCTCTACTTGTATGGTGCTAACAAGATATAATTGGGGTTAATCCCTACTGGAAGGAGCCCCACTCCCAAATAAAATGCTAATAACACTATATTAATGACATGTCCTCATACCGCAATCTCTATAACTCTTAATATATACTCTCTCTATAGACCTCGTATGATCAACAACCTAAGAGAAAAAGGACCCAACTTCTATCAATGCTCTAATGGAAAGTGGAGTGGGAAGTCTAATAATTGATAAATCAATATACAATATATTGCTCTGAATGACATAGTATAGGAGTAAATCTGGTCTACTAGTGAAACCTAATCTCATACTCTGAAATAAACAAGGATCCATACTAATCCCCAAAAATCCCAACTTTGGTATGAGAACCCCTCAATGTACTGGTCATTAACTTTGGCTATGAGTTATTCATTAAAAGGCTTGAAATTCCAAATAGCGAATCCTGAAAAGTTGAGGCAATTATAAATTCTATCAGAGCCTGAGCTAGCCCTAGATCATTCAACTAGTGTTGAAGATATTTGATGTCAATCTCTGACCCTGTAGCCTAATGCTAAACTAAAGCTTTGAAAGCACATGTCAAAGCCCCTTCCACATCTATCAATAATATTGTGCCATCCATATTTGAAAGAATAGAGTCAAGGAAGTACTAGAGGTTTATAAAAATATGGATACACAATAAAGAGTCAAGAATAGAATTTTCTAAGAATTTCCTATAGCCTCCAATGATGGGATAAATATGTGTCTGTATTGATCCGTTGGATTCTATTAGACACTTGGCTATTGTACCAACACCGATAAACCTAGGGTCTAATACTAATTTATCATGACTCAATTTCTCAGGTAATTATGATACATACTATACTCACTAGTAGGTAAGCCAATCCACAGTCTGGAACAACTAGTAATGGACTATCAAGAAAAATACAGGAATTAACAAAATGAATTTATATAGAAAACTAATATAGAATACAACCCCAAGGCCTAGTGAAATTAGTACAAGACCTTCTAAGACAATCAAAGTACAAAGTGAAATATTGAATAAATATACATATATAGACTATCTCTAAAATACAAAATAGGGATAAGTCTATTCATCACGAGAGAGAGCAGGAATACTTCAAACATCAGGAGCACATCCCAAATCTCTGAGCCAAAGTTGCTCCGCATGATACATATGTCAAAAATGAGAACTCGTACTATGATCTACAGGATATAAAAGTATAGTAGTACCACACATGTGGTACTCGGTAAGCATCGACCGACTAAGCTTCAAAGATAACACAAGCATGAATAACACAATATAGGAATATAAACTAGCGGAAACTATCTAAGAAACTAAACATAGTCATGCTAATGGGGCAATAAGGGTAAAATATCCTATTCTAATAGTACTCAAGAACTAAATTACAATATTGTATATCACTAGCCAATGTCAAGTGAAGAGACAGGGAAAGATATATAGTAGTAATACAAGGCATACATACAATATGAATAAACAAGAAAAGAAGGGATATATGGTAATATCATATATATACACACACACACCTCTATGTTGGATTAAACTTAGAGGTAATAACCTATAGGAACCAATCTAACATCTCAAGAATCATATCCAAGAAGGAAAGATAATACTAGAATAATCATGGTTTCTAATAAAAGAATGACTAAATATGAGATAATCTAATAATAACATATCTTACTATGAGAAAGGAAAGGAATCAAAGATGCATCGACAATCTCGGGTACCTAGCTAAATCATCCTTCAACGAACTAACCATAATAACAAATCATAAAGTAACCAGATAGTTTGAAAAAAATAACCTTATCGAGCCCCCATAAAACAAGAAGGTCTAGTCAAATACTCAATAAACAACAATCATAGCTTATATATATACAACCCCCTATACGACCTATAGATATAAGCACCAAATAACTATACAAGTGATAGGAAATACATATAAATAAATGGATGCAATATAAACCAATAGTAAGCCATAACCATGAATCCTCTACCCTAAGTACCATACTCGAACAAATTAATCAACCTTATAAGTACTCCATTAGTGCCGTAATTTAAAAAAAATAATATCATAAATGTCAAACTTGAACTAAAAATAGTATCATAAGATGCCAAACTTGAACCATAAATGCTGAATTTTAATCAAAAATAGAATCACAAATTTTGAACTTGAACCAAAAATAGTATCATAAATGTCAGACTTGAATTGAAAATAGCAACATAAGTGCCAAAATTAAATTAAAATTCTAGTTCTATAATGGAATAACCATTGCTCGAGATCAACTTCAGGACTAAATAACCAAATAGTATAAAAAAGGTTGGAAACCCTCTCAATCAATGTAAACAGTTGTGGTAAAAGAGTGGATAAACCACTGACCAGAATCAATCTCGGTCTAACTTTCATAAAATTATCTTTAGTTTCAAAAGCTCGTAAATCATTAAATGAGGTGGTATGATTTCCATTATAAAAGAATTTATTTTAAAATATAAAAGTGAAAATAAATTCATTTTGATAAAACAATAGTAAATTTATAGTTTTGGTTGGAATCGTGCTACTAAGTGAGAACGAATTCACCTAAAAATATGCATGCCTTCACCGGTATCCAAATAATACAATAATAAGATCCTAAGTGTCTACATTCTAGAATCACGTCCCAATCACTAAGTCAACTGATAAATCATATACTAAGGAACCCTTACTATCAAACTATGGTTAACATGCTTCTATTTTATGGTAAAAGGGTCCTATGGCCATAACAAGTATTTTATCCTAAGGGTCGGATCACCTTTCTGGTCCCAAATACCCAAAATAGGCTAAGTCATGATGTAATAGTCATAAATATATCTAATTCACACCTAACATGAAATCCATACTATACATAATTTTATAGAGAAAAGTAGACCAAACCCTACCTCGATGATGATCTATAATTCTTGAATCATTCATTAATCACTCATCTTTTCTCCATAATTTCAAAATACTACCACACTATCAAAATAATAATGTACACATTGATAAGAGTAAAATGATACCCATATTGCTACAAAAATATTCTAGTCAAAATTTGGGTCAAGAATGAATGCCAACAAAATCCTAAAATTGAATTCTTCATGAGGTCTCTCTAAGGACAAGCAATGTATGCTCAAAATTTGTGCATAAAAAGAGCTCAAATCAAGGCCCAAATCGGTCCATAAAGTTTATGTATTCAAAAGCTAGTTTCTAGGAATTTGCAAGGAAAAGAGTAGAATTTGATGGAGAAAAATAATGGAATATAATCAAGAGGTGTTGAATTAGCTTATCTTAGCCATAATAGATGATTTTCCATAATTTTCCATGCTCCAAGCTCTATAAATGGCAAACAAAAGGATTTGAATCATAATTTTAGTCAAAAATTATGAAAAACAAAATATGTTTTCTTGGAAAATGAGAAATATGAAGTTATAATCACATATAAAATAATTATATGAGATAAACACATCAAGAATCATAAAAAATGAGCCTTTCTAACTCCCAAAATGTCAAAAATATAAAATGGATTCAATTTGGGTCTTATACTCGGCGATTCTGGCTTAAGAAACACATTTTACACTTAAGCAACCTAGTAAAAGGTTCAAAATACTGCTTAAGAGTCCAAAAGGTCACTTAAGCAACTCGGTCAAACTATTAGAAATTTCTTAAGCGGCTACACTAGCACCAACAACATTTGAAACTTCTTTTTAACCATCAAAACTCATCCAAAACCTATCAACATGAACCAATAGTGAAAAATTGATCATAAAACATGCTCAAGATCCAATGGAATCATCATATTTAGGAAAAAAGTTCATTTACAATAAATTATACTCTGAGACCCCTATTAGGTTATTTTACCTAATTTTCATCTAAACACTCAAAATGAAATATTAAGGCTCGAGATCTGAACTAACTATATGACATGACCCAACCGTAGGCCTTGTCGTAATGGACATTCTATGTCCAACTAAGACAGGGGACCAACCCAACCATCAAGCATATACCCTAATTCAGATGAATTCCGAATGATGTTGGGAGTATTTATGCACTTTAGTGTTGCTTTCCTAGCTCATTTAGCCTTGTTTTAAGGACTTCTTGAGTGATTTATGAGTTAATAATTATATAAATAATTATCAAAGTGTTTAAGTAGTGCATTACAATGTGTTAAGGTGTTTTCTAGCAAGTTTGTACATAATTGGATCATTTAGAGTTCAACTAAAAAAACTAGTTTTACTAGCTTGATCTAGGTGTTGTTCTAGTTTATCGTGATGGATTCTAATGTGTTGAATGAGTTCCTAATGGTTTGAATGTGTAATTATATTTGGAAAATCTTGTTTATTCTGTGCAAAGTTTGATTGAAATAGTCCAAGAGTCAAAATAAGAGTTAAAGATCAATGTGGGCAAGCCTAGTCTTAGCTCAAGTTTTTAGTTCATCGTTATGAATGATTGGTTGTTTTGATCTCTAGTCTTTTGTGTTTGATCATGTAGGATGATTTTTAATTGATTATGGTGATTTATTGATGAAATAAAATCTGGAAACTAAAGGAAAATAACACCAAAAGGCAAGGGATGGAAGGAGGAACACTTAGAAGAATATAGGTGTCAAGAGGAAAATTCCAATGAGCCTACGCATTTGGGCTGCGACAAGCCAATACCTCCACACAATTACCAATGCCCAAGTGTATTAGTCCACTCTAATAAGAAAGGAATCGGGTGGCTTATCCTATAGGCATCCACCAACACGCCAATAATTTCCCACTCACGGCCAAATTGGTATTTTATAAATAGAACTCGTTGCACTTGTTCTTGGAACTTTTGGACGTATTTGACAACTTGAGGAGGATGATGCACACATTTTTAGGGTTTATATTCTTTAAATTTAGTTTTTAATAGATTTAATCATGTATTTAAGTATTTGGACTACGATTATGTCGATTAGTGGCTAAACATCTCTTTTTCGGGGTTAAGGCCAAGAGCATGTTTGCTATCATTATGCATTTAATTTTTTGAATTGATTATCATATTTGGTTAGTTGTTCATCATTTTTTAACTATTTTGAGGATTCTTTACCCTTAGAATATATGTATTGTCATCCTTCTGATCTCGGGAGGGGGAATAGGAAGATAGAACATGGGGATAAATAGAGTAAGGATCTTATTATTTTATAAAATAAGGAATTTGAATTAGCATCTAGGATAGGGATATATCTAGAGTTCCCTCTTGGTTATATGTAGGATCATATCTCCTTGTATCTAATTGGATTATTACATCCTTTATCAATGATGTAGTTGTAATATCCAAGTTAGGTAGACGATTAGAGATTGGGAGACCTTGATCATGCGATAAACCCAACAAATTAAAAACCAAGATAAGTAGTCTAATTAATGAAGTTCAATGGCATAGTATGAATTTTCATAATCCTTAACCCAGGGTCTCTATCCATATATTGTCCAAAGTCATTACTATACCGCATTAGTTACTTTACTTTTAGTTTACAACTCTGAAACTCTCTTAGTTACTTTATCTCAAAATTTTAACTAGAATTGGTTAGTTCTCAACACAAGTTCCTGTGGGATCGATACTTAAGTTCTAAAGGGCCACTTTACTACTTGGTGAGAACACGTACACTTGCATATGTATGTGGGCACAACAAGTTTTTGGTGCCGTTGCTGGGGAATTATAAATATGCAACTATCTTATTTTTAGTTTAGCTATATTGAGTTGTATGTAGTTTTATAGTTTTTCTTTTTAGTTTTTTTAATCTTTTTTTCTCACACTTCTTGATATGTAAGCCTGGGATAGATGGTCTTTAAGTGATGATGATTCTTGTTGTTTTTGTGGGGGACCCTATTGAGAGAATTTTTTGTCTAGATTTTGATGGAAGCGCATGGATGAGAACTTCACAATATGAGCTGGATACATTTCTATCTGTGGAGATGACCACAAGTTGGTGTATGGTTTGTGGTAATAGTGGTTATTCTGCAGCTAAGTGTGCTATCAATCCAGATTCAGAAATGTTTGTGAGCTATGCTCAAAGGCAATATTATGTGAAAACCTACAATCAAACATGGAAGACTCATCTACCAATCAAACATGGATATTAATGCACTAATTCAATCAAGGAACAACCGACAACTTCAATTGAAAAAGCAATTTCAAAATAATTAGGCCTCAACTCAAACTAGCAATATGAAAGAAATGCTTAAGCTAATTTTAACGTCTTACACACAGTTGGTAGCAGACATGAAGAACCAACCGGTGGCTACAAAGCAGTAGGAGAATCAGCTGGGGTAGATGCAGCAGGCAGAAAATATCAGGACTCAAGGTGGTTTTACAGGTGACACTGAACCTTCTAACAAAGTTGTAACACCCCGATTCACTGAACGGGAATGCTACACGATGCTCATGACCCCGAGGGCCACAAGCTAACCCATGGTTGATATCTGTACCTATATACTGCAAATCATGATATAATAATGCGGAATACATAAAACTATAAGGTCATAAGGTTCAACTGAATACAATTATGTAGGTGATAATACCCAAAACAACTCAATCTGAACGTAAATCTGAACATAAATCTGAAAGCCTCTAAACTATCTGAATAAGGAGTTAAAGGAAAATGTCTCTAACTAACTCCGTAAAACTAAATTGAAGAAATAGATAAATGAATCAAATCATATTATCCTCGAATCAATGAGGACTCACTGTGTCTCTGCGACTGGAATGCTACCGCTACTGCTGGGCTGGAGCTCGTGTCTCGAAAGCTATGGTGTAACATAAAAAGAAAGCACCATAGCGCAAATGCGTCAGTACAACTGGAGTACCGAGTATACGAGAAAGGTAGGATGAACATAAAGGGTTTCATGCATAAACAACACTGACTGACAAATATGAATGTGGGAGTGCAAACACACATATATAAAAACTGGGATAGTGAATACGTTGTAGCATGACCTGTAAGATAATACATGGTTTACTGATAACTGTTATGACTGATACTGAAACTGATAACATGGACGACTGTATCTGACAGTCCTATATATACTGAAATCTGAAGAACGCCCTGAGTTCTTTTACTGAGACTGATACTGAAACTGTGGAAAGTAGTGTTTAACCGACATGCCCCATATATGCCATTATGGCTAAGCTGGGGTCCAATCTCTACCCCGACTGGAGGGGTGTCAATACTATGCCACGGGTAAGGACAACCTGTGAGTGAACCTTATCTGGTGGGTACTCAATGAGAACGATGGTAACCCTAAACTGATGGGTTAAGCCACCTCATCAACCCCAATCTAACGAGTTAAGATGTCTCAACCTATGCTTGCTACGTAGTTCTGGAACACAAGGATGACTACTAAGAATCACACCCTAAACTAGAAGGTGAGTTCCCATCCTTGGGTTCACTCAGTGCTAACCTCTACTCCTAGCTGGAGGGATTGGACATGAATTACTAACTGTGCGTGACTTAATCTTACTAAATTTCGTTGACTGGCGGAATGTTACTGATATCTGACAACTGACTAAGATCATGAGGTTTTCCTGAGTCATATGACTGACTGAAGTCTGTGAAATCATAGCTTGAGTTCGGATATTGTGAAACATGACATGGATCTAGGCACACAACTATAGTTTTTGGGTACAAGTACCCCCAGAACTCGATGGAAGGAAACTGACACACATAACTGACTTGATCATAAGAGTAGAGTACATAATTTATAATATCATAAGTAGGGATCTCATACTAAGCATGGTTATCAACAATGTATTGCATGGAAAGGATTTCATATCACATGGAAGTACTTGCACAATCTTAATATGATGTTTATTGTATAATCATATTGGCAACACATACCAATAGCATGGAAGTTCATGTGGATTGCATGGTTATCATACATCTTGTTCATAAGTAGGATTTGCAAGTTAACATAGCATAATCTCATAAGAATAGTTCATTAGTATTCCAACAACATTTACAAGGCACATTATCAACATAGACGTCATTGGAACATAAGGGCATATCATGAATCCTTCACTTAGTCACAATTTAGCTATATTGCATAATTTCTAGTTTCTTAGGAATTTTATCAAAAACCTTACGTGCACATCTTAATCATAGGTGAAATCATCAAATTATACATTATGAACAACCAAATTTACATGTTTCCAACTTATATGATATCATGAAATTCAAAAAAACATATAAAGATCCCATCTTGGAAATCACCCAATATCAACAACATGATCATCAACACCCAACATTATAAAAATCATACTTTATAATGACAAAAAGGGTTTTTGAGCTTTATGAATGAAAGGGATCCATAAATCAACTCACGCATACCTTAGAAGGAAGATTCTTGATGATTGACGGAGGAATTTCCTTGAAACCAAATCTTCAAGCTTAGTTACGCAAACCTAGTTGTTTTTCTCTTTTATTGCTCTTGGATGATGAGCTTTGAGATGATAATAGGGTTGTAATATGTTTAGAAGCTATATATTTCGTAGGGTTAAGTTTAGGGATTTGTAAGGAGTGTTAAACGACTTAATTACTCTAAAATTAACTCAAAATGGAGTGTTTTTGGCACCTGGAACTGACTTAGGCGGCGCCCAACTGATTTCCTAATCTAGGTTGGGCGGCGACTAACCAATCGTCTATGTTTGGGTTGGGCGGCGCCTAACCAATCGCCTATCCTTACTGTCTCTCACGAAAATAGGTATAACTTTTCGGTCGGGTATTGGATTAAGGCATAATTGGTATCGTTGGAAAGCTAATTCGATTCTCTACAATTTGGTAGGTCTAAATCAGCCAAAATACCATATTAACATCGATTTATACTCGTTCAAAGATGAACCTTGCAAAATCAAACACTAAAACTTGATGGATTCAAAAACTCTTAGCTTGTATTACCTTAAGTGACTCATATGAACATGCTTAATGCATCATAAGCTATTCTATCACTAGGATATTCATTGTAAGTCATGTACTCGAGTATGAATCACTGGATAGGAGATTTCATACATAGGAATACTTATTCACTTCCTAGCTTAGAAATATGCGGGGTATTACAATATCTCCCCCTTGGGAACATTCGTCCATGAATGAGAATTTACTGAGAAGGGATACATGACAATAGAACCTGAACTGAACATGAAGAACTAAAACTTAATCTCATGACTGACATGCTAAACATACTAAACTCGTGCATGTCTGATGCACGGACAACTGACACATGAATGCATGGCTGAGTATGAAACTTTTAATAGGTACAAATTTTATACTGGAAACATGAACGTGAAACTGAATAAGATTAAAAAGAACTGTTACCTTGAGCTTGATTTGAATTGGCGAGGAAGAGGTGAGGATACTTGGTACGCATATCTGCTTCTGCTTCCCAAGAAGCTCCCTCATGAGACTGATTTCTCCAAAGAACCTTGACTAGAGGGACTTCTTGGTTCCTCAATCTATGAGTTTGATAATCTAAGATTTTGACTGGAATCTCTTCATAGGAGAGGTTGTTTTGAATGTTGATGCTCTGAATAGGGACAACAACTGCTGGATCACCTATCCACTTCTTTAGCAAAGAGACATGGAAGACTGGATGGAATGAGGCTAGATCTGAAGGCAACTCAAGCTCATAAGCTACCTTACCGAAGCGACGAAGAATTCTGAAGGGACCGATATACCGGGGATTGAGTTTCCCTTTCTTGCCAAACCTTTTTACTCCCTTCATAGGAGAGATCTTAAGATAGACATAGTCATTGACCTCGAACTCGAGATCCTTTCTACGAATATCTGCATAGGACTTCTGTCGGCTCTGAGTAGCCGTAGCCTCTCTCTAATTAACTGAACTTTATCTATGGCATCGAATACTAAGTCAGGACCTATGATTGAGGCCTCACCAACTTCGAACCAACCAATCGGAGATCTACATCTCCTACCATAGGGAGCTTCGAATAAAGCCATCTGAATACTACAATGATAGCTATTGTTGTATGCAAACTCAATCAAAGGCAAGTGGTCATCCCAAATTCCCTTGAAGTCAACTGTACACACCCTTGGCATATCTTCAAGAGAATAAATGGTGCTCTCTGCTTGACCATCTGTCTGAGGATGAAATGCTGTGCTAAGATGGACTTAGGTACCGAGACCCTTTTGGAATGATTTCCAAAAGTGAGAAGTGAACTGGTACCTCTGTCTGAGATGATAGATAGTGGAATACTATGTAACCTGACTAACTCCTTGATATAGAGTTTGGCATAATCCTCAGTGGAATAAAAAGTACGAATAGGAAGGAAATGAGCTGACTTGGTCATTTTATCTATAATGACCCAGACTGAATCATGTTGATGGCGAGTTCTAGGCAAACCCGTCACAAATTCCATGTTAACATTTTTCTACTTCCAAGTAGGAATGGTGAACTCTTGCATGGAACCACTAGGTTTTTGATGCTCTATCTTAACCTGCTGATATGTAGAGCACTTAGCCACAAACTCTGCAACATCTCTCTTCATCCTACTCCAACAATAAATCTCCCACTCAATTCATCTACACCTGGAACATATAGATGACCCTGATAATGAAGAACACCATCTCCTCCTTAGAAGAAAACCTCGAATTTCTAATTCTGAACTAACTCTTTGAGCTGGACAAGGCTAGGATCCCTTTCTTGTTTCTCTTTCACCTCGGAAACTAGAGATGACTCTGAACTACTCTGAATACATATACCACCCTCTAAAGAATCGACTAAGAGAACACCTAGTCTAGTAAGCTGATGGATCTCCTGAGCCATCTTTTTCTTACTATCCTCAACGTGAGAAACACTACCCATAGAGATTCAACTGACGTCGGCCACAATATTGGCCTTGCCCAGACGATAAAGAACACTCATGTCGTAATCCTTCAAGAGCTCTAACCACCTTCTCTGGCGAAGATTCAGATCATTCTGGGAAAAGACATACTGGAGGATTTTATGGTCTGTGAACACATCTACATGAACTCCATAGAGATAATACCTCCAAATCTGCAAGGCAAAAACTACCGCTTCTAACTCAAGATCATGAGTAGGATAATTCTTCTCATGTGGCCTTAACTGTCTGGAGGCGTAGGCTATGACCTTACCATACTGCATGAGGACACAACCTAAACCCACTCTGGATACATCATAATAGACTACAAAACCGTCTGAACCATCTGGAATAGCTAGAAAGCTCTTGAAAGCTCTTCTCGCATGAATCTGACCACTAAAACTTAATCTTGTTCTGAGTCAATTTGGACATGGGAGATGCAATAGAAGAAAATCCCTCAACAAACCATCTGTAATAGCCAGCCAATCCCAAAAAACTCCTAATATCTGATGGAGATACGGGTCTGGGCCAATTTCTTACTAGCTCGATTTTCTGAGGATCTACTCTTATTCCATCACCAGAAATAATATGTCCAAGGAATGCTACTGATATTATCCAAATATCACACTTGCTGAACTTAGCGAATAATTGGTGATCCTTGAGAATTTGAAGAATAATCTTGAGATGGTCTGCATGATCACGCTCTATGCGAGAGTAGACCAGAATATCATCTATGAAGACTATGACAAACATGTCCAAGTACTGCTTGAACACACGATTCATCAAATCCATAAAAGCTGCAGGGGTATTGGTAAGACCAAATGACATAACTAAAAATTTAAAGTGAGCATACCGAGTATGAAAATTTGTCTTCAAAATGTCACATTCTGTAACTCTGAGCTGATGATAGCCTGATCTGAGGTCTATCTTAGAGAAGTAACTGGTACCCTGAAGTTGGTCAAATAGATCATCAATACTGGGAAGAGGATATCTATTCTTGATTGAGACCTTGTTAAGTTAACGGTAATCAATATATATCCTGATAGAACCATCTTTCTTGTGCATGAATAATACTGGCGCACCTCATGGGGAAATACTAGGTTTGATGAATCCCTTATCTAAGAGATCCTTCAACTAATCTTTCAGCTCCTTGAGTTCTGCTGCTGCCATTCTGTATGGCGGAATAGAAATAGGTTGAGTATCCAGAAGAAGTTCTATGCCGAAGTCTATTTCCCTTTCGAGAAGAATGCCTGGAAGATCTTCGGGAAAGATATCTGAGTATTCATTAACAACAGGGACTATTTCTAGGCTGGGATATTCATAAATGGAATCTTTAACATGCACGAGATGATACACACACCCTTTAGAAATCATTTTCCTTGCCCGAAAGTACGAAATAAGTTGACCCCCGAATGCTGAAATGCTACCCTTCCACTATAGGATAGGCTTATTCGAGAACTCAAACTGAACTATCCTATTTCTATAGTCGACTGTGGTATAGCAGGAATGAAGCTAATCTATGCCGAGAATGACAGCAAAATCAGTCATCTCTAACTCCACTAAATCTGCTGACGTGGATTTCTGAGATATCATAATCGAGCAGTTCCTGTATACCTGCCGGGCTATGATTGTTTTACCCACTGGGGTAGAGACTGAGAAGGACTCTGCTAGGACTTTAGGATTGATTTTGAAATTGCCTTCTATGTATGGAGTAACAAAAGACAAAGATGCACCTGCGTCTAGCAAAGCATAAACATGAACATGGAAAATCTATAACATACCAGTAACGACATCAGGAGAATTTTCCTGATCCTGCCGGGACTAAAGAGCATAGAGTATATTTTGGCGTTACCCACTGGTAGCACTGGAAATGTCACCCTGCTGGTTTGGGCGACTGGACTGTACTGTAGAATGATTTTGCTGACCCTGAAGACTTGATTACAGACACTCCCTAATCCTGTGGCCTGTCTTGCCACAACCAAAATAGACATCACTACCAGCTCTGCAAATGCCCTTATGGTTCTTACCACAAGTCTGACAATGGGGATTCATTTGGGCACTGCTAACACTGCCCTGAGATTTAGAGCCTGGCGCTTTGTCTCTATTGCCATATCTAAACTTTGACACTGGAGCACTGGTAGAGAAAGGAGATGGAATGGCTGACTTGGAGCGAAACTGTGAACGGTTTCCTCCATCTGACTTAGGGTGAGCAAAGTTGAAATTACCTGACCTTGCTTTCTTGTTTTGCCTCTCCCTAGTCTTAAACTTCTGCTCTTCTACTTGCTGGGCATGGGTTATGAGTCTGTCTAAAGTCATATCACCAATCAACATTGCAGACCTACACTCATTTACCATACTATCGTTGACCCCTGACACGAACATACTCATCTTAGCTCTATTGTCTGCAACCACATGAGGAGCATACCTGGATAGCTGAGTAAATTTGAGAGAATACTCCCTAACCATCATATTCCCCTGCTTGAGGTTGATGAACTAAAGAACTTTGGCTTTCCTCAAATCTTGGGGAAAGAATCTGTCTATGACGGTTGTGACAAATTCCTCCCACTCGATAGGGCTTGTATGATCTAACCTCTCAGACTTCCACTATTTGTACCAATCATGAGAAACATCCTGTAACTGGTAGGCAGCTAACTTAGCACTCTCAATAGAAGTAACACCCATGATGTCAATGACCTTATGGACTTGGTTAATGAACACCTAAGGGTAATCATCAGACTTAGACCCATGGAAAGATGGAGCGCTCATCTGGGTGAAGTCCCAAACCCTATCTACTTTAGGATTGGCCAATTGATTGGCCTGAATAACTGGTGGCCATTCAGTCTGTGCAACCATGGACTGAGCAAGTATGGTAAATGTGGCTCTAAACTCCGCATGGGAAACATGTTCCCCCAAAGGATCTTTGGGCTGAGGAGCTGGCTGGTTTCTTCTCTTTGGGGCCATGGTCTGGAATAAAAGAAGAATGGATTAGACTGAGAGTTTATCTTGTGATTATGCTCACTAGCATGACATGAATAATGAAGAAAGGGGACTATTCCTAAAACATCTTATAGCCTCCTGCACATAAATGTGGCGCGCAGCATACCCATGTACAAGACTCTACTAGATGCGGCTTTCAGACTTCCTAGGACTCTATTGAACCTTAGGCTATGATACCAAGTTTGTAACACCCCGATTCGCTGAACCGGAATGCTACATGGTGCTCATGACCCTGAGGGACCACAAGCAAACCCATGACTAATATCTGTACTTGTATACTATAAATCATGTTATAATAATACAGAATACATAGAATTGTAAGGCCATAAGGTTCAACTGAATACAATCATGTGGGTGAAAATACCCAAAATAACTCAATCTGAACGTATATCTGAACATAAATCTGAAAGCTTCTAAACTATCTAAATAAGGAGTTGAAGGAACATGTCTCCAACTAACTCCGTAAAGGTAAACTGAAGAAATAAATAATTGAATCAAATCATATTATCCTCGAATCAATAAGGACTCACTGTGTCTCTACGACTGGAATGCTATCGCTATTGCTGGGCTGGATCTCGTGTCTTGGAACCTATGGTGTAGCATGAAAAGAAAGCACCATAGCACAAATACGTCAGTACAACTGGAGTAGTGAGTATACGAGGAAGGTAGGCTAAACATAAAGGGTTTCATGCATGAACAACACTGACAGACTAATATGAATGTGGGACTGCAAACACACATATATATATAGAAATTAGGACCGTGAATATGTGATAGCATGCCCTGTAAGCTAATACATGGTTTATTGATAACTATCATGACTGATACTGAAACTAATAACATGGACGACTGTATCTAACAGTCCTATATATACTGAAATTTGAAGAATGCCCTGAGTTCTTTTACTGAGACTGATTCTAAAACTATCAGAAGTAGTGTTTAACCGACATGCCCCATGTATGCCGTTATGGCTAAGCTGGGGTCTAATCTCTGCCCCAACTAGAGGGGTGTCAATACTGTGCCATGGGTAAGGACAGCTTATGAGTGACCCTTATCTGGCGGGTACTCAATGAGAACGGTGGGAACCCTAAACTGACGGGTTAATCCACCTCATCAGCCCTAATCTGACGGATTAAGATGTCTTAACCTACGCTGGCTACATAGTTCTTGAACACAGGGATGACTACTACGAATCACACCCTAAACTAGCAGGTGAGTTCCTATCCTTGGGTTCACTCGGTGCTAACCTCTACTCCTATCTTGAGGGTCTGGACATTAATAACTGATTGTGCATGACTTAATCTTACTGAATTCCATTGACTAGCGAAATGTTACTGATATCTGACAACTGACTAAAATCATGAGGTTTTCTTGAGTCACATGACTGACTGAAGTCTATGGAATCATAGCTTGAGTTCGGATATCATGAAACATGACATGGGTCTAGGCACACAGCTATAGTTTTTGAGTATAAGAAACCCCAGGACTCGATGGAAGGAAAATGACACACATGACTGACTTGATCATAAGAGTAGAGTACATAATTTATAATATCATAAGTAGGGATGTCATACTAAGCATGGTTATCAACAATGTATTGCATGGAAAGGATTTTATATCACATGGAAGTACTTACACAATCTTAATATCATGTTTATTGCATAATCATATTGGCAACACATACCACTAGAATGGAAGTTCATGTGGATTGCATGGTTATCATACATCTTGTTCATAAGTAGGATATGCAAGTAAACACAATATAATCTTATAAGAATAGTTCATGAGTATTCCAACAACATTTACAAGGCACATTATCAACAGAAAAGTCATTGGAACATAAGGGCATATCATGAATCCTTCACTTAGTCACAGTTTAGCTATATTGCATGATTTTTACTTTCTTAGGCATTTTATCAAACACCTTACATGCACATCTTAATCATAGGTGAAATCATCAAATTATACATCATGAACAACCAAATTTACATGTTTCCAACTTATATGATATCATGAAATTCAAAAAAACATATAGAGATTCCATCTTGGGAATCACCCAATATCAACAACATGATCATCAACACCCTACAACATAAAAATCATACTTTATAATGAAAAAGAGGGTTTTTGAGCTTTATGGATGAAAGGGATCCATAAATCAACTCATGCATACCTTAGAAGGAAGATTCTTGATGATTGACGGAGGAATTTCCTTGAAATCAGATCTTCAAGCTTACTTACACAACCCTAGTTGTTTTTCTCTTTTATTGCTCTTGGATGATGAGCTTTGAGATGATAATAGTGTTGTAATATGTTTAGAAGCTATATATTTCATAGGGTTAAGTTTAGGGACATGTAAGG
>NC_061116.1:154181592-154182656 GCF_002878395.1 Capsicum annuum
GCATGCATACCTTAGAAGGAAGATTCTTGATGATTGACGGAGGAATTTCCTTGAAATCAGATCTTCAAGCTTACTTACACAACCCTAGTTGTTTTTCTCTTTTATTGCTCTTGGATGATGAGCTTTGAGATGATAATAGTGTTGTAATATGTTTAGAAGCTATATATTTCATAGGGTTAAGTTTAGGGACATGTAAGGAGTGTTAAAAGACTTAATTACCCTTAAAATAACTCAAAATAGAGTGTTTTTAGCACCTGGAACTGACTTAGGTGGCGCCCAAGTGATTTCCTAAGATATGTTGGGTGGCGCCTAACCAATCGCCTATGTTTGGGTTGGGCGGAGCCTAACCAATCGCCTATCCTTACTGTCTCTCACGAAAATAGGCATAACTTTTCGGTCGGGTATTGGATTAAGGTGTAATTAGTATCATTGGAAAACTAATTCGATTCTTTACAATTTGGTCGGTTTAAATCAGCCAAAATACTACATTAAAATTGAGTTATACTCATTCAAATATGACCCTTGCAAAATCAAACACTAAAACTTGATGGATTCAAAAACTCTTAGCTTGTATTACCTTAATTGACTCATATGAACATTCTTAATGCATAATAAGCTATCCTATCACTAGGATATTCATTGTTAGTCATGTACTAAGTATGAATCACAGGATAGGAGATTTCATACGTAGGAATACTTATTCACTTCCTAGCTTAGAAATATGCGGGGTATTACAAAAGTAGCGGCAATCATTTTGAGGAATGATAAAGAGCTAAACGAAGAACCTCCAAACATAACTAAGGAGGTATATACAAAGTTAAATCTCCAACTAGATGCATATAAAGTTGCTGATAACTCGAGGAAGTCTGAGTACTCAAAAACTAAAATTGCTGAACAGGTTAAGGAGATATCACCACTACCATATCCACATAGGTTGAGTAAAGAAAATGAGGATACTAGCAAATTTATGGAACAGACATAAGAATTTCAGCTATTCAACTGTCATCTTTCTTTTGAGATTGAAATCAAGAAAGTGAATAAAAGTGAGGTGTTGTGGATAGTGT
>NC_061116.1:154185656-154244618 GCF_002878395.1 Capsicum annuum
GATTGAAATCAAGAAAGTGAATAAAAGTGAGGTGTTGTGGATAGTGTAAATTTTGAAGTAGGATTGGTTGGGTATCATTCAAAGCAATTTTAGACATTATGTTTAGATGATGTCTTATATGTGGAATCATCTGAAATAGTGGGAGAGTGTGAAGATGAGAAACAAGAATCCTATGTTCTTAATTTTTCACAAGATAAGCAACATAAAAACATACCTTACTTCAAGGCCGAGTGGTTTACCATGCACCATTAATTACTTGATTCCTTAGTCTTTATACCACCACCCTATGAGTGAAGTAAAAATATGGATGTGAAGTTGGGGGTGAAATTTATATCCTCAAGATGGAGGAAAAAGTTGATTGGGTCATACTGCGACACTAAATTAGCCGCTGCGTGGAAGGCAAACCAACTTAAGGTATGTTTTATTTTTATTTTTGTACTTTTTACTTCACTAGTTTTTGTTTTTGTTGAGTCACAAGTTGATAGAAAGTTTGAGTACCAGAAAACCTGAGCTAATGAGTATGGCAAAGACTGAGTGTGGGGTCCCTGAGCCCCCTTAATATGTATAGATGCTACTAGCTATGCCTAGAGACATCAAGGAGCATTTCTATCTCTACTTTAAATTATAATTTGGGGACAAAATAGATTTTTAAGTGAGGGGTAGGGAAATTCCAATTTTTAGGGTAATTTTAAAATATTTTTGATAAGAACAAATGTGAGATATTCTTGTTGGAGCTATAGTTGATTACATGTTGCAAGAGTTTTAGTTACAAAGAGCATGTTGATTGTATGAATTACTACTTTTGAGACTCCTAGGCTCTTTATTATTAATCTTGTACTTGTTGGCTTAAAGTTGAATTCATGTGATTGTTTGGGTGAGAGTCTATGATGATCCCACTTGAGTAGAGCATGTGCCATGTGTGATGTGAGGTTGTTGTATATTACTTGTTGCATATGATGTATAGAACTTTCTTGGTGTGTGTGCAAACCAAAATAAAGAGTATGGGTTTAGGAGTTGATATATGCATTTCTTTGATAGCCTTGTTTTATACCCTTTTTTACCTTCCCTTGTGCATAATCCTAGTTAACCACATTTAGTCTTTAGCTATTTTCTTTGGTAGCCTCATATGTAGCCCGTATCCCTTTCTTTGATTGACCTTGACTTGATCCAGAAAACTCCTAAGTGTTTTAGTGTAAAATGAATTGAGTTAAGGAGTTAGGAATTTAAGAAGAAAAAGGTGAAATTGAAGCCCCTAAGTAATTGCTATAGGTGTTCAAAATTGTGATTTGTGTGGTGGTTGGGAGTTGAGTAATGAAAAGAATAAAAATTAATTCAATTTGAATAAGTTGTGTATAGATAACACTCCCGCCATAGTGTATGTGATTGAGCTTAATAAAATGGGGAAAAATAAAAGAATGGGTTAGACAAAAGTGGTGAAGTATGGTTATTAGAGGTGAATTAAATGAAAATATGTGAGGTATTAAAGCGCTTAGGGAAGATAGTCACTATTACTGACTAGAATAGTTCCTACCCATCCCTATCCTACATTACAACCATTAATGACCTATTTGATCCTAAGATTAACATTATGATATTAGTAAAGTACTACACTAAGGGCTAGCCTATGGTTCATTAGGTGCAACTTGTGAATTCATTGTGAGAGTGAGCAAAAGTTGATTCTTGTACCCATTACATTATAAATTGCATTATTGTGAGTGATTATGGGGAACTCTTGTGTTGTGAGGAATCGTATGATTTCTTTGATTGAACAATGTGCATGATTTTGCTAACTAGGTGAGTCAATTCTTAAGGCTAGGATATTTTGGAGTAGTGTTCTTGAAATTTCAATTGTGTACGTAAAATGCTTAGTGTAGAAACTTGCATTCTGTAGTCATTATATTAATAGCTTGAGTGTCTTGCTTGTATTAGAACTGTGGAGTCTCCTCAACTTATGATGCTTAGAGTAAGCAGTTGTTCAAGGGCAAACAAGGCTTTAAGTGTGGGGTGGTGATGTTGGGTGTATTTAGCACTTTAGTGTTGCTTTCTGATAACGCTCAAACTATACCTCTCTAATGAAAATGTAAGTGATCATTGTCAATAGATAACCCAACTAGGTTGGGGACGAATCCCACAGGGAATATAGTATGAATCTGAGTTGTATACGAGTTAATCAACTGATAGTTAGCAGTTTTCGGTAAATTGGGGGTTCTGAGAATTTTGAAAATAATTGTTGGTCACTTTAGTTTCAGTGTTTGTAATCAATACTTTATGGAAAACCAAAATTATGTTCACTATGGGTTTTGGTACTTGACAGATGCTAATAGTGATTCAAGATTCTCACGATAGGTAGGAACAACAGATTGTCTTTATCGAAGTTATGCCTAAATGTCTCTTGACCTACTTAAGCATTTAATTACCTAATCCTTTCAGACTTAGGGAATTTATATTCACTGACCAGACTTCACCTCAGGTTAATTAACCTTGTTACAATGTCAATTATTAAATGGAAGATTGGTAGCTTCTAAGTCCCTGTCAATAATTCACTTCCTACTATAGTTGATTTCTTATCTCAAGCAAATCAAAGCAGGTGCTATCTATCATTTGCAACCAATAGACAATAATTAAAACCTCGGAATTATCAAGGAGTCCTATTACCTTTAGAATCTTGAACGCCTATCAACTTACCAAGACCTAACCCATAGATCCCATAATTTGGGTTAAAGGGATTTAGGCACTCATAATGTAATAATTGATACAACAAGTTGAATTCATAATTTGAAAGATGAACTTACAGAACGATGAATAGCAATGAGTATTTCTCAGATTAGATCAAAGTAGAAATCCCAAAATATTGATGATAATCTCTTCAAAGTTAATAATTTATTTTCAAGCCAAGAAACTAGAGAGAAAATAACAAAATACGTTCGTTCCAAAATAGGTTTAGAATCCCCCTTAGAAAACCCTAAACTATGCTTTAAATACTTCAACCTAATTATGGAAACAAAATCACAGAGTTCAATGTTCTTCTCGGATTAGGTGACGACATGCATGACGCCTTATTAGGAGGTTGATGACTTATCATGGGTGTTATCAACATCCTCTTCAATTTTGACAATTTCTGATTAAGGATGACGGTGAATCCCGACGACTTATCAAAACTGTGATGACATATCAGACAATGTCATCATTTTTTCACCTCAGCTCCCATGTTCTATCTAAGGCTGACGACGACTTTGATGGCTTATCACAAGGCTGATGGCTTATCATATGTCATCTTCACTTCTTCCAATTGAATCCCATTCTCTTTTTAAGCCTGACAATGAAGCTAATAACCTATTAGAGTGCTGACGACTTATTAGGAATGTCGTCAGCCACACTTCTCTTCTATTTGCTTCAAATTTTAACTCTTTTACTTCCATTATTGTTGTTTCTCTTGCCTCTTGACTTCCACTGCAAAATCAAAGATAAAATAAATAAAAATGACAAAATTTTCTTAAGACTTTGCAATTATTCTCAGTTAAAATCCTCAAATGTGTTAGCATCTGCTCACACATCACTTTCCAAGCTCATTTAGCCTTTTTTTGAGGATTTCGTGAGTGATTTATGCTTTAATAATTATATAAATAAGTATCAAAGTGTTTAAGTAGTGAATTACAATGTGTAAAGGTGTTTTGAAGCAAGTTTGTACATAATTGGATTATTTAGACTTCAACCGAGAAGAATAGTTTTACTAGCTTATGCTAGGTGTTGTTCTAGTCTATCTTGATGGATTCTAATGTGTTGAATGAGTTCCTAATGTTTTGAATGTTTAATTATATGTGGAAAAACTTGTTTATAATTTTCAAAGTTCAATTGAAATAAGCCAAGAGTCAAAACATGAGTTAAAGATCAATGTGGGCAAGCCTAATGTTAGCTCGAGTTTTCAGTTCATCATTATGAATGTTTTGTTGTTTTGAGATCTAATATTTGTTGTTTGATCATGTAGGATTATTTGTGAGTTTATTATTGTGATATATTTATGAAGTACAAGGTGTAAAAAAAAGGAAAACAACACCAAAAGGCAAGGGATGGAAGGAGGAACACTTAGAAAAATATAGGCGTCAAGAGGAAAATTCCAGTAAGCCTACGCATTTGGGACACAATGCGCCACTACCTCCAAGAAATTACCAATTCTCTTCATGGATTAGTACACTGTAATAAACAAGGTTTTAGGAGGCTTATTTCGTAGGGATCCACCAATGCGATGCTGACCATTTCCCACACATGACTAAATTGGTCTCTTATAAATAAGACTCGTTGCACTTGTTCTTTGGACTTTTGGATGCCTTTGGGATCTTGAGGAGGCTGCTGCATATGTTTTTAGTGTTTATATTCTTTAACTTTAGTTTTTTATTAGATTTAATCATGTATTCAATTATTTGGATTATGATTATGTCGATTAGTGGCTAAACGCCACCTTTTCGGGGTTAAGGATAAGAACATGTTTGCTATCGTTATACATTGAATTTGTTAGATTACTTATCATATTTTGTTGTTTGTTCATCCTTGTTTGAAATATTTTGAGTATTTGAGACCCTTAGAATATATGTATTGTTGACCTTGTGATTTTAGAAGAGGGACTAGGAAGATAGAACGTGGGGATAAATAGAGTAAGGTTATTATTCTTTTATAAAATAAGGAATTTGAATTAGCATCTAGGATAGGGATATACCTAGAAGCCTTACTTCGTTAACATGTAGGATGATATATTCTTGCATCTAATTGGATTATTACATCCCCTCCCAATGATGTAGTTCAAAAGTTTAAGTTAGGATGATGATTAGAGGTCGGGAGACCATGATCATTGATAAACCCTATGAATCAACTACCAAGATAAGTAGTCTAACTAATAAAGTTCAATGGCGTAGTACGATTGTTCGTAATCCTTAACCCTAGGTCTCTATCCATTGATTGTCTAAAGTAATTACTATTCCACATTAGTTACTTTACTTTTACTTTACAACTCTGAAACTCTCTTGGTTATGTTATCATAATAGTTGAACTAAAATTGGATAGTTGTTAATACAAGTCTCTGTGGGATTGATACTTGTCCTATAAAGGGCCACTTTACTACTTGGTGAGACCACGTACACTTGCATGTGTGCATTGGTGCAACACCAAACATATAACAAGATAGAGTATAACCATACAAATCTAGACTCTGGGACAGGTCTATAACTATGACCGACCCAAATGAGTCCAACCGTCCCCAAACCAATCGATAGCCATAACAAAATCGTAAACCAAAACCAAAAAATAGCCAAAAAATGGTTCTATTACATAACACAAAGGATGGAACAATGAGAAATTTAGTCTGATGATGTCATCCCCAATGCCAATGCCAATACTAAGGCTGACGTCAATACCGATCCCGCCTATTCCGACCCATAGTAGTTCCACAAAAGCCTCTAACCAAAAGAAAACCAATATTCGATTGGGACATGCCAAAAAATAGCCAAAAACAATATCTATAAATAAACCAAAGTGTGTAAGAACATCCATGAATATGAAATGGAGCCTTCTAAAAAGATGAAAGCACACCACTTCAATCCCAAGAGATGATCCCAAAATCCAATCACTATGCATGAGGAGTAGAACTGTCAGTTGTTGCATTGCTTAGGGATATATCCACCGGAAGACGGGTTAGTGGGTGAATAATAGCATGAACTCAGGATTAGGATAAAATAATGTCAACCAGTAAAAACAAGTAAACCAACCATATTCATACAAACCGTACATATATATAACCATTCCAAGAAAGTGAATTAGGTTTAGCATGCAATAAAAACAAATAATATGGGTATGTGTAGCTTAATCGTCTAAAACCACCCATGAGCTGTATGGGTCTAGTGTAACCCCCTAAATAGGCCTTAATATATGTAACAACACGAATAAGAGATACCATAAGAGTAGGGGATTTCAAAGTACCCTCACCCTCCATGACACATATGTACAGTGTACTTAGAGGATTCCTGTGTACCTCATAGTATCATATATGGTCGCCATGACCAACCACTTATGTCGGTAAGCATGAGTTTCCAATGTTCGTTCATTGAACTCCCACCTTCACGGTTTTCTATCACACCCCACCATTATTGCCCAATTAAAGCAATTTCAAACCAACAAATACATTATTCAATTTATTATTAACCAAGTCTATTAATAGTGGTATCATCATACTTACTATAACTTATAATTATTGTCCATAGCCAAACCTTAAGAGGTTAAGGGATTCTTGTGTACTTATGTTTTTGGCTTTTGATGAAATATTTTACATCTTTTTCAAGGTATAATTGTATATTTTCAAGCAACTGATGTTGTATTTAATCCTGGATTTTAGTGTTTTAAGGTAAGGAGTTAGCTGAAGGAGAAACCTTGGAAAAATAGTTGAAAAAGGCTACCGACGGTCAAACTAGCGGTTCGTCAGCCATGCGACGGAACACCGGGGTGACCATCAGAGTAAAATAGAAGAAAGCAAATGAGTAAACTCTATGATGGTCCAAGTGGTGGACCGTTAACCTTCCAACGGATTGCCAACCTGGCTATCAAGTTAAAACAGACCTCGTGATTTCAAAAGTTTAAGCGATAACCCATGCGACAGACCGTCGGTCCAGCGACAGTCTGCCAACATAACCGTTAACCCTTAACCATAGTATATGAAATTGGGACCATCAACGATGGTCCATGCAATAGTACGTTAGGTTTGCGATAGGCCATCGAAGTGACCATCAACTTAGACGCAGACTTTTTGAGTTTGAATTTTAAATACTCTATACCTGAAAATATACAAATACCCAGTTTAGGCTTTAATTAGGTATTTTTAAATCATTTTTCATACTTTGAAACTTATTTTAATATAATTTTCTCTGAGTATCAAGCTAGAATTTTGGATCTAAACATTTTATGCTTATTCACTTTTGAAGATTCAAGAAAATCTTGTGATTTTTGTAAGTAATTTCTGAATTTATTTATGAGGAACATAAAGACTTTTTCTTCTACTATGGAGATGTATGGCTAAGCTCCCATAACTAGGGTTATGGGAGCCTTGATGTGAAAATCTTATTGGGGTTGTGAAAACACTTGATTTTCATGGTTAACTGAAGTTGTATAAACCCTTCTTCACAATAATGACCTTTCTTTGTTGCAAACTTGATGGGTGAGCCCAAGAACATCACTTGTTCGAATAGAAAAGTGATTGTTAGGAAAAGAAGAGGTTTACATGGGATCTAAGGGCTGTAACATTTGGGTTAAGGGTTAATTCCTTAACGAGATCAACCCACATGAGAGAAAAATTGAATAAATTAATGCATTTTTTAAGTTTGAGTGAATTGAGGGATAATCTACTCATTTAGGTTGAGAAACAAATGGGTAAATTATAGGATTCAATAACTCTTGCAATTGAAGTAGTTAATTAGAAATTCAAAATAATTCACAACCCTAGCTGCTTGAACATCTTGGTAACCATAACTCTAGTTTGTTTAATCTCATTGATTTATTATTTGTAGTAAGAATCATTAGTTGGAACCTTTTCTGTTACAAATATTTGGATACATGTTACAACTCAAACCCCCCATTTAATTTGGAACCTTTGATCAGCAGTCTAGTAACAACCACGATACTTAGTGAACATAGTATTCCCTGTGGGATTTGACCCCAACCTAGTTGGGTTATATATTTGACAATGACCACTTACTCTCTTGTAAGAGAGATGTAATTTGGATGTATAAAAGTTTAGCACCGTTGCTGGGGAATATAGTTGTCAATTAAGTTTGAGATTGTTAATTGAACTTTTGTCAAGTTTCCTAAATTTTACTTTTATTTATAGTTTTTGTTTCATTACAGGTTCATTGTTGTTTATGCAATGTACCAGAAGTTCAGGAGAACCGCTATTACCCTTTAATCTTGAACCGCATCTAATTGGTAGAATGGAAGAACAACAAGAAGCTAAGAACTAGCCAACTTCGCTAGAGCATAGGTTAATCATCAAAATGATGGGTAACAAGCTCATGGCCCTAATTCTGATGATGACGATTTAGGAGATGATGATCTAATTAACCTAGCGAACAAGAGGTGTGCAGAGAATGCAACGGTGGCTTCCAATAGAAATTGGGCAGCTAGAGGGAGAAAAAATCACCAACCCACTATACAATTTGATCTTGATAAGGAGGAGGAAGAGTTGGACGAAGATAGTGCTACATGAGCGATTATTCCACCTCCACTAGCACCTGGGGTGAAGTTCAACATAACAACACCATGATACAACTTCTCAATCTAAAGGGGTTGTTTGGAGGACTTCCAGGAGATGACCCAAACATGCACTTGGTGAATTTTATCAAAATTTGCAAGTCCTTTGATAACCCTGGTGTTTGTCAAAATGCCATTCGTCTTTGGTTGTTCCCGTTGTCTCTATTCGGGGAGGAAATAATATGGTTGAATAAGTTGGCCCCCAATTTTATAACGAACTGGAGGCAATTGAAAGGAGATTTCCTAGAAAGGTTCTTTCCACCCTCCAGGATATTACACTTGAGGGATGAAATTAGCAATTTCAGACAATTACCAAATGAGGCACTGCATAAAACTTTGATGCGATTCAAGAAAAAGTTAACATAGTTTCCCAACCATAAGATGACTGAGGAGCACTTAATGGAGACTTTCTATAGAGCTTTGAACTCTATAACCAAACTAACAGTTGACAATGTAGCAGCAGGAGCATTCATGGAGCTTACATTTAATGAGGCTGTAGATATGTTAGAGCAGTTGACTAAGAAAAGTAGAGCATACAATGGATTTAATATTAGCAAGCCCTACTATGTCTAGTGGTATATCAGTAGAGAAACATTGGAAAGAGAAGGAGCATGAATATGAGAACATTGATGGATCTACTTACTAAACACTTATTTTATGGAAAGACTGAGAAGGTAAAAGCTGTTGGGTCGCAAGGCAGGGCTAATTCTAATTTTGAGAAAGAGGTGAACTATCTAAATAATCAGGGGGTTTCCAAGGAAATAGCCTAGGGAATCAAGGTTAAAACTATTATGACAAGTCTGGTTACAAAGATAGGGACCAAGGGAGTTGGGAGAATAAAAATGATAGGAGTGGACTGTATATACCTCCTAGAAACTAGGATAATGCAGCTGCTAGTTCAGGAAAGATGTACATAGAGGACATGATGGAGAAACTATTAAAGTGAGTTGAAGTTACCAATGATGGGGTAAGGACGATGAAGATTGACTTATTTTCTATGAACCATCTAGTGAATTCACACTCAACTTCTATTAAGCAACTGGAGCAGTAGATGATCCAACTCTCGACCTTGTTTAATCAGAGGAAGAGCAGTATATTTCCTAGTGATATAGTGCAAAACCCTCAAAATGATAGCTGTTGTATGATAGTTACCACTCAGAGTGGTAAAGTATTATTACCTGGCCCTTGTTTGGGCAAAGCTATGATTAATGAGGTGATTGAAGAAGAGGTTGATGATGATGAAACCTATCCAGTGGATTTTGAGAAGCTAGATGGTAAAATTAGTACATCTAACCAACAACAGGTTGAGCAGTTAAAGAAGCAAAGAAAAAGGAGAATGAGGTAATGGTTACTACTCTTCTAAAACCACTATTTCCCTTTCCTCATAGATTGAAGAAGAAAGCTGATAATACAAGGTTTACTAAATTCATGGCAATGCTGAAGCAACTTACGGTGAATGTGCCTTTAGTAAAGGAATTAGAGCAAATGCCTTGGTATGCTAAGTTTATGAAAGACCTAGTAATGAAGAAGAGAGAAGTGAGCTACAAAATGGTGGATAACCTTCATCACTATGGTGATATTTCAATAAGGTCTTTGGTGCAAAAAAAAGTAGACCCAAGAGCATTCACGATTCCTTGTACTATTGGGTCTTGATTTTGCTAAGGCCTTGTGTAAGCTGGGAGCAAGTATTAACCTGATGTTGCTTACTATTATTAAGAAGTTGGGTTTAGGATTCCTACACCCACAAACATACAGCTAGTGATGATGGACAAGTCAGTGAAGCGGCCAGTGGGTATTTTGTATGATGTGCTAGTGAAAGTGGCCAACTTTATATTCCCTGCAGATTTTGTTATTATTGATTGTGAGGTGAACTTTGAGGTGCCCATAATCTTGGGTCGATCTTTTCTTGAAACTGGAAGCATGCTTATTTACTTGTGAGTTAATGAGTTCTTATTCAAGCTTAATGATAAAGTAGTTTGGTTTGACATGTGTCAATCTATGAAGCAGCATAAGGAAATAAATGTGTTCTCTATTGTGGATGTTTATTAGGAGGATGAGCGAGAAATGCCGATAGAGGAGAAATTTGCTCTTGAGCCTTTAGCTGCTGTCTTGATAAATTTCGATAGCAAAGACATCGAATAGTATGAGGAGACTATTTGTGCCTTAACTGGAATTGGATCATATTATTATGCTCCCAAGAAGCTGGATCTAGATCTTAAAAATCACCCAACACAACCAGCAAAGCCATCTATTGAAGAGCCACCAGTGTTGGAGTTGAAGGAATTGCCAGACCATCTACGGTATGTATTTCTAGGAAATGAAAACACTTTACTTGTGATTATTGCAGTAGATCTAGGTGAACAGTAGGTAGAGGCACTTATCTCAGTACTTCAGAGTTACAAAAGGGCGATAGGCTAGACTATTACGAATATTATTGGCATTCCTCTGGGTATTTGCACCCACAAGATTTAGCTTGAAGAAGATTACACACCATCCATTGAGCATCAATGCTGTCTTAACCTACCTATCCAAGATATTGTTTAGAAGAAGATCATCAAATGGTTTGATTTGGGAGTTATATATCTCATTTTGGGTAGTAAGTAGGTAAGTCCTGTCCAATGTGTGCCGAAGAAAGGGGGCATGACTGTTGTAGCGAATGATAAAAATAAGTTGATTTCACTCAGGCCTGTGACTGGGTGGAGAGTTTGTATGGACTATCACAAGCTTAATTCATGGACTTTGAAAGACCACATCCCAATGCCTTTTATGGATCAGATGCTTGATTGGTTAGCGAGAAGAGGTTGGTATTGTTTCCTAGATGGGTATTCTGGCTATAACCATATTTCTATAGCCCCGGAGGATTAAGAAAAGACGACATTCACTTACCCATATGGTGCTTTTGACTTCAAGAAGATGCTATTTGGTCTGTTAATGCACCTACTACCTTTCAATGGTGCATGATTTCAATCTTTTCTGACATGGTTGAAGACACCTTGGAGGTATTTATGGATGACTTCTCAGTAGCAGGTGATTTTTTTGAGCTTTGTTTAGTGAATCTGAGAAGAGCTTTACAGCGGTGTGAGGAGTTTAATCTTATGCTTAATTGGGAGAAATGCCACTTCATAGTAAAGGAGGGCATTGTCCTTGGTCATAAAATTTCAGCCAAGGGGATTGAGGTTGACCGAGCTAAGGTCGAGGTTATTGAGAAGCTACCACCTGTCATTTTAGTAAAGGGAGTGCATAGTTTCCTTCGTCATGAGGGCTTCTATCAACGATTCATAAAAGATTTCTCAAAAATGGCAAACCCACTTTGCAAACTTTTGGAGAAGGAGGCCAAGTTTATATTTGATGACAATTTCTTGATGGCATTTGAATGCCTTAAAGGGAAATTGATTAATACCCTTATTATTGTTGCTCCAGATTGGTCAAAGCCATTTGAGATTATGTGCGATGCAGGTGGAGTGCTGCTTGGGGCTGTACTTGGCCAAAAGAGGAATAAGTTGTTTCATCCTATTTATTATGCATGAAAAGTCTTAAATGGAGCTCAAAAGAACTACACTGTTATTCACACAGACCATACTACCTTGAAATATTTGATAGTAAAGAAGGATGCTAAGATGAGATTAATTAGATGGGTATTGCTTCTTCGTGAATTTGACTTCAAAGTCAAAGATCGAAAGGGAAGTAAAAAATCAAGTTGTAGACCACTTGTCCATACTGGAGGGAGATCAAGAACTTGAGGATGAGTTATAAATTAATGATGCATTTCCAGATGAGGAAATCTTGGCTGCTGTGTTCGAAAGAGTGCCACGGTATGCAGACTTTGCAAACTATACGGTGAGTGAGGTTATTCTGGGGAACCTTTCTTTTAACCAAAGAAAGAAGTTTCTTCATTATATGACACACTACTTTTGGGATGAGCCGTACTTGTTTCGACATTGTGTAGATAATATTATAAGGAGGTGTGTCCCGGAAGTAGACATGCTGAATATTTTGGAAACTTGCCATGCTTCTTCGGTTGGGGGTCACCATGCAGGTGACCAGACTACTAGGAAAGTGATGCAGAGTGGATATTATTGGCCGACTCTATTTAAAGATGCATAAGAGTTCGTACGGAGATGTGACCAAAGCCAAATACAAGGGTCAATCTCAAATATCCATGAGATTCCTTTGACCAAAATGATGGAAATGGAGTTGTTTGATGTCTAGGGTATCAACTTCATGGGACCCTTCGTGAGCTCATATGGGATTAAATAGGTTCTGGTCACCGTTGATTATGTATATAAATGGGTTGAGGATTTTTCCTTGGCCGATAATGAAGGGAAAAGAGTTTTTGCGTTCCTTAAAATGAACATATTCTCTAATTTTGGGGTGCCAGGCACTATCATAAACAATTGTGGATCACATTTTTATAACCGAGTGTTTAGAGATACCTTGACGAAGTATGGTCTTAAGAAACATAAGGTGGAAACTCCATACTACCCATAAACTAGTGGGCAAGTGGAGATTTTGAATAAAGAGATCAAAGCCATTCTTGCTAAAATGGTGAATGCAAGCAGACAAGATTGGTCTAGGAAGATTGATGATGCCTTATGGGCATATAGAACAACTTTCAAGACACCTATCGGTATGTCATCATACCAATTGGTTTATGGCAAGGCATGTCACTTTTTGATTGAATTGGAGCATAAGGAAATGTGGGCACTTAAGAGGCTAAACTTTAACTAGAATGAGGCAACAGAGTTGAGATTGGGTCAGCTGAATGAGATTGATGAGTTCCTTCTTGATGTGTATGAAAGAGCAGACCTATACAAGGAAATATGAAAAAGTACCATGACCATAGGATCGCAAAGAGAGATTTTTAGAAAGGTGACTTGCTACTCCTTTTCAACTCTAGATTGAAGATGTTTCAAGGTAAACTTAAATCAAAATGGTTTGGCCCATTCAAAGTTAACCAAGTCTACTTATCTGGAGTAGTTGAACTTGAGAATGAGGACAAAAGTGTCTTCAAGGTTAATTACCAATGAGTGAAGTTGTATATCGGTCTAATGGACTTGATAAAGTGCATAGCTACTATCTATCTTGATGAAGTCTGAGTAATCGAGATAACTGAGTTATGCCATGACATTAAATCAGGTGCTAGTGGGAGGCAACCCACATAGTGTTGTTGTAACCATAGTTAGAGTTTATATGTTATTTTTGTGCAATCTGATGTATTTGTGAAGTGTACAGGACTGAGGATGTAGAAAGAAGGGATTTTCTCAACTAAAAATTGGATGATGAGAAGATTGATGAACCGTCAGGATATCAACGTACCACCGCTTGAATCGTCAAAGCCATGGTAAAAAATAAACATTCTGGATAAGGCTTGATGGTCGATTTGGTAGACCGTCGATATCTTGGCAAATTGTCACTTCCTCGATCACACTGAAGCTGAAATTCATAGATGCTGGAACATACTAATAAATAGGTTGACGGACCGTTGCATCACTGATGGACTGTTTATTCAACCTTCATAGTAATCCATAATTTCCATGTTTCTGGTAAGCCTCAACGATCAACCCGATGGACTGTCAGTCACCCAACGAATCGTCAGGTAAACCGTCAACAAAACCCTAAGAACGGGTCAGGTTGGGATGATTTTAAATGCTATTTAAATCGCATGAAACAAACCCAAAACATCTTTAAACTGATAAGAAGAGGTGGTTACATATGTTGCTACCTTTTCAAAACCTACAACTATTTAACTTTCTTTGTGTTCAAAGTATCTAGAGTCAGCTATTCCCCATTAGGAATCTCCCTCTTTTTTTCTCTCCTATTTAAGCAAGACCTTTTCCCCCTTCTTCCCATCTCAACAAAAGTATCAATCACTGACAAAGGCCTTAATTTCTATTTATTTTCTAAAATTGCAAGTGAGTAAAGTGAGGATATTGTACTACTAAGGTATGATCATCACTTTTTCTTACTTCTTTGAATTGCGAAATATGGAGTAAGTTAGATGTTGGTTGATAAAGAAAAACTTCATGTTATTTTTTTTTGTATTGTTGCTGATATTTTTATTCATAGCCAAACTTTGGTAAACTATGTCTGGGTGAAGTCTGAGTAAATCATGTACCCAAGTAGCAAAAATTTATGCTTAAATGCTAAATTGATTCATTATTATGATAAAAATGATGATGTACATCAGTTGTTCGACAAAACATTAAAATGAAGTCTAAAACTGAAAACTGAGGTTGACGGCCACCTTGGTGGACTATCAGTCCTGCGACGGACCGTTAGGTGGACCGTCGCAAGGGTGCCAAGATTTTTGTTCATTGGATAAGCTACAATGGAAAACTTGGTGGAATGTCAGTAATCTGATAGACTACCATTTTGACCATCACAAGGCCCTAAAAAATCAACACTTACTGGTTAAGGCCTGACGGTCAGTCCGACGGACCGTCGCATTATTGGCGGGCCTTTAGGTTGACCGTCAATCTTATTTTCACTGTTTTTAATCTATTTAACCTACAAACTGATTCCTTGTCCCATTTCAGGTATTATGCCATGCAAACTCTCTTTGACCAGAGGTAGTGGTAGAGCACGAGGGAGAGGTAAGCCATCCAGGATTAAGGAGGTACCTACCTTCAATACTTGATATAGAGATAGGGCAATTCCAACACTCTCGCAGTCTAAAGAGTAGAGTGATGATAGTACTAGTAGTACCAGTTCAAGCCCAGATAAGAAAGGGGTTAATATGCCTAACCCCAACCCCACTGAGGCAAAAACTGGCCCTGTTGAAACTAACACTGAGGAAGCAAATGTAATTAAGAGCAAGGACCATCAAATGAGGGAGGCACTTAGAAGGAAAATCGAGGGATCAAAGGATAAATTCCTTAATGGGTTGAAACCGACAGCAAATAGAGCAATCAAAAGGCCATTCTCCAAGAAGTACCAGATAGTGATAACTGAGTTGCATGAATATCTAGAGCTAGAGCATCGTTTCAATGAGTATGAGTTGGCCTGGAAGAGCAAGCCACATGGTTTATATCGGACTAATTGGGTAAGGGAGTTTTTTGCCAATTATTTGGTGCTAGCAGAGAAGGATTGTCCTAAGGGATTGAAGATCACAAATTTTCCCAATAGGGAGTCAGTTCCGGTACCAGGATTTAACATCAACATATTGGCTCAAACAATCAACAAGATGTTGTTCAGACCTGATGATGAAGCACCAACTACTGTTCCTAATTTTGAGTATTGTCTGACTTCTGCATCCACCTAAAGACCTTGGTTGGCTGGACTTCTTACTGATGATGGCAATTCATCTTGGAAAACCAACCAATGAGAATGCATTGCTAAGTCCTCCTTTAGCATCAAAGTTAAGTTCTGGTGGGCTATTGTTAGTTTGAGGTTAATTCCAACTGGAGGTGATACCAATTTAGATAGTCACAGGGGTGGTGTTAGTGGCAAGTTTAATTGTAGGGCTGAAGATTGATTTTGGCCAAATAATTGCTGATGAACTATTTATGAGGGCGCATAAGTGGCAAGTGCACTACCGTTCCCGTGTCTAATGACGGAGTTATGCAGGCAGGTGAATGTCCCATTGATTCGAGGTATTGATTACAAAGTAATGGTGACACATAGACAGGACATTAAGAAATCAAAAGATGATTCAAAGTTTAAGATGTGGGTCACCAAACCTCTAGCCTATTAGACGCAGTCTACACCAGCCCCTAATATTTCAAAAATTCCCACAGGTATGCTGTTACCTATCGGCACTTATGTGACACCTGATTATGTGCCACTAAGTACATTTGTAGGATCAGGGTTTGCACCACCAATGGGTGGGCCAGATTTTGCAGAATACTGCAAAAGAAGTTTTAGAAACAACTGGACATATGGGCTTCACAATTCAAGCCTTTTGTTGATCAAATTATGGCAGAAGCAATCCATCAATTCCAAAACATTCAAATAAGGATGGATCACACAGAAGAAAATATTAACAAGAGGTTGGATGAAATGTCCATTACAGATCTTGCCAAGTTCATGGTGGAGTTTAAACAGGCATAGGCTGACATAGTAAAATTAAAGATCAGGCAGTCTCAGCAGCCTATTTTTGACCCAGCCCTGGTGATGAGTGATGAGGATAAAGGAATTGTTGATTTGATAGGAAAGCTACTGAAAGACAAAGACAAGAAGCAAGTAGATGAAAGCATAAAAAGGAAAGTCACGAAGAAGAAAGAGAGAAGCAATAACACCTGAAGAGAGAGAAAAGAATGATATGAGAAAGGCTTCAAAAAGATCAAGGAGAGATGAAGAGAGAGAAAGAAGAAGGCAAAAGATGAAGCTTCAGGAGTTTCTATAAGTTCTGCCCCAACAAGAGGGCCCAATTCAGACCCAGTTTGGGATGTTATACCTCTGATTTTAAAGGATGATATTATGAGTACCCCTACTACTATAGGGATAAACATTGTAGAAGGTGAGCACAGTGGAGCCTCACCATATTTCACAGATGCCTCAAATGAATAAGAGGCATTACAAGTATTACACTCCTCTGTACTTTATTTTTTTATGCATTAAGGACAAAACATATATTTTCTATGAGGGTGTACTTGTACCACGGGGGTTTTTGTTGCAGATGTTCTTTTCCTCCCGTGTGCTATCTAGTAGAACCAATATGTCTAGGAATGCATTTTATTTTCTTAGGTCGTGATGTAAATATCTGTTTATTAATGTTTATTATAAAATGGAGTTTATTTTATTTTAGCATCTTGTTGTGTATATGGATGATGAATGATGTTGGCATAAGACTTTGAACATATTGTATGGCTACTTTTTGTCATTTAGTGTGTGTCGAACAATCATTGGTGATTTTGTAATTGGCATTTACATAAAAAATTTGCGTGATCATGAGATGAAAATCCCAAGAGTAGTAGAATAAATTTGACTCAGTTTCCTCTTTGTGCGAGTACTTGTATTAGTTCTTGCATAGTTTAATACCTAGAACTTACCTAGTTCATTGATATTGTCTTGTTGTTGATTCAATAGGATAGGATAGCAGGTCTCTTTGTACATTCAGTCCACGTAGCCAAAGTAAACCCCACCAAAAAGATTTTTCCATTTTGAACCCTTTTTGAGCTTGTATTAGTTTTATTCATCACCAATAACTCTAATTAACTCTCTTTAGGTTGTTAACACCTAAATCTTTCCCTGGTATAATATTGGAAATTATGCACCTTAACTTAGGAAAAATACCTAAGTTGAGGGTGGCTATTATCAAGATGTTAGCCGGCTAACGAAAAGTTGGTTTAGAGCTTAATTTTAAGCATTTGGCCCTGACCTATTAAAGGTATTATGCACCTTAACTGACTGCATCAACATAAGTTGAGAGTGGCTGATGCTTATACATTTATAAAATAAAAGAAGATAAAAGAGGGAAGATAGTGGTAAAGGGTGAGTCAATAATAAGGATTGTAAGTGAGCTGGTAAAACAATAGCCTTGGTGAGTAGAATTCAAGAGAAAGGAGAGTCAAATTCTGAAAGTTGAGTCACTTTTCCCAAAAATTGTCCTTATCTAACCCCGGAGCCTCATTACAAGCTTGAAAAAGACCTGTTTGATCTTGGTAAATCAACCATAAGAAAGAATTAGATGATAAGGGTAAGCCTATGGGTATGTAGACTGTGTTTGTAACTTCTTTGTTGAGTGTGAGAGTCTTGATTATGTCCACAAGATATAATGAGTGGTGGATTTCATTGGCTGTGAGGGTAACTTGAGTTACACTTAGTTTTGCTGGTCTTTGTAGGATAGGATATCCATGATTTTATGTGTGTGCTGAATATTGAAACAATGCCGGTTATAGATCCTAATGTGTTGAGCCCATATGAGTAGGATGACAAGTGAATGGTTGTGTGAAATCTATTTTAATACGTGATTGCCTGTCATTGTGTTATTTATGTGTGCAATTTGGTACTGAGTTGTTTGAGGACAAGTAATTATCTTAAGTTGATGGTGTTGATGTTCTAACTTTTTATGAAATATTTTACATCTTTTCAAGGGATAGTTATATTTTTCGAGCAACCAATGTTGTATTTAATACTGAATTTTAGTGTTTCAGGGTAAGGAGTTATCTGAAGGAGAAAACTTGGAAAAATAGAAGAAAAAGGCCACCAACGGTCAAACTGACGAACCGTCAGCCATGCAATGAACCACCAGGGTGACCGTCAGAGTAAACCAGAAGGAAGCAAATTAGTAAAATCTACGATGGTCCAAGTGGAGGACCATCAACCTTCCAATGGACCACAAACCTGGCCGCCAGGTTAAAATAGACCTTATGATTTCAGAAGATCAAGTGATGGCCCATGCGATGGACCGTTGGTCCAGCGATGTCTGCCAACATGACCGTCAACCCTTAACTAGAACATATGAAATTGGGATCCTCAGAGATGATCCACGCGATGGACTATCAGGTTTGCAATGGGCCATCGAAGTGACCGTCTACATGGACACGGACTTTCTGAGTTCAAATTTTAAATACTCTGTACCTGTAAACATATAAATACTTTATTTAGGCTTTAATTAGGTATCTTTAATCATTTTTCCTACTTTGAAACTTATTGTAACATAGTTTTCTTTGAGTATCAAGCTAGAATTTTGGATCTAAACATTTTATGCTTATTCTCTTTTGAAGATTCAAGAACAAATTTTGTGATTTTTATAAGTAATTTCTGAATTTATTTATGAGAAACATAATGAATTTTTCTTCTACTACTATGGAGATGTGTGGCTAAGCTCCCATAACTAGGGTTATGGGAGCCTTGATGTGGAAAGCTGATTAGGGTTGTGAAAACACTTGATTTCCATGGTTAACTGAAGTTGTATAAACCCTTCTTCATAATAATGACCTTTCTTGATGGCAAACTTGATGGGTGAGCCCAATAACATCACTTGTTCGAATAGAAAAGTGATTTTTAGGGAAAATAAGAGGTTTACATAGGATCTAAGTTCTTTAACCTTTGGGTTAAGGGTAGATGCCTTAACGGGATCAACCTACATGAGGGAATAATTGAATAAATTAATGCATTCTTTAAGTTCAAGAGAATTGAGGGATAATCTACTTATTTAGGTTGAGAAATAAACAGGTAAATTATAGGATTCAATAACTCTTGCAATTGAAGTGATTAATTGGAAATTCAAAATAATTCACAACCCTAGCTGCTTGAACATCTTTGTATGCATAACTCTAGTTTGTTTAATCTCATTGATTTATTATTTACAATAAGAATCATTAGCTGGAACCTTTTCTGTTACAAATATTTTGATACATTTTACAACTCAAACCCCCTTTAATTCGGAACCTTTGATCAATAGTTTAGTAACAACCACAATACTTAGTAAACACAATATTCCCTATGGGATTCGACCCCAACCTAGTTGGGTTATATATTTGAAACCGACCATTTACACTCTCATAAGAGAGATGTAATTTAGGCGTATCATATACCCATTTACCAAGTTTACTTGGGGGAGTCCCATGTACCCCACAAGTGTTCCATTATTATGTTTGCTTGGGAGAGTCCATGTACCCCACAAGCGGTTCATTAACGTTTTTACTTGGGAGATTCCATCATACCCCTCAACGAGTTTAATTAACCATAACCATGACCACCAAACCATTCCATTTAACCATTCCAAACCATTTAAACCATTTATACCGTTTATGGTTCCATTACCAAACCATACCATGCATTAGTTCCATTAAAAAGTCTAACAACATAGTAAAAGCATTCTCATTGGCATTTTATCAAACATATTAGGGGCATAGTGTTTCCAAAACCAAAACCAAAACCAAATTAACCATTCCCATACAACCAAGTATCCAAAGCACCATTAAAACATGTAAATACATAATTAAAATGTGGGAAACGATAACCAAGCCATTATAACCAAAACCCCCTAATTATATTTGAAAAACCATAACTATATAACAATTATGCCACAAAACAATTTAAAAAATATGAATTTAGTTGGAATTAACAGTGCGGGAAAGATTACATGCTTTAAATTGAGTAGATAATGGAGAGAAATCACCCATAAAAGCCCCATACTAATCCTTAAGATGGAACCCTAGCTTTCTATTCCAAAGAACTTTAGAGAGGATTATAGAGTGTTTTCTAAGTGCTAATGAATAGAATAATAGGGCAAATAACCTCCCAAGTATGTTAAAGTCATGGGGTCTTATTAGGTTAAGTAGGGGAAATGTCCAGATTGCACTCACTTAAACTACATAAAATTCCCATCAGGGGGTATGACTATCCATACCAGTCATACCCTCTAATAAGATTAGTTTCCAGAACTTACCCTAGGCCTCCCCCTTAGACCCAACACTGTCCAAGGTACAACTTATCCAAACCAAGTTGTACCCAAAGCATATGACCCGTACCCCTAGCATAATAGAATCACCAGAGGTTTGAATATTGTCCACTATACTAGTCCATGGTATGCCTTGTACCCTAGATTATGGCAAATGGTGAGCCACTCATACTCTGATCCAACTTAGTCTACCAAATCTAAGATTAAGTGAAGGAATGACCCAAACCAAATGACCCGTATCCAACCATAAGACTCGTAATAATCAAAGTCTTAACCATTCTAGAACCCAATTCAATCCCACCAACCAACACGGGTCAGCAAAAGACTAAGGTATACCACTCATACCTTAGTATACGACTAGTACCACAACTCGTATATTGTCCAGAACCCAAAAATCTAGAAAATTTTCTAAGGGTCCAAAACCCAGGGTGTTTCACTATGCTACCACACTAAATTCAATACTTTGGAATCAATGACACAATCAAAACTTCTATCTGAGGATGTTTCAATCAAATGTGGGTCCTACATCTAAAGGGCCATTTTAACAAAAATCCATCCAATAGTCCAAAATAAGTTTGGAACCTTGGGACCCAAACCAAGGATACCCATAGGCTAAAATCATCATTCCAGATCTTACTAAACTATTGGATTTCTCATCCAAGGCTATTTCTTAGGAGTTTTGGTCAGAGACTAATTCCTTAACAATGATAGCTCCAAAAAAAGAAAATGAGCCTAAAACCTAAATGATAATTCTAATAATCAAATCGATGGTTTTAGAAATTATTAAATGACTTACATATTCTATGGGAAGGCTTGAGAATCCAAGAACATGAAAAAAATGAGTAAATGACCTAGAGGGTCGTTACATATCGACTTTTGCATATCCTTTCTTTGCATTTATCTTATTAAGTTTTCTTTAAATGGTAGTAGGAAATTCCTATCTATTATTATACATATATATATAGAAGACATTAATCAAGATTTGGTAGGATAAAATATTTTGATGTTATTATTAATCACTAAAATAAAATAGATTATCTACATCAAGTTATTCAAGCTTGGCTCCTAGTGGGTTACTATTTGAAGAATTATCAAAGAAGATTTTAGCTTTGATATTTAGGTATTCTTGGCTTTTCATATCATTATATTGACCTTATGTATAATATTAGTATACTATAATTTTGGGAAGGTAGTTGTAGCCCGGGTCTTGTTTGAAATATGTTATGCCTTATTTATCCAGTTAACGCCTTATTCTGGTAGATTTTGCTGTCGTTATCCCCTATAATGATGTATTATTTTTTAGATTAGGTTGTGGCACTAAGATGGAAAACCTTTGATCCCCTTTTTTATTAATTATGTGTATATTTATATAAATGTACTTAAGTTTTGATTCAGGACTAGCATATTCTTTATTTTTATTATTTATTATAAATTTTGTCACAACTTTGGCATTGTTTAAGGTATGTCATGGTATTCAATTTTATAGTTGAGTTTGGTTACTTATGAGTTCACTAGATTCTGTTCAAGTTCTGGTTACTATGAGTTCTATTTCAAGTATAGCATCTTGTTATGATTTGATTGGGCTGTTTAGGTGTTAATTATTGTTTTTATAGGAGTATTGACAATGGTGTTGAGTTTTGTTTCACATAATTGATGTGGTCTCTCATTATTACCCATTACTTTTGATTCAAACCTATTTTTTGGACTTCTATTATTATCCATTAGTGTTGGTACAAGCCTTGTGCACATGTGTGTAGTTTGTTGTGGATTGAGGACTAGGTGGCTACATAAGACCAACTCAGTTATTGGCTGCTTATAGTTTTACTTTAGTTGCTTCTTGTGTGCAACCATAGACTTACGGGGGCTCGATAGGGTTAATTTTTTTTTTTTTGTGTGTCTTTCGGTCTTATGGAGGCCTAGTTAGGTTATAATTTGCATGTATTTTTAATGTTGGGGTATTTATTTCCTTTATTGTCTTTATTTATTTCCTTTATCTCACTAGCATAGTCCAATAACCATTTATTTTTTTACCTCTATTACTACTAACTTAGCTTATACTCTAGTATTTTAGTTATGATTTTACTTTATTTACTTCAGTCAAACGATGATGTCTACTAAGTACCTATTGCTTTGGTACTCATACTACACCTCTACATCTTTTTAGTAATATAAATTTGAGTAGCATCCATTGACATTGATGTGTTTCTCTAACTTAATACTAATTCAGAGAAGGCTGAGTATTCTAGAGTTTGAGGTTGATTCTCCTCCAACTATTCTAGTATTATCTTTTTCCTTTGAGAATATTGTGTATATATTATGTATACGTTAATACTATCTAGTACTCTTATTTTTTTAGTAGGCGCTTTAAAATCGACCTTACCAGGTCTTGGGTGGGATTATCTTGTATATCTTGTTCTCTATCTTCTACTATTTAATATATTTTTTTTATATATATATATATATATCTTCTATTTATATTGTTGTTTTTGATATTACCTCTATATTTCCTTGATTTCTACTTAGTCTATTACTCATTATTTTAGGCTATAACTTGGCTTATCTATTGGTAGGATAGAGTAGGTACCATCATGACTTGAGATATTAGGCCATGAAAGCTTGGTATCATAATCTATATTTCACCAATATTTTTAGTGCAAGATCCAATGTTTAGTTGAGTTTTGAGTATCAGTATAGAGATGATTGTATCTTATCTTTGGAAGGCTACAAAACATTTGTAGGAAGCCTTATTCTTTTGATTCACTTTGTTTATGGTGTCGATATTGGTCACTAAATTTTGTTTGTTTCACCCTTTTGTAGATGCCTAGGATGTGAGGTGCGGTATCCGAGTATCAATCCCCTAAGCCCGCTGCTAGAGCTCTATTTAGGGGTAGAGTTTAACCCCATGGTCAAGGGTAGCGTAGAGAAGTAGCCCCATCTCGAGATTAGGCTAGGGATTTATTTCCAAGCCTTATTATAGCTCTTGATCTATTTCCAAGCCTTATTATAGCTCTTGATCCTAATGTAGCTCTAAGTATTCCATCACCACAACAACAAGTGGGCCAAGGGGAATCTTAGAATTTACTTAAATTTATATCTTCTTTGGTTCTTAGGGATGCATTGGTATAATTATTTAGGGTTATTTGGTGGTTCACCACAGAGGGAGCTCATCTAGTAGCACAAGGTGGTATTAACCTAGGGTCACAACCTGTATCAGTGGTTCTTAGGGTAGAGGTTCCTCCAACACTGATATTCTAATAACTATAGTAGCCCAGTCAGTTATGTCCATAGAGGAGCATAAGATGTTGGGATTTTAAGATTGAATCCACCTAGGTTTGTCATGATCCCAAGAGAGGATGCATAAGAATTCCTGTCCAATTGCAAGGAGAGGTTACAAAATTTGGGGTTGGTCGAGTTGCATGGAGTGGACTTTGTTTCTTATAAACTAGACACTGTAGTGAGGAAGTGGTGTAGAGGTTATCTTGATTTAGGCTAGATAGATCTCCACCGTAACTTAGACTCATTTCTCCAAGGTTTTCTTGGGGAAACATATGCCTCGTATCATGTGAGGGCATCTTTGAGATGTGTTTTTAATTTTATATAGACTTCTATGTCTATGGCTGAGTGTGAGGCAAAATTTCATGAGTTATCCAGCCATGCCACTATGATTCTGCCTATGGAGTATGCGTTAATTTAATTCTTTGTTAAGGGATTGAGATTACTGCTTTGTAGGGATACAAAGATTTTGATGACTTTAGAAAAGTATTTTTTTTGATATTTCTAAGCATATTTATTCTATACAAGAAATAGATCATGAGGCCTAAAGGGCAGCAATAAGAGACCTTAATATTAGGGCAGTTATGGTTGGAGCCACAATAAGTCATAGTTTAGAGGTTGAGGATTTCAGGGTAGGTACACCAGAAATAAGCTTACCAATATTAGGGCTAGCCTATTAGGCTAGTTCAAGCATTGCTTTAGATATTAGACAGGGGTTAACCCGATTATTGTGGTTTTAATGATTAAAATAGTAGTTATCTTTATAGGGTTGTTTAGTTAGGGTTGTCGAGTCAGGGTGGTCATTCTTGCCAAACCTTATAGATAGAGTAAGGTGTTCGAGGCATGTTATGATGTGGGGTTATTAGTCACTTCACCTATGAGTGTCCTCGATTTGTGATAATTGAGCCTTTAGTTCAGATTATATAATTGATTATATCAGTGCCATCACTATCTAGAGGTGGTACTTTGGGTCGTATGGATCGTTCCTAAGGCTTGAGAGGTATTACTTCAGAAGGTAAGGCAGGTGGTAAGGTAGGCACCCAATTTAGTAGTGGGCAGGTCCATTTGTATATATACTAAGTAGGACGGAGGCTGAGGCTTTGGATGTTGTGATCATAGGTATGATTTCCTTATGTTATCAACCAACTTCTACTTTGTTTGATCTTAGTTCAATATTTTTATATGTTTGTGCTTACAATGCACTATGGTTGGGTTTATGTTTGGCTTCTTTATCTATGCCACTCTGTGTATCTACCCCCGTGGTTGTTCTTTAGTAGTGAATTGAGTATATAGATATTGTCAGGTTACTATTTTGGAGTTTAATACTCGAATTGATCTCATTATACTAGTTATGGGACATTTTGATATAATTCTAGTCATGAACTAGTTATCCCCTTACTACGCCGTATTGTAATGCTTTGCTAAGACTTCTACATTAGCCACAGCTAACATACCTCCAATTGTGTGGCAGGGTTCTTTTAGCTACGTACAAATTGGGATTATTTCTTATATTTGGGATAAGTGATTAATATTGAGGGGTTGTGAGTCATTCTTTGCTTATGTTTGGGAAGTAAGTATTGATTGTCCTTTTCTTGACTCTATTACTATTGTATGAGATTTTCTTAATGTTTTTCCTGTGGACCTTCCTCCTGAGTGTGATATAGATTTTATTATTAACCTCAAGCTAAGAATCCAACCTATTTCTAGGGCTCCTTATTGCATTGATCTTGCTGAGCTGAAGGAGATAAATAGTCAACTTTAGTATCTTTTAAGTAAGGGTTAGATCATACCGAGTGTATCGCCTTGGGGTGCCCCAGTGCTATTTGTGAAGAAAAAGGATGACTCTATGCGTAATCGACTACATACAATTGATTAAGGTGAAAGTGAAGAATAAGTAACCTATAGCTTATATCAATGATTTGTTTAACCATCGTCAAGGTGCGACAGTGTTTTATATATTTATTTAAAGTCAGGTTACCATTAATTGAGGATCAAGGTTGAGGACATCCTTAAGATAGCCTTTAAGACTCGTAATGGTTATTTTGAGTTCCTAGTTAAATAATGCCCCAACAATATTTATGGATTTGATATATCATATTTTTAGGTCATATTTGAATCTTCATGATAGTTTTCATTGATGACATCCTTGTGTACTTGAGGAGTAGGGAGGATCACGAGTAGCATTTGAGGATTGTGCTCCACACTTTGAGAGATCATAAGATTTTTGCCAAATTCTCAAAGTGTGAGTTTGGCTTAAGTTTGTAGTTTTGTTAGGGCATGTAGTATCCAAGGATGGTAGTATGGTGGACCCAATGAAGATTGAAGCTATTCGTGGTTGGGCTAAGTCTATATCTCCTACTAAGGTTCACAGATTTATTGGGATGGCAGGCTACTATAGGCGATTCATTGAGGTTTTTTCTTCTATTGCAGTGCCTATGGCTAGATTAATCGAGAAAGAGGTTCTATTTTATTGTTTTGTGATTTTGAGATGAGCTTTCTATAGCTCAAGGACTTGGTCATTTTAATGCCTGTTTTGACTCTTCCAATTGAGGGCGAGGGATTTACCAGTTATTTTGAAGCTTTTGATATTCGTTTGGGATATATTCTGATGTAGTGAGGCTATGTTATTATATATGCGTTAAGTTAGCTTAAGGTGCATAAGCACAACTCCTTACTTATGACATAGAGCTGGAAGTGGTAGTATTTCTGCTTAAGATTTGGAGGTATTACTTGTATGGGGATTGCTGGAAGATCTTCACTAACCACCGTAGTCTTTTATGTTTTTTACCCATAGGGAGATTAATTCGAGGCACCATATATGGATTGAGTTGTTGAAGGACTGTGATGTGTCTAATCAATACCACTAGGAAAGCCGAATATGGTAGTGTGTGCCTAAAGATGGAATGTAGTGAGTATGGGTAGATTGACCTTTATTTCAGTTTTGCAGTGTTTGTTGGCTTTGGACATCCAACCTTAGCTAACTTAATGGTTCATCTTGATATTTATGACCAGAAGAGGATTAGTGCCAGTGTTAAGGCCAGATCTATTTTGTTGGAGTATATTTGGGGTCGTCATTTAGAGTATAGCAGGCTTCGTAGCATTCAAGTACAAGTGCTAGAGGTGAGTCCAGGAGGTATACCTTAGATTTTGAGGGTATTTTGAGATTTGATGGTCATATTTGTGTTTTGAGAGTCAGAGATTTTAATGAGTTTATTCTTTGTAAGGATCATAGCTCCAGGTGTTCTATTCACCTAGGACAACTAAAATGTATAGGGATTTAAGGCAACATAACCAGTAGAGTGGTATATGTAGAGTTATAGTGGAGACTAGGAATCAATTCCATTGTTGTTAGTAGGTGAAGACCGAGCACTAGAGACCTGGTGGATTAGTTCATCGGCTACCTATTATCGAGTGGAAATGGGAGCGAGTTATTATGGATTTGTAGGTTGTTTTCCTCACACTTCTCTTGGGTTTGATAGCATTTGGGTCATCATGGAGCAATTGACCAAGTCTACTCATTTCCTCCCTATTCAGGTCTCCAACAATGTCGAGAAGTTAGCCCGTGTCTATGGTTGAGAAGTGGTTCACCTTCGTGTAGTACCTATGTCCATGATTTCAAACCTTAACTCTCAGTTCACTTCTAGCTTCTAGGTGACATTTCAAGAGGAGTGTAAGGACCCTCCAAGTCATTTTTTCCATTTTTTCTTGCTTTTGCCATTTAGAGCTTTTCTACCACTCCCGCAAGTAATTTATGACTTGCAAATGACTTGTTGGAGCTGACACATTGGTTTCCAAGTAGTTTTTTTTTTTAGATCAAAACAAAAACAACAACAACAAACCCAGTGTATTCCCACCTGGTGGGGTCTGGGGGGGGTAGGATGTACGCAGTCCATACCTCTACCTCTGAAGAAGTAGAAAGGCTGTTTCCGATAGACCCCCGGCTCAAGACACGCGGTACCACACAAACACATAGTAAAGCACAGCACAAGGTTACAAGATTACATAACATAAATACGGCACCCATAAGTAATCTAAAACAAAGGAAAAACACACAGATCCATAATAAAACATGGGACACGGGCTCCTAACATGCATAAACCCCCACCAAGTAGTTCCCTACACTAGCGACTCAGGCTGGCCCTAGTCCTCTGCCCTGATTCGCGTCCTCCAGACCTTCCTATCTAGGGTCATGTCCTCGGTGAGCTGTAACTGCTCCATGTCTCGCCTAATCACCTCACCCCAGTACTTCTTCGGCCTACCCCTACCCCGCTTAAACCCATCCAACGCTAGCCTCTCACACCTACGGACCGGGGCATCCATGCCCCTCCTCTTCACGTGTCCGAACCATCTCAATCGGGCTTCCCGCATCTTGCACTCCACTGGTGTCACACCAACCTTCTCCCGGATGTTCTCATTCCGAACTCTATCCCCTCTAGTCAGCCCACACATCCAGCGCAACATCCGCATTTCTGCCACCCTCATCTTTTGGATGTGGGAGTTCTTCAATGGCCAACACTCCGCTCCATACAACATGGCTGGACGGACTACCGCCCTGTAGAATTTGCCTTTAAGCTTAGGCGGCACCTTCTTATCACACAGCACCCCCAACGCGAGGAATCCAATTTACTAATTTGAAATCTTTGCAGGTAATAATTGGCTACTGGCATAAGAGCTTCTGTTTAAGAACATCGTATGCAAATTTTACCAAATCTAACAACTCTGGAACATTAATTTTAGGTGGACCTTTGGTTGGGGTCCCAAGGATTCTTGACTCATTCTGGGCTATTGGCTAAAAATTAAGAGAAATGACACTTGGGTGTGGGACCCATATTTCAAAAAAATAACCTCGGTTAGAAATTTTGACTGTGCCACTAAGTCTGGAATGTAAAATTTAGATGGTAGCATTGTTTATTTACATATACAGGATTTTGAACAAATCTTGAGGGTTGGTGGAGATTTGGAAAAATTACAAGTCTTCAGCTGGTGCACTCAACTGTGCATCCGCTAAAGCAGCCTTCAAGATACTTTAGTGGCCTGAATAGCCCCAATGAGCCACTTTATGACAAAACCTTAAATTGGGCCATGTCATAGAGGCACATCAAGCCTACATGAATTGGAGGTTTCCATGATAACCCATCATAATCACCACATCCATCACTAGGGTCGTGTGAATCCTGACCATGTAATAAGATAGAGAAAACAATACTAGAAGTCATAACTTAAACTTGTCTAAACACTTCATTAGATTCGTCAACTAACCAATATACCCAAGTCCACAGTCATCCACAGTACCTCTATGCAAACCAAAGTTTAGAAATTTATATGCCGGGACAAGCCCCCTACAATAGCCAAATCAAGTCAAAATAAGACTAAGTCTAAAGATAGGAGACAAAGAAGGAATGTATTCCAAAGCAAGGAAGTTCACCACTCCCAAGTCAATTCACAGACCGCTTAAATCACTTAATCACCATGCAGGAAGAGATGAAGATTCTCCGACCCCTATGTCACGTGGGGACATAATGTCCAGAGATGGGTAGCGATTGGAACATTTGGATGTAACTCAAGGATAAGGATAAAATAGAATCATCATTCAACAAGAAGTCAATATATATATATATATATATCATATACAATCACATTCATAACCTTATCCATACACATAGACATATCACATACTAACCAAGGGGGACAAGTCTTATCAACACTTTGTAAGGACTCATTCATCATTCATGCAATGGAGGACTCCAATCTTCCACACTTATATATTCAAGAATTTCTCATTAGAAATAGGACTTTAACCCAATTCACAAATCATCAAGTAAGGGAATCTAACCATATACACATCCATTTAAGTGAGGGACTCTAACCACTCACACACATTCATATAAGTGAGGGACTCTAACCACATGCTCACACATTAGGAAAGGGACTCTAACCTCATGAAATATTAGATAGGGGACTCTAACCCCAAGACAATTTATTTAGCGAGGCACTTTGACCTCATGAGATCTCATTATGCAAGGGACTTTAACCATAAGCGATTTCATTAGGAAAGGGACATTAACCTCAAGACATCAAGACTATGATTAGCCGACATTAGGACTCTAACTATTTGTCCATGCATCCATATACATTCAATTCCACTCATATGGATTTTAAATCATTTAGAAAATTCAAAACATAAATGACCACATGGTCCTCATGGGAGCCTTCATTGCTCAACCTTTAAGTATGCCAATTCCTTAATTCAACTCATCATACTATTCAAAATATGATCCTGAACACTCATACAAGCCATTCATATTTCATTAGCAATTCGATACCACAATTTAGTCTCACATACAATTCAAGTTCATTTTCATGTTAGGGATTTTAAACTCCTTCTCATTCATCAAACTATCAAGGTCATCAATTACACAATACATAGCTCATTTTACCTTCATAGTATCATTTATCAAGCATTCGTATATATTAGGATATTTCCCAAGTTCAAAATATCATCATTATGTAACTAGACATCTCACTTATACATTTTCACAAACACCTTGTGTAAATGCCTTTATCAAGGCCAATTTCATGATAGAAATCTTCAATACTAGGGTTACTCAAGAACCAAATATTAGACCACATATGACAAGCATTCACATGTGCAAACTACCATCAATAACATGTATAAACATAAGTCTAAGCAAGAATCCTCATTATTCATCATTAGGCAACAAAACTCTTTTCATTTGATTTCAAAACAACCATGTACACTTACTAATCCAAGTGTGAAATATATTAGTTTAGAGTTGTTTAGTAAGCGGAAGAGTTACACGCCTTATAAAACTTCAATCACCAAGAATATTGACTTCACTTTGCCTCTTGAAGATCACCCTTGAAACCCCAACCTCCAATCCTTCAAAGATGAGCTTGAGAGAGTATTTAGGGTGTTTTATCCAAAAAACAAAAAATGTTTAGGATGCTACACAAACATATATAGTGAGAGGGATTAGGTTTTTAGTCATGGGAAATGACCACAAGGCCCTTAGTTAAAGGCTAAGAATTGAACTCGTCCAGGGGTACGACTCACCATATGACTCACATAAGTAGTCGTACCCGAGGGTATGAGTGGTACCCTAACTCATGCCCTAGAATTCTCCTAGGTCATACACACTATTAATGAAAATACCATACATCTTTTAGTTATATCCAAATGGTATGACTCAAACCTAGCTCGTATCCATCCACTGTACCCCAAAAAGTTCACTCCAAACTTCAAGACACCTCTATACAATTGGAATTGGTACAAATCATGACTTAAGGTATGATATGTTGAGCCTTACTCATACCTATGATAGTGAGTAACCCTCACCATACTACCTATGGTATGATAGGGGGTCACCAACTCGTATCCAAATGGTACGAGTGGTATCCTTAGTCATACCAAGTCCAGAGATGTCAAATGAGGAAATTTTTCAATGGTTCAAAGTCTAGGTGTTTCACTTTAGCGTTAATCTAATTACTAAAGAGCATGGTTCTTTACTTTTCTGCATTACCGATGCCTGGATGCGTTATCATTGATCGTTAAAGCAACCCAATGCATGCTTTAGTGACTCTTGGTAGCTATTAAATACCCCCATATACCCAATTATTCTCCCATTTTCACATAAGTTCGAGAGTGAAAAACCCTAGAAAGTGTTGATACTGAGGAGAAACATTCATAGGTATTTTGGTGTGTTCGTGATCTTGGATTACTTAATTCTTCTCCAAATTCTTAGTGAGTTCCTATTGATTTCATGGTTAAATTCCTTATAGTTTCCCAAAATACGTAGATTAGTGGGTTGATTTTAGCACCATTTGAGCTTTGAATTTATTTGTTCTCGAGCTTAAATGTTCCTTGAGTGTAGAGTGACGTATTGTCAATTTCGATAGTGCAATTCCACAAGCAGGCCCTACATGGGATTTTTATATGATTTTGAACCTGAAGCATAACAATGCAATATAGGTATTGTTGTTCTTGTATTGTGAGTATATTATTTTTCTGATACTGTGCCACATTACAGAAGCTTCTCAAAATTGATATAACTAATTTAGTAGATTTTACCGAGCTTTCTTCGACATCCAGGTAGGCTAGGTTTACCTTTCTCGTATATTGTGAAAATTATATTATATTTTTTATAATGTGATAGATATCGGTTTGGAATTAGGTCTTGGAAGTATATTTAATGTACTTTGAATCTATTATTTAATTTTAGGAACTATGAATTAGGCATGGTTGACTTAGTTACCCATTCTTAGGATAAAATCAATACTTTAGGACTGAAGTGTGGCTTAGTTAATATCTAGTAGTTAATTAGATGCCTTAGCCTAGTTGACATAGGGTTTTCCTTAGAATTAATTTTTGGGGATTATGAATGGGCCCCTTAGGTCCACCTTAGGCCAAGACAACCATTAGCTCATTGTAGACTTTTTATAGGCATGTTATATCCTTTAAATTGTTATTTTAGTGTTTAAACAGGCTAGATAATGTATGCTAGATGGATATACTAGTTCTAGTTCAAGTTCGGTGATTTATGATCTTAAAGAAAAGTTCAATTTAAGAATTGTTCATTACATGAGTTTTGGTTCAAGTCCAATAATTTGTTATATGAGTTTTGATCCAAGTCCGATATTGAGAGGTTACTTATGATAATGATATAAGGTCCAATTCAAGTTCGACACGAAGAGGTTATTCATGATATGATATGGTATGGAAGGATTCACGGTTATGGTTTTCATATATGGTTATTTGGTGTAGTCTCAATTACTTCTTCTCTAGACTGCGCCTTTCAGGCTTATGGGGGGCCACATTGGGTTATTTAATTTTCTGCACTTATTGTCTTATGAGGGCTACTTTTTAGTGATAGTTATGCATTATCTTATTATTATTGTCATTTTGGATTATTTATTTACTTACAATATTCAGATCATTATTTCAGATTTGTTCTTCTACTTAACTTAGCTTATTTATCTTACATCAATATAATTATTATATTATGATTTAGCTCAATCGATTGATGATGCTTACTGAGTACCCATGGCCTTATTACTTATAATACACTTTTATACCTTTTTAGTTTAGATTAGAGTACTAGTTGTCGCTATTGATGTTGTGATCAGTGGTAAATTTGCCACTAGTTTCCATCTAATTTCTTGTACACTATGGTAAAATGATTGATTATATGAGACTTGTTCTATAAGATGCATTGAATTTTGGTGGTTGTGATTTTACAGGTAAGCATGATGAAAAAGAGTTGAGACAAAGCTTGAAAGAAATAGAAATGGGCAACAGATTTATAAAGGATAAAGATAAGATCCAGGATAAAACCCTCAGATTCTGCGATCACAACCTGAGGGTCACGATCATGATCAGTCCATAAAATCAGGTGTGTTGATCATGATATGATGCCACACGATCATGAAATTACGACAGAAACTGAGGGAGTGAAATCATTATAGATCGAGTATATTTTAGGGGAAAAATTGGAAATTCATAGACCTCAGTCCCAAGATATAAAAGGATGAACCCTCAATATTTTCCTGATTGAATTTTCTAGTTTTGGAGAGAAAAACACTTTATATTAAGTGAAGAAACAATTTTTGGTATTATTCCAAGAGAGTTTTGCTTGTAGATTGAAATTGAAGTTTGGATTTATACTTACTTTGCTTATGATGAATGAATTGCATGACAGTTTGGGTATATTTATTCTTTTCATTTCATAAGTAACTAAACTTATATCTTGGGGATATGTATAGATGGTTAATAATGTGTGGGTGTTGATTGTTAGTCAAAATAATTAGTTAACTATGATGGGTTTTGCTCTTGCTTTATTTTTGAATTGAGAATATGAAGTGAAAACCCCAATTGTCTTGGATCCCATATCATCCGTGAAAGAGGGATATGGGTAAGGAGTAATAGTGAACAACAACTTGAATTAGCTTCTTTCCTAGCATCATCTTAGAAATAAAGATGTTATTTGAGCTAGATATTTTCATAAGCATCATCTTAGAAATAAGGATGCGAGTTTGAGGTGAAGGACTGATAAACTTGACATGATCATGAGGTGTTCAAAAGAATCCATGAGTTAAATTTGGTGTTTTATCGAAAGGTTAACACTAAGACGTCAAATTAAGCCTACCAAAAACCTTAGCTAAAACTTGGACTAACTATTGATTACCCATGAATGAATACCACCTAGGATAACATAATCCGAAGGTCCCTCTTAATTTGATAATACCTATCACTTGTTTGATCTCAAAAGTTCCAAATCAAACCCCCTAATTTATTTTCATTTAATTTTTAATTATTGCATTAGGAGTTAACATGTAGCTAACTCTCAACACATGTAAGCTTTGAAATCTAAGTTTTCTCTGCTCGAGAATTCGACCCCGACTCATGTTGGGTATATATTGACAACGTCCGCTTTGTACCAAAATTATAGTGTAAGTTGACCGTTATAAAAAATGGCACCATTGCCGGGGAGTGAAACATAGTTTTCAGTATTGTGGTGTTGTTTGTGAACTTAGCTTAGTCGTAGTGGTTTCGTTTACATTTTTTTGTTTTCTTAGGGTAAGATAACAGCCTACACGATAACATGAGGCAACATGGTAGCAATGCCAGTTCATTTCATGGTCTATAAGATATGGACCAACTTGGAGATACTGGGTGAGCTAGTGTCACTCTTATTCCACCAACTGAGGGGAATGTAGTCTTCCACGTGACTAGTATGATGCTTTATTTTAATCGAATGATAGGATTATTCGGAGGACAAGCTTTGAAGATGTTAACCTTGACTTGAAAAATTTCATTGATATGTGTTTAGCCTTTGATATAGCCCACATCACTCAGGAGTCAATTTGATTGAATCTTTTCCCATTCTCTTTTATGGAAGAAATGGTTTTGTGGTTGAGATCATTTACCGCGGGATGTATTATGTCATGGGCCAAGATTACAAAAGCTTTTTTTGATTGGTAATTTTCTCCATCCCGGATGTTAAAACTTAGAGATGAAATAACCAATTTCTACCAACTCAATGGTGAGCCATTTTATGAAGTGTAGCAATGATTTAGTGATAAATTGATGCAATGCCCAAATAATAAGGTCCCAGAGAAGATGCTTCTTCAAATTCTTTATAGGGCATTGGACTAATACAACAAAATAGTGGTGGATAATGTATCCGATGGGTCTCTTGTTAAGTTATCTTATTATGTTGTATTAAATTTTCTTGATAAAGTAACAAAACAAAACTAGGGATGGCATACAAGGGACACTAAGGTGGATATGGGGCCCCTAATTCATCTTTTGTGCGTAAATAGAGAAAAGAAGGATTAAGAATGGGATGAAAATATGGCCAAAGTAATTGCCCAACTCAACCTTCTTACTATACTTGTATGGGTGCCCCTCCTAAGATGGTAAATTCCGTAGCCTCTAAGATCCCTAGGTCCTATGATGATGAAGAAAGGAAAATCCTTAATGAGGAGATTAGATTTTTATCTAACAATTTGGGGGTTACCGCCCCACCTATCAAAGGTAAGACAGGAATCAAGGTTTGAAAGATCGTTATTAAGAGAGAGATTAGAGAGATAGAGACCATGATCATGATCAAGAATGGAGAGAAAAGGATAGGGACTATGATAGATATATCCATCCTCATAATAGGCCCAAAGAGAAGGAATTATGCTCTATTGACCCAAAAAATTCAAGAGTGAGGATTTATTGGCTAGAATTCTAGTGTGTGTTGAAGGTACCAACAAAATGACCTAGGAAATGAAAGGTAACTTCTCACAACTAAACAAAATTCTAACCTCCCACTCGGCCTCAATCAAGCAATTTAAAACACAAGTTGGCCAAATCTCAATGCAAATCAATGCTAGGTTGAAAGGAGGTTTACCTAGTACTATAGTGGCCAACCCCAAAAATGATCTAAGTTTACTCCAAATGGAAAATGTGCTGATATATTAAATCAAGTGCTGGATGGGAGGCAACCCATTATTTCTATTAATTTTTCCTGTATCCTTTAAATTATATTTGAGAAAGTAGTTTTTATTTTTGTTTTTCATTAATCTATGAAATATATGAACATTGAAGGTGTATTTGAGCAGTTTGGAAATGATAAGTAGGGTAGAATTGAATTGGAGGAAAAACAACTGAAAATAGGGGAATTGAACCTGGTCTCAAGTGTCACAATCACGACACTCAGATCATAATTGCAATCCAGAGACTCTAGTCTGCCCATATTTGCCTCTGGTACCATGATTGCATAAGCTGACTGCAATCGTGATGCTGGTCACGATCGCAAACCTGGCAATTATAAAAAGGAACCATCTTGTAAATGGCTCCTACACTTAATTCCCTTCAAACACCTAAAAATTTTTTAGTTTTAATCATTGTAATTTCTGTTAAAGTGCATATCATCCCTATTTTCATTCGAGCATTAGGTATGTGCTTCAAATCCTCTATTTTAGGCTTAAATGTTAGCCTTAGAAGCATATTTAGGTGCATGGATTGAATTTGTGATTTTTGTGCTTAATTACTATCTAAATTGATATTGTTTGGTACGGTGGGTATTGTTGTTGGTGTGTGCATTGTCAAGGAAGTCTCGAGTACCCATAATTATCCAAAATGAGTATGTAATATAGGTTCACTTTGGTAATATACCTAAATGAACTTATTGATAGTTTCCTATGAATTAGAGGGCATGGTTAAGTATCTATGAAATATGTGTCATGATTTTAGTGTTAATTACCTTTTATGAACACAAGTTGGTAGAGAAATTGTTTTTTTTTATCTTGATAAAGACCAAGACTCCAGCCTTAAGTATCGTGAACACAACCCATTGCGATCGCGATTTAGAAAATTACGATCATTAGATGTGAGGCCTGTCTGTCAGGCTTTCAAGTATCTTGATCGCGACTCAAATATAGTGCAATTGTGATATCTGAGGCCTATTTAACAGGCCTGTCCAAAATCCAAAATTCTCATTTTAAGCCCAAATTTGACCCATGAACCATTTCTAAAGCATAATTTAGTTACCTAGCATTGTTTTTATATTATAATCTTAATAGTTAATACCTTGTGTTATTTTCAGGTTTTGAAAGCTAAAGATGGTAGAATATGATCAAAACCACTTCCTCTCCTCTAAGTGTCAGACTATTTACTATGAGGACTTAGATAAAATAAGTTACTCCTTGAGCAGAGCATATCTCTAGAAAAGTGTTTGAGAAGCTCCTGACCTTATTTGGGAGATTTGAGGCAATAGAGTAGAGATGATTTTCCCCGGATCCTTGCTGGGCCAATGAGATATGGGTTTGAGAATTCCACGCAACTCTCAACATAGTGAAAATATCCAACCCGATATGGAAGATTTAGGGGAAATAAAGTTTATTTTGTGTTTGAATAGATCAATAAAGTATAAGGGTTGCCAAATACCGATATGAGGAAGTTTGAGGCCGAGGACTGTGCTCCAGGAAGTTTGTTGCGTTCTCAATTGTGTCCAGGAAGAGAAATCATATGGGCCGCCACAAAAATATAGATAATATTGAATGAGTTCACGATCGAAGCTCAAATTTTGTTGACCATAATTTGTAGTCATGTCTCTCCTACCATAAACATGACATATGTCTAAGTTATACAAGACCATATGGTAGCTTGCCTCTTGGACAAAATTCCTTTGAATGTTGGTTGCTTTGTGCTTTTAGAGATCAGACATTTCACAAACAAAGGCGACCCTATGTTTATGTTTCCATCTTTGATTAAAGAGTTATGCAAGAGGGTCGAGGTTGAGAAATACCCAAGGGACAATTGGATATCCCCAAAGACACCTATTTACCCATTGAATATGCGTGGTAAGGGCATAACTTCAAAAAATAAATAGAGGAAGATTGATTTGGGTAAGTTGATGGATGATGATATTGATTCTTGTAGACCATTCTCTGTAGGGATATTTGAGGAGATCTCGCTTCAAATATGAGTAATGAGGGATTTGGTTTCTAAGATGCCCACAAGATTGGGAGAACCTTCTACCACTTGCCATTTTTATGTCACCTAGAATGATTACAAGAAATTACTTGAGGATCAGAAGCACAGAGGACACTATATCCAGACTTGAAAAGGATTACTCATCTTTGGAATAGTCACATCGAGAGCTTCCTGAATATCATGATAAGATGCAGAGAATAGAGAAGAAAAGAGACAAGTTTTTCTCCTATATGTGGAAAGGGGTAAAGGGATTATGGAGGTTCCTGAAGCCCAGAGAGATGCTTCCCTACCTAAAGCATATGTTGATGATGAGATTCTAGTTAGTTGGTCAGAGGATGATAAGCCAGAGTCTGAGGATGCTAATAAGAAGATGGAGAGTGATAGCAGTACTTGATATGGTTTCAGGGAGCCCCATAAACTATTTTTATGCTTTTATTATATTCAGTGAGGACATGGCAAGTTCTTTAGTTGGAAGTGCCCATCTCTGTATTTATTTCATATTCGAATCTTGGGTCTGTATTATTTGGATGCTCATTTGGATCCTTTATATTTTAGTTTGATGATTTAGTTTGATTTTTAGTTGTTATGGATGATTTGATGATTTAGGTTGTAATATGAGGTATCCTGATGGTGCCTGTGTTCTATGGATTAATCATTTTTTCTTTTTATTTTCTTTTTTGATATGGATATTGGATGAAAATTTCATTATGATAGATTGCGTGACAACATTCTTCAGGGAAAATCATCTTGTTGAAGTGTTTAACTCATAGATGTAGGGGAATTCTTAGTACCCATGGCATTACAAATTGGGATTGACATTGCAACTATGGTGAAGCCTTACTACCCAAAAGTATTGCCCTGATTTGAACCCAAATGCAAAATAGAGATTTGGTTAGTGCTAGCGATAGTTAATATTGCGTGGTGAAGTACAAAATGAGCACCCCCACCATCCAATTTTCTTTTATGAAAATCAAGGGCATGTAATTGAAGGTTTTGTAACAATACTTTGCCTCTTTTTATGAATCCAAATTTATTAGTTGGATGTAATTTGATAAATAACTCCTTTTTTTTGAGTAGAAAATTCAATCGATCCTTATAAAATAGTGTTTATGCCATGTGTGGTGAGCATTATTCGAATGATTCTCGTTCTCACTTTTGTCATCTAAAACTTGTCCTGTTGGTCTTTCAAAGATATTCTTGATTATGCAAGGTTGGAGAAATAATCTCAGGCCACCTTTATGATTATTGAAAGTCACTTTAGTCTAAAAAAACTACCCATGTATGAATGATGTCCTTAGTCACCTATTTTGAGCCTATAAACCTTTTTTTGGCAACCATGTTACAAGCCTCTAACCCTTTAAAAGTTATCCTTCTCATGAACCTTACCCTCCTTGAACTTAAAATTTGCAACTTAAGGCTAAAAGCCTAAGTTTAGGGTGTGGTGAACCTTAGAAGAGGTGATCATGACCATGGCCTTGTAAATGAGTGCCAAAAATGAAGCCAATGATGGAAAATAAAGGAAGCAACAGAAGAAAGAAAAAACATGTGAGTGCAATAAGGAAATAAATAAAAAGGGAATACTTTCAAAAGATGAATGAACTAAAGTAAAAAAAGTAGGAACATGTGTTAGTTAGGAATAAATGGAGTGACCATTAATCCAAGTTTGCCTTGGTTAGAATGTTATATAGAGTTCAAGGAGGGTGTATTAAAGTTTATCCTAAATGCTTATTCTACCCTTCCACGACCCTATATTAAAATCTTGAGAAAGTCCTTTAGGACCTCCAACCAAGTGTTTTTAAGTTAGTAGTGATCGAAAATAAGGGCAAGCATTGGCATGATACTTGTTTGCATTAAGAAATTCTTTATGAGTATGAGTGATTGCACTTGCAACCCTTGTTGCATATTGAAAAATTGATATGTTGGGACTCCCTTTTGTGAGGAGTCATGTAGACTAGGATAGATTGGTAAAGTTGGCATATTCCTGAAGCAAGGAAAAAAAAATATTTAATGTGCTATTCTTGAATAGTCATTTCTTGAGACTAGGTTGTTGTTACTTAACTATTCTAGAAATGTGTTTGCATCTTTGAAAATGGGATTGGATTTGAGGGGGTTGTGTAGTTAGCACTTCTCATACTTGTTGACTAATCATAAATGCTAATCAAGTTCATAGTTATGATGGCCATGTGAGTAAATAGTGTTATCTTTAAATTTGAGTGTCATTGAGTGTGTAGTAATGTTACTTGAGGACAAGCAAGATCTTAAGTTGGGTGTGTTGATGAGTGGAAAATTTTCTACTTATTTGGATCTAATTTCTTGCACACTATGGTTAAATGATTGAATATATGAGACTAAATCTGTGTAAGATGCACTAAATTTTGGTGTTTGTGATCTTAAAGGTAAGCATGATGAAAAGGAGTTGAGACAAAGATGGAAAGAAAGGAAAATGAACAAAAAATTTACAAAAGGTTAAGATAAGCTCTAGGAGACGACCCTCAGGTGCTGCGATCACAACCTGGTGGTCACAATCATGATCAGTCCATAAAATAAGGGGTGGCAATTGCAATATAATGCCACACAATCACGGAATTGAGACCACAACTGAGGGAGTGCGATCACGATAGTTCGAGAAAATTTTAGGGGAAAAATTAGAAATTTACGAAGCTCAATCCCATGATATAAAATGATGAACCCTCAATATTTTCCAAATCAAATTTTCTAGTTTTGAAGAGAAAAATACTTTATATTGAGTGAAGAAAAAATTGTTGGTGAGTTTTGGTTGTAAATTAAAATTGAAGTTTGGATTTATACTTATTTTGCTTATGATGAATGAGTTGCATGTCAATCTGGATATATCTCTTTTCTTTAATTTCATGAGTGACTAAACTTATTTCTTGGGGTTATGTTTGACTAGGTGGTGAATAATGTGTGGGTGTTGATTGTTAGTCCAAATAATTACTTAATTTTGATGGGTTTTTCTTTTACTCCACGTTTGAATTGAGAATTGGGAGTGAAAACCCCAATTGTCTCGGATCCCATATCATCTTTGAAAAAGAGATATGGGTGAGTAATTGTGAACAACAACTTGAATTAGCTTATTTCGTAGCATCATCTTAGAAATAAAGATATTATTTGAGCTATCTATTTTATTCATCATCATCTTAGAATTAAGGATTCTAGTTTTAGGTGATGGATAAGTAAACTTGACATGCTTATAAGGTGTTCAAAATAATCCATTAGTGAAATTTTGTGTTTTATCAATAGGTTATCACTAAGACCCTAAATCTACCTTATCCAAAACCCTTAGCTAAAACTTGGACTAACTACTGATTACCCATGTATGAATACCACCTAGGATAGCATAAACCCAAGGTCCCTCTAAATTTGGTAACACCTATCAATTGTTTAATCTTGTATTAGTGTCATTTATGTTTGTGTTTAATAAAGTTCTAAATCAAACTCCCCAATTTATTTTCAAGTATTGTTTAATTATTACATTATGGGTTAACATATAGTTAACTCCCAAAACATGTAAGCTTTGAAAGCTAATTTTGCACTCCTCGAGGATTTGACCCCGACTCATGTTGGGATATATTGATAATGTCCGCCTTGCACCAAATTTGTAGTGTAATTTGAGCATTATCACATTGCGATCATGCTGACTAGAGTTTGGAGGCAGGGTGAGCTCTTGGAGCCAGAGTTGACCTTTTCTCCTTTTTATACTTTTGCTTAGTCTTTCACTATTCAAAATTGATGTATATTTACCAATTGTTGTATTAATATTTCATTTGTTAGTGGCTCTTGTACCAATACTATTATGTCATGGGATGTTATCTTTATCTTATTTGTCCTCTATATTATTATCATTATTCCCTTTTTTATTGCTTGCAAGCTTTCACTTACATATTTTAAGTATTTATGTCATTTTCTACTTAATTAGACTACTGACTCTAGGTCAGAGCTATGATTTAGCTTTACTACTGGTGGGATAAAGTAGTTTCCATCATGAATCGTATATCGGATCATGACAAATTATTATCAATGCGCTAGGTTCATCAGTATTATTAGTATAAGAACAAATATCTAGTAGAGTCCCGCGGGTCGAAATGATGACTCCATCTCTTATCTTTAGGAGGCTATAGGACATTCTTAGGAGTTTTTCTTTTTTTTTCACTCATTTCTGCTAAGAGTAGACTTGGTTTCAAAATATTTCCTAGGGTTCAGTCTTGCGCAGATTGCTAGGATGCATGCTATCACTACACTAGGCAAGGACCCCATGTCAGTGCCTAGGGATCCTATTGTCGTTTATTGTAATGACCCTCCAGGTTATTTTCTTGATTTGTGTGCATTTCAAATATTTTGAGCCTTACCACAGTGGCTACAGGTCATTTATGATTTGCTGGAATTGTCGTTTGGTGTTCAAATAGTTCATTTGAAGTTTAGGCTCATTTATCTATTTTGGAGCTTTCACTGTTTAAGATTTGGTCTTTGACCAAAAATACAAGTGGATGACCTCAAATGAGTATTCCAATGTGCCATCAGCTTTGGAACGTTGATTTTAGGCTACGGGGATCCTTGGTTCAGGTCCAGAGGCTTTTAGACTTGTTTAGGGCTATTGAGTGGATTATATAGAAAATAGGACAATAGCTGTTGGCTCTATTTTTTTTGCTAAAATGATCTTGGATGAAAGTTTTGATGATTCTATTGGATCGGGAATATTGTTTACACTTAAATCTCATTAATGGATCATGTTCATAGGGTTTCGGATGGGTTTTAAGGGTTAAAAATAGTTTTTCTCTTTGCTGGTCCTGATGCGTTCACGATCACGACCAAAAATTGCAATAGTCAGATTTTTAGCATCTGATTAGGTCGCGATAGACCAAAAGTTTGTGATCCTGACAATCGCTGGGTATAATACCCCAAGTTCATTTTTTTGACATTTTGGGAGCTAAGAAGTTCTGATTTTAATGATTTTTGATGCATTTTTTTTATATTATCTTTGTCTATCATTTTAGAACTCCATTCCCCATTTTCCAAAAAATTCTATTATATCTTTTGACAGTTTCATCCAAGTTGAGAATCAAAAACCTTATTTTCAATATTTTGGAGCTTGGGAGCTCGGATTTGAGCGATTCCAAAGGACTTTTTGAGATTAATTCCATAGATAAGTATTCTAATCTTAAAATTATCATTTTCCCCTTGATTTTATCTTCAAACACACTTCAAATTCTTAATTTCATATTGTATTTTTGGGTTTTTTGTTGGTAAAGTTTAAAAGTTGTTTTTATTTGATTTGAACCTCATTTTTAGTTTATTTTTGCTAGGGTTTTCAGTTGTAGACTCCTACGAGTATGGGGAACATATTGTAAAAACAAAATTAATTGCCCCTTTAATTTTTGAACCCATTTTCAGGGGTCCCTTTTTGACCCATCTTACACATAGCAATATAGGTCTTGTTTTACTACTAATGACACATAGATTGTGAATTTGATAGCTTGGCAGCATTTTGGGATCATGGAGTTAAGGCAGCCATTTTGTAGATGATTCAAGAATTTGCAGTTTGCCTTCGAGGTAGGCTTTTGTCTACTCTTCTCCATAAGATGATGTGTGTTATATATTACATATGAATCTGAATTCTAAGATTAATTATGGGTAGAGCACTATGAATTAGGATTGATTATTTAAGTTTGGGGATTTGATAAGGGGTTTGACCTATAAGGAGAAATACTTGTTTTATTTGTATGACCCTACTGTCTTCTTCATTGATTGAACTAATCCGCACAATGAATATGATATGATGCTAGGTTTGGAATGTGGTTTAATTTTTGGAAACATGGTTAGTATGATTATCCTTATTTGTACTATTTTGGTGATCTTGAAATCATAAAATAGGTGGAGTTGACTTAATTACTCATGTTCTAGATGGAATTCCTATCTTAGACCTAATTATGGCTTATGTTCCATCTAGAAATCAATATAGACACCATAGTTTCTGAGGTAGAATTTGACTAAATATGGAATTCAAGGATTAAAAGTGGTTTCTTTATGCCCACCTTAGGCCAAGACTTGTATTAAGCCTTGTGGACATATGTTCGAATTTTAGGAATAGTTGAGACTATTGAGAATGTAGTATAGAATTACTTCATGGGTTGATGAATGTTGATGGTTTTCCCAGATTATGATTATGGGCTTTTAGCTATGATATGGCTTTCAGACTTGATTTATGATATGTTCAAACGACATACCTAATAATATCAACATAGACGTAGTTATAGTATATGTCCTATATATATGAGGTGACTTATGGATGTGATATGCCTCCTAGATGTGAGATGCTTATTGATATTATGCCACCTAGCTGTGAGATGCCTTATTGATATTATGCCTCCTAGATATTAGAAGATTATATATATTATGCCTCTTAGATTTGAGATGCTTATTGATATTTTGCCTCTTAGAGGTAAGATGCCTTATTTATATTATGCCTTCTTAATATGAGATTCCTCATAGAGATGATTTATGGCCTAGAGATATGATAGCCTATGGAGATCATATGCTTCATAGTATGCTATAGCTTATAGATACGAGAGGATTTACAAATATAATTATTAACATGAGTTTCGAATAAATATATGTGCCTAAGGCTCTGATTATGATGTTGTCATTAGTTTGGATACATTATTGGGTCCAAGACCATATTATGACATAGGTTAGACATTCGGGAAGTGTTTATCCTTTTAAAGGATGCAGTTGTAGTTTATGAATATATTGATGCTTATGGTTCCATTATTTGAATACTGGTGATGGCATCCATAGATTTGGTATATTCATGATCATTATCTGAATACTGGTGATGGCATACATATATTCGGTATATTCATATGATCGTTACATAGGTATATTATGTGATTCTATCCAAAATATAATCTTATTACTATTTTTTACTAAATAAGGGTTAAAGTCCACTTTTGACCTTCAAAATGGGCTTCTTTATAGCAACAACTACCCGTCTTAATGAATAACTTATGTGTAAGAGATTACTGATGATATTTTAAAAATTTGACCAACATAGATTTGGTCTATGATTTGATACTACCAATTACTTTGGTTGTGAGATATTCTGATACTTTCAACACCTTTATAATGATTTAGTCCCAAAGTTCACTCTAGGTAATAGATTTATGGATTTACACTCTTTTTAGCCCCAACTTAAGTTTGAGCACCTATTATATATCTATATACACATCTCTTTGGTATGGGACAAAGGAAGATGCTGTATTGATGATAATTCTGGGTTTAACCTGATAATAGATTATTGTATTAATGTTATATATATGTGTTGATGATTATAATGATATGTTCATATACTCGACAAGGTCATAGAATGACCATGATGATATATTTATATACTCGGCAAAGCCAGAGAATGACTATGATGATATGTTTATATATCCAACAAGGTTGAAGGATGTTAATGATGATATGTTTTTATACCCGACAAGGCCAGAGGGTGATTATGATGATATGCTTATATTCCTGATTCGATTCCAAAGGATGATTATGATGATAATGGTTGTGATGATGATGACTGTGATATTGATTATACTCACTGATTCAAATCTAACTACTTTTTATGATATTGTGGCTTCTGTTGCATTCATATTTTCAAGCGTATTGCCTATCACCAGTATGCGCCAATATCTGTCAGTCTTATGAAGGGTTGCATAGGTATAGGTGTTGAATATGCCTTATGGTGTGTTGTACATTGATTTTACCTTCTGATCCTGGGGTAGTAGGGGTTTGTTATAAGCTCAAATAGGTATTCATTGTCTAGACTAGCCGTTTACTTGCATTTTCGTTACTACTGTTATTATTATTGTTCTATCTAGTTTGTGAAAGATTGGTTAATAATTTGGTGTTGATATTTAAGGTATGATTCTGGATCTTCTATCTTATGATTTCATTATTAAGGTTGATTAACACATGATTAGACGTATGGATTAGAGACCCTAAGTATTCTAGCGCATTTCTTTCTATGATTTTGAGGTATTAAGATGCTAGTATGATGATTTAAGTTGTACCTTGAATTGAAATTATTTGTACAAATATATCTATACCTATTTACATGCAGCTATGGTATTACCGTATATCCCTTCTTTTATTTATTAAGATTGTATATTTATTCCTTGGCCTTGTATACTATTATGTATCCTTCTTTTTTCCTTTATTCATATATTGGCTAGGGATATACGGTATAGTTTAGAGATTCTTGAATATGGCTAGAGTAGGATAGTTTATCCTTTATTCTTACTTTGCCTCGTTAGGCTAGTTTCTTGGCTATGAGTAGAATAGTTGCCCTTACTATCTCACTAGATTTTTTATGTGATTACTGGACATTTAGGTGTATTTCTATTTCTGTTTATATATTGTATATATCTGCATTATTTTTGGAGCTTAGTCGGCAGTTGCTTACTAAGTATCACTTATTTGGTACACATACTACACTTCTGCAGCCTGTAGATCATAGTACAGGTTATTTCTAGTGGTTGTGCATTATGTGGAGCAACTATAGTTCGAATACATAGGGTGAGCTCCTGATGTTTGGAGTATTACCTTTCTTCCTCTTATATACTAAACTAGTCTCTATGTTGTATTCGGAGATGAGTTCTAATAGTGTAATTCACTTGGTATTTCAATTTTTTACTTTTATTATATTAGAAGTTCCTGTACAGATACCACCAGTTTTTGGGACTATATTATGTATTTGATCTTTTAATACATCAATTTTGCATTCTTTTCTTTGTCTCTTTGGGTAGCCATTGCTAGTTGTTCCAGACTACGGATTGGCTTCTCTAATGATGGGTTATAGTAATTTCCATCATGACCTGAGAAATTTGGTCATGACAAATTGATATCATAGATAGGCTCACAGTATATTAGTACAAAAGCTATGTAATTAGTAAAGTCCTACGGATCGGTGCGTAGATGTCTGTAACTTATCTTCGAGAGGCTATAAGGAAATTCTTAGGAAATTCATTTCTTGACTCCTTGTCATGCGTCCGCATTGCTATAAGCCTCAAGCACATTCTTTAATCCTATGAAACCCCTAATAGATGATGTGAGGTTGTCGATGGATGCAGATGAGACTTCAACGTGTGTTTTCTAAGCTCTAGCGTAACGTCAGACTAGAGAGTTAGACATGGATAACGAAGATCTTCAGCATCTGCCAAAAGATTTAGGTCGAGCTCAAGCTCCAATAGAGATCATGACTAGTTCAGATCTTTGAGGTTCAGCATTGGAGATCCCTGGTCTATTGTAAACCCCTTATAATAATAGATGACATCCAATTTATCAAGTAGTTCTCAGGCTAGATTTGGATTTATTGGTGTCCATCAGGGTTCTTTATTAGTTTCTAAGTACGAGATAGGGTTTCCTGAGTAGGCCATGCATATTCCTATGCTATATACTTCTGAGCAGGACATGGTGCATTGATTTACTAAAGGACTAACATTGCCACTCTATTTGGCATTGGAGGACTTGATAGCAGTTAGGTATTCTTTCTCTCATATTGTTGATTATGCAAGGGCTATAGAGACAGAATACACTGAGACCTATGGAGGTGGTGGTAGGAGACCATGCCATCAGTATAATGCTATTGGTATTTCATCAGGGAGTAAGGATCCTTCTGGTGGAGGTCAACTTTACTTGCAGCCTATCAATTCTATACGAGTAGCATTTTAGATTATGGGTGGCTCTTATATTTCTCGTGTTGATCATAACGGGCACAATTTCCATCATACATGTAGAGTTTTTAGTATGGTCCTTCAGGCTATGGAGGCCATTATATATTAGGAGGGGGTAGTAACTCAGTGTATTCCAGGAGCTTTTTATGGTTGTGGCGACATGGGACATTGGTTCAAAGAGTTCCTAGGCACAAGTTAGTTGATTATATCAAGTTATCATGGATTCCCTACCAGTCTAGAGTTCTTATGAAGGGGTGTTCATGGTTTGGTTAAAAACCAAACCGAACCACGAACCAAACCAAACCGATTAGGAAAACCGACATTTGGTTAGGTTTAGTTTGGTTTGGTTTTAATTTTTTTAAAACCAATGCTTATGTGGTTTTGTTTTGGTTTTACTCTAAAATAACTGACAAAATAACCAAACCGAACCAATAAAATTTATATATATATATATATATCCAATACATATGCATATATAAATTATTTATATATTATTCATAAATAAAATATAAATATTTTTTATATATTAAATTTTAATCATGAAATTAACTTTAGGAATAGAACTTTTAGTCATATGTCTCCATCTAATTGATGGTACGTTATGATATTCTATATGACTTTCACACTTTGAATGACAAATGATACTAATTGTGAAAATTATGTTGTTGTCTATGAGATTTTATAGGTGAGTTTTATTAGACTATAGATAATCACTAGTTTTGAACTTTGTTTTTGGTCCCTATTGAGCAAAAAAATTATGTGTTTACCTTTTGGGGGGTTATTCATATCATTCTCTTATATATAGTTTCTAAATATATTTGTAGAAGCGTTCATATGATGTTGTTCATGGCATTGCCTAAGTATAACACTAAATTAACATATTAGTTTCAGGGTTGAGGAGCAACACTCGGTTGACATCTCATATGTTGGATTGAATTTTTTAAGAAAAATTTCAACTTTTTTCATTAACTAAAGTTATTATTTGAAAAACCGTACCAAATCGAACTAAACTAACAAGAACCAAACCGAAGACTATTTTTTATGTTGGTTTGGTTTGGCTTTAGAAATTTTAAAATCGAATAAGTTAGTTTGGTTATGGAATTGACCAATAACCGACCCAAACTGACCCATGATTTAACGACCCAAAATCACCTCCCAGGATGTTACACGGTACTTAGGGCCACAAGTAGACCCAAGCTAACTCTTTGAGCCTATCACTTCCCATAATAACTCATTCAAGAAGAATATACAAAACACTGGCACTGTCGTATCAAATGAAAGGAAATACAGAGGTAATACTCGGTCGAAACGACCACAAAACTGGAAATCTCAACACAACCACAATCTGATAACTAGTCTGACAAAGCCTCTACTACTCCATGAACTTGAGAGCCGTTGGAACAGGTCCCCAACTGACTCAAACTGAACTGAAAGTAATAATATAAAAACTCAAATACTGAAATGTATAAAGATAGGTCCTCAAACCATGAGGACTTACCACTGGGAAGATGTGGACAAAGGTACTCGAAAATCACTGACGAGGCTGAGAATGAGCACCTAAACATATATTATAAGACAATGTTGCACATAGACGTATATGTTGATCAACACTTGGGAATGTACTGAGTATGTGGAGGTGTATGCATTTACATAAAACAATATCAATACTCTTTAATTAAATCATGCATAAAATAGGAATGACTCACATGACTTGAATAAGTCTAAAATGTAAAGCTCATAAATCATGTAGAATGAAGCATGTAACACAAATCTCGTGAGTCAGTATACTTAGGCTTTAAAATCTGTACTCCTCTCTTATTATCATTACTCATAGGCTGAAGGAAACTTTAAACAATACTTTGAACTCATGCATATATCTCATGGGGGGTAAAACTTCTTTAACGCTCAAAAACTTATAACTTTTTTGAACTCAAACACTTGGAACTCAGAATCATATAACTTTGGTTTGAAAACTGGTGATCAACTCGTATTATTAGAGAAAACTACTTCCTTATTTGGAAAATACTCAATGCAGTTCATTCATTTAAGAAAGTATCTTATCTCAAAGCTTTAGGGAAAATATTCCATCTCAATCGAAAATACTTTAGTTTAGGGAGGTTCTCTTAACCGACATAAACCATGCGAGCTACATGAATTCCAATGTATTATCCTTCTAAGGAAGAAACCTTACATTGGGTAGAGGCGTCATAATCTTGCCAAGGAGTATAAACTCAACTCAGTGATCACTTATCTCAGCCTCGAGCCCAATTATCACGGCCTTCGGTCTAAGATCTCAAACCTACGGTGGCACGTAGTTCCAGGTCAGAAACTATAGTAACTTAGCCAACTCTGTGCTAAATACTACTCCCTTTAGTTTATCTCACTCATCTCATGAAAATCCACTTTCAAAATAATCTCATGGTTCCTAAGAATCTTACAATCAAATCTGTAATCTCACGTAGTAGAGTGGATTTCAAACTCTATGACCATTAGGTCAAAGCATTTCTCAATAAATCTCAACATACTTAAATCATGGGTGCTTATATCATAATATTTCATAAAATTGCAAGTCTCAAGTAGGGCTTAATTACCCATAATTCAATCTCAAGTTAAAACTCATCAGAATGCATAATAGATAGCAAATAGATTCATATTTCATGTAGAAATCTAGAAGTTCCAACAATTTGTCTCAAAATATAAACATACTCATACACTTAACTTTCTAGAACATTAAAACTCTTAAATTCTCAAGGATTAAAATCATTAGGTATAGACCCAGAGGTAACTTCTCAAGAAAACATGTAAAAGTCATGCCATTAGACTCTTAATTTATGGGAAACAACAAAAGCTTGCAACCATTAACAATGGGTGAAAAAACCTAATTCAATTTCATGTAAAATCTCATAAGTTGTAGAAAATTCTAGTTTAAATAAGCCTTTGGGCACAAGGGTGAAAGGATTACCCATGTTCAAAACCCCACATACCTTAGATTATGAAATTGGATGAACAAGCTTGCTTCAACTCTTCTTCTTACTCTTTAGAAAGGGTTATTGCAACCCTTGAACTTTGGGGAACATAAATCTCAACTCAATTTGTAGAATCCATGGTAAGCTCTTGGATTTCTTGGATAAGGATTTTAGATTTGATCTTGAGGGAGAAACCCTAGCTCTCTTATGTTTTGGATGATGAATGAAGCCATTTCCTTTCACTTTGAATATATATGGTTGATAAAAGAGTGGAAAATATCAAAGAGACCTTTTAAAAATGAGCTAAAAATACTGAACGGGGTCTATGACGGTCGGAGCAATGGTCCATCGCATATCTGACGATCTGTCGGGTCATCCATCTCCCGATGACCAAAAAAGGGACACACTGCCTCGATGCGATTTTTGGATCAATGGTCCATCATAGGTACGACGGTCCATCGGATCGTCCATTGCACGATGGCCAGGATGAGGCCACACTGACTCAGCGCGACGATCACAGCGACGGTCCATCATTTTGGCTGTCGCACTTGGGCCAGAAAAAGAGAGTTACTGCCTTGGTTGTGATGGTCTGAGTGACGGTCCTTCACAGACTTGACAGTCCGTTGAATTGGCCATCGTGCCAGGAAGATTCCAACAACTCTCAGTAAAACAGCCATAACTTCTCACCCCGATGCCAGATTTGGGCGAAATTGGTATCATTTAGAAAATTCTATATAGTTTAAATTCGAATCACTTGGGAAGTGTCTTCTCAATCTTTTAGGGATATAATTACACTTCACTTAACACACTCTAAGGCTGAACTATAAGGGAAATTTGTGGGGTCTTACAATATCTCCCCTTAGAAGGATTCATCCTCGAATGTCGCTAATTAGACTAGGAACATAGGAAAAATAGAATACACATAGCTGAAGCAATTTGCTAAATGGCTCAAAATCTCTCTAAACTCTTGAATACCTAAAAAATTTAAAGAACTCATGCAAGAATAGATATACAGCTAAACTTTAGATTAGAAGGGCTTAATTAAGGAAGAATAATACCTCCGGATCGATTTGAACTCAAGGAAAAGAGGTGTGGGTACTTGGCTCGCATGTTTGCTTCTGCCTCCCAAGTTGCGCCCTCAACTGACTGGTTCTGCCACAACACTTTGACCAAGGGAACGTCTTTGTTCCTTAGTCTACGGATCTGAAAATCTAGGATCTCAATGGGAATCTCATCGAATGAAAGGATATTCTAAATATCAGTACTCTCTGAAGGATCTACTACAACGGGTTCACCAATATGCTTCTTATGCATGGAGACATGAAAAATAGGATGAACGGCTGACAACTCCACAAGCAACTCAACCTCATAGGCTACTTTCCCAACACGGCTTAAAAATATATATGGGCCAACATAATGTGGACTAAGCTTTCTCTTTTTACCAAACCTCTTTAACCCTTTCATGGGTGAAATCTTCAAGTACACCAAATCACCCATTTCAAACTCAAGATCTCTCCTCCTCACATCGGCATATGAATTTTGACAACTCTGAGCTGTCTTTAAACTCTCTCTAATCAACTTAAATTTCTCCATAGCTTTAGAAACTGCATCAGGCCCAATCACAGAAGCTTCACCCACTTCAAACTAAGCTATGGGTGATCTACATCTCCTACCATACAAGGCCTTAAATGGTGCCATCCCGATCCTAGCATGGTAACTATTGTTATAGGCGAACTCTGTGAATGGAAAATGCTCATCCCAACTACCTTTGAAATCAAGAGCACACGCCTTCAACATAACTTCTAGGGTCTGAATGGTGCTCTCAGCCTGAGCATCTATCTGCGGATGAAAATTAGAACTCAAAAGAACTTGGGGACCAAGAACCTGCTTAAACGCCCTCAAAAATTGAGAAGTAAATTGAGTACCCCTATTAGAAATGATAGACGAGGAAACTCCATTCAGTTTGACTAACTCCAAGGTATACAATATACCATAATCCTTAGATGTATGCATGGGCGAGAAGTGCACGGACTTAGTCAGCCTATCTACAATAACCCAAATATAATCATAATGACTACGCGAAAGAGGTAACCCAATCATGAAGTCCATATTCACCACCTTCCACTTCCAAGTGGGTTCACCAAATTCTTGCATCACACCACTAGTTTTTTGTGCTCTACCTTAACCTATTGGCACATTGCACACTTTGCTAGAAACTCAGCTATATCCTTCTTTAAACCATTCCATAAATAGATTTCCTGCAAGTTGAGGTACATCTTAGTAGTGCCGTGATGAATAGAATACTACGCACCATGCTCTTCATCCATAATCCTCTACCTCAAATAATCAACACACGAAATGCATAATCTATCCTGCAATCTCAATAAGCCATCCCCCCCTTGGGAGAAAATCTCTACCTTTTGGTCTTTAACTGCCTCCTTCAGTTTGACCAAACTAGGATTTCTATCTTGCTTCTTCTTCACTTCTAAAACTGACGAGGATTTGGAACTACTTTGCACCAAAGTACTTCCATCAGCTGAATCAAGCAACCTAACACCCAATCTAGCCAGACAATGCACATCACGAGCTAACTCTTTCTTACCTTTCTCTACATGAGCAATACTACTCATAGACAATCTGCTAAGGGAATCTTCCACTATATTGGCCTTGCCCAGGTGATACAACACACTCATATTATAGTCTTTTAACAACTCTAACCACCTCTTCTACCTAAGATTCAACTCCCTCTGAGTAAACACATACTGCAGGCTCTTATGATCAGTAAACACATTAATATGAACAACATAAAGATAGTGTCTCAAGATCATGGGTTGGGTAATTTTTCTCATATGGCTTTAACTGTCTAAAGGCATAGGCTATAACCTTACCTCTTTGCATCAACACATAACCCAAACTAATTGTAGAGGCATTACAATACACCACAAATCTATCTATACCATCAGGAAAAGTCAACATAGGGGTTAAAGTAAGTCGAGTGTTCAACTCCTAAAAACTCTTCTCATAGGAATCTGACCACTAGAACTTAAGTTTATTTGGGTCAACTGAGTTATGGGAGACACAACAGAAGAGAAACCTTTAACAAAGTGATGGTAGTAGCCTGCTAGACCCAAGAAACTTCTAATATTAAATGGAGAAATAGGTCTAGGGCAATTTCTTACAACTTCTGTCTTTTGGGGATCAACTCTAATACCTTCAGCTAAAACAATATGACCCAAAAAGGCTATAGACCTTAGCCAAAATTCACACTTACTGAATTTGGAAAACAACTGGTGACCTCTAAGAGTTTACAAGATAATTCTAAGGTGATCTACATGGTCATACTCACTGCGGGAGTAGACAAGGATGTCATCTATGAACACTATGAAAAACATATCAAGATATTGCTTGAAACTCAATTCATGAGGTCCACAAAAGCTGTTGTAGTATTGGTCAGCCCGAAAGACTGACTAGAAATACAAAGTAACCATAGCGGGTTCGAAAGGCTGTCTTTGGAATATCACATTGCCTCACTTTAAGCTGTGATAGCCGAATCTAAGGTCTATCTTGGAGAAATAACTTTCACCTTGCAACTGATCAAACAGGTCATCAATTCTTAGAAGAGGATACTTATTTTTGACTGTGACCTTGTTAAGATGACTATAGTCAATGCATATACGCAAAGAACCATCTTTCTTCTGCATAAATCGAATAGGCGCACCCCAAGAAGAAATACTGGGCCTTATGAAACCTTTATCTAAAAGATCTTTGAGTTGCTCTTTCAACTTCTTAAGATCAGTAGGTGCCATACAGTATGGCAGAATAGAAATGGGACGAGTGTCAGAAAAAAGGTCAATCCCGAATTCTATCTCTCTATCGGGAGGTACCCTTGGGAGATCTTCTAGAAAAACATATGGAAACTCATTAACAATATCGACTGACTAAATAATTAGAGCCTCAGAATTAGTGTCTTTGACTCTAACTAGGTGATAGATGCAACCCTTGGATATTAGCTTTTTGGCTTTGAGATAGGAGATAAAATGACTTTTAGGAGATACCGAACTCCCGAACCACTCAAAAGCTGGTTTATCAGGAAACTAAAACTTGACCACATGGGTATGACAGTCTATAAATGTATAACAAGAATGAAGCTAATCCATGACCAAAATAAGGTCAAAATCCACCATGTTTAACTTTATCAAATCAGCAAGTATGACTCTATGAAGAATAATAACAGGACAATCTCTATACACTTGTTTAGCAATAATTGACTCCCCTACTGGTGTAGAGACAAGGAAACACTCAAGAATTTTTTTGGGACTTATTTTGAAATTCACAGCCACAAGTGGGGTCACATAGAAGAAACTTAACCCGAGGTCCAACAACACATAAACATCAAAATGAAAGAAATAGAGCACACCAATAACAACATCGGGAGAGCCCTCCTACTCTTAACGGGATGGTAAGGAATAGAATCTGTTCTGGCGCTGACCGCTAACAGTTCTAGATGAAGCTCCCCAAATAAGGGCGGGACGAAGGACATAAGCTGGTGTACTAGTAGTTTATGCCTGAGGTCTAGCATCTATGGTCCCCTGCCTAGCATGTGGACAATCTATAAGTCTGTGGCCCTACTTTCCACAATTAAAACAACCCCTCAAATATGCAAAACACTAAACGGGATGATCCCTACCACACTTCGCACAAGGAGGATAATAGGGCCTGTTACAACCTAGACATAAAAGACTAGCTCCCTTGCTCTTGCCTACCTCTAGGTGCTGGAGCACTAGCTGATGAAGGCACTGGAATAAAGGGACGTCTCTAAAACTGAGGGCTGTTTCCTCTATGGAACCTACGCTGACTATACTCATGCTGCTCAGATCTAGCCCTCTTGTTAACCCTTACTCTATCTCTCTATCTGCCTCTATCTGCTATCCATAGATCATCAACCTAGATAGATCTATATCCCTATGCAGCATCACAGTCCTACACTCTTTCAGCACCAAACCAAAAACACCTATCACGAACTTGCTCATACTAGCTCGAGTGTTACAAATCAAATCAGGAGCATACTTGGACAACTATTTGAACTTTAAGAAGTACTCCTTAACAGTCATAGAGCCCTACCTCAAGTTCATAAACTTTATAATATTTGCTCCCCTCATCCCAAGAGGAAAGAACTTGTCCAAGAATATATCTTGGAACACCTGCTAAGTCATAGGAGAAACATCCTCACCTCTACCCCTTCTCTATGATACAACACAGTCATAAGTTATGTATTTCAACCTATAAGATGCCAACTCAATACTTTTTTCCTCAGAAATATGCATCACCTGCGTAATATTTCTCACCTTTTCAAGGTACAACTGTAGGTCCTCCCCTGCCTTAGACCCATAAAACTCTAGTGGATTCATCCATATGAAATCACGAATCCTAGAAGTAGCTACATCACCTCCCTACTAATTTGCAACTTTGGCTTGGTTATTGGCCCAAACATTAGCGGTGACTGCTTGGGCTAATGCATGAAAGCCCACCCAAAACTCAGTATGAAACACAGTCTCATTTAAAATATCAATAAGTGGGTGTTGCTTATCATCATTTCTATGGGCATTCACTTTTTGGAGAGGCATTTTCTAAAATAGGAGAGCACAAATTATTAGATGAGAGGGACAACTATAGGCACGATAGAATTTGAAGGAAAGAAACAAATTTTTCCTAAAACATTTTATAACCTCTTGCTCATAGATGTGGCGCTCTATACACCAATGATCAAGACTCTACTCAACATGGCTTGTCAGACTCCTTAGGACTCCTTAAAAACCTAGCTTTGATACCAAGTTTGTAATGACCCAAAATTACCTCCTGGTATATCACATGGTGCTTAGGTCTACAAGTATCCCCAAGCTAACCCGTTGGGCCTATTACTTTCCATAATAACTCATTCAAGAAGAAATATACAAAACACTAGAATTATCATATCAAATAAAAGGAAATACAAAGGTAATACTTAGTCTAAAAAACACAAAATAAGAAACCTCAGCACAACCATATTTTGATAACTAGTATGACAAAACCTCTACTACTCTATGAACTCGAGAGCCATTGGGATAGGTCCCCAACTAGCTCAAACTGAACTGAAAGTAATAACATAAAAACTCAAATATTAAAATGTCTGAAGATAGGTCCTCAAACCATGAGGACTCACCACTAGGGAGATGTAGACAAAGGTACTAAAAACTCACTGACGAGGATGGGAATGAGAACCTAAACCTACATTACAAGACGATGGAGCACATAGACGTATATGTGGATCAGCACTTGGGAATGTACTGAGTATGTGGGGGTGTATGTATTTACATAAAACAATATCAATACTCTTTAATAAAATCATGCATGTAAATAGGAATGACTCACATGGATTGAATAAGTCTAAAGTGTAAAGATCATAAATCATGTAGAATGAAGCATGCAACACAAATCTCGTGAGTCATTATACTTTGGGCTTAAAATCTGTACTCTTCTCTTATTCTCATTACTCATAGGCTGAAGAAAACTTTAAACAATACTTTCAACTCATGCATATATCTTATGGGGAGTAAAAATTCTTTAACGCTCGAGAACTTATAATTCTTTTGAACTCAAACACTTGGAACTTTGAATCATATAACTTTGGGTTGAAAATCGATGATTAACTCATATTAGGATAGAAAACTACTTCCTTCTTTGGAAAATACTCAAAACAGTTCATTTATTTTAGAAAATATCTCATCTCAAAGCTTTAGAAAAAATATTATATTTCAATGGAAAATACTTTAGTTTAGGGAGGTTCTCTTAACTGACAAAAACCATGTGAGCTACATGGAGTCCAATGTCTTTTCCTCCTAATAAAGAAACATTATGATGGGGAGAGGCATCATACTCTTGCCAATGAGTATAACCTCAACTCAGTGATCACTTATCTCGTCCTCAGGCCCAATTATCTTGTCCTTAGACCTAAAATCTCAAACCTACGGTGGCATATAGTCTTGGATAAGAAACTATAGGAACTTACCCAACTCGGCGCTAAATACTACTCCCTTTAGTTTATCTCGCCCATCTCATGAAAATGTACTTTCAAAATAATCTCATGGTTCCTAAGAAACCAACAATCAAAACTATAATCTCATGTAGTAGAGGGGATTTCAAAACACTATCACCATTAGGTCAAAGCATTTCTCGATAAATCTTAAAATACTCAAATCATGGGTGCTTATAGCACAATAGTTCATAAAATTGCAAGTCTCAAGTAGGGGTTAATTACCCATAATTCAATCTCAAGTTAAAACTCATTAGAATGCATAATAGATAGCATATAGATTCATATTTCATGTAGAAATCTAGAAGTTCCAACAATTTGTCTCAAAATATTAACATACTCATATACTTCACTTTCTAGAACATTAAAACTCTTAAATTCTCAAGGATTAAAATCATAGGGTATAGACCCAGCTGTAATTTCTTAAGAAAACATGTAAAAGTCATGCCATTAGACTCTTAATTTATGGGAAACAACAAATGCTTGTAACCATTAACAATGGGTGAAAAATCCTAATTCAATTTCATGTAAAATCTCATAAGTTGTAGAAAATTGTAGTTTAAATAAGTCTTTGGGCACAAGGGTGAAAAGATTACCCATGTTCAAAACCCCACATACCTTAGATTATAAAATTGAATCAACAAGCTTTCTTAAACTCTTCTTCTTACTCTCGAGAGAGGGTTCTTGCAACCCTTGAACTTGGGAAACCTAAATCTAAACTCAATTTGTAGAATCCATGGTGAGTTCTTGGATTTCTTAGAGAAGGGTTTCAGATTTAATCTTGAGGGAGAAGCCCTAGATCTCTTGTATTTTGGATGATGAATGAAGCCATTTACTTTGCTTAAAATATATCTAGTTAATAAATGTGTGGAAAAGATGAAAAAATCCTTCTAAAAATGAGCTAAAAATGCTGAACGCGGTCTGTAATAGTCGGAGTGGTGGTCCATCACAAGTCCGACCGTCCGTCGGGTCATTTATTTCATGATGACCAAAAAGGGACACATTTTCTCGATGTGATAGTTTGATCTATGGTCCATCGCAGGTTTGACTGTCTATCAAATCATCCATCGCGCAATGGATAGGATGAGGCCAGACTGCCTCAGTGCGATGGTTACAACGATGGTCCATAGCATCCTTGATGGTTCATCATTTCGGCCATCGCACTTGGGCTAAAAAATAGAGTTACTGCCGTAGTTACGATGGTCCGAGCGACGGTTTGTCGGATCGTCCGTGGCACTTGGATAGTTTTGACAAATCTCAATAAAACGACCATAACTTCT
>NC_061116.1:154247618-154300226 GCF_002878395.1 Capsicum annuum
GCACTTGGATAGTTTTGACAAATCTCAATAAAACGACCATAACTTCTCACCCCGATGCCGAATTTAGATAAAATTGGTATCATTGGAAAGATAATTCAATCCTCTGCATAACAAAAAGTTAAATTTAAGAAAACTCTATAAGGTTTAAATACCAATCACTTGGGAAGTCTTTTCTCAATCTTTTAGGGTCGAAATTATACTTCACTTGACATGCTCTAAGGCCTAAACTACGAAGGAACTTTGTGGGGTCTTACACATGAACAACCATTTTCTTATGGTAGTCTATGGTTATGGGAAATATGATCATGGTAGAAAAGTGTGCTCTCAACATCAGTTGACCAGCTATTTGGGGCTCAATTTATGTTTCTCTCCAGGTTAAGGCTTCATGAGTTTGATACAATAGCAGAGAGATCGGTCACTAGTCTAGAGTGTGTATCCATTATGGGATTCCTAGTCCTTTATCTCAACCTCGTGATGTTGTGTCATATTTAGTTAGAGATAATACGCTTGGCACCTCGATTGATGGTTCAGTTGGTTGCTTCGAGTTTAGACCTATTCAAATTTATTCTCCCTTAGATTTTTGGGGCATGTGGTTGTAGATTTCACCATGATTGGTTTGCTTTTATTTCCTTAAATTTACATTTTTTTCATTGTATGTATTAGGGTCTTTGTACCTATTGATGATTATATGCCTTGATGAGTTAATATTGGTTGATGTGTGCCTTTTTATTGAATTCATAATTATAGGACTGCCGATGTAGTTTATTAATTTTATTTGTGGATGGAGTAGATCTGTATTGATGTTTTCAACCTATAGGTGTAGCATTTGGGTTCGAGTCCCATTTACCTTGGCATATTGGCCTTGTTATGTCCCTTGAGTGGTACTTGCTATTGACTTTGATTTTTGTACTGCCTATTTATTATATTAATATTGATATTGTTTTTGCTATTGCTATCATTACTTGATGTTATTAATCCTCATTGTGTATCTATTTATACTATTGTTATCTAGCTAGAATATAAATTCCTTAGAGTCCTTATTCATTGGCCTGGGCAACTATAGCTCGATCTGCTAATTTTCTTTCTATAATAAGATGAGGATTGGTCATTTTTCTCTTAGTTAGCCATGCTAAATTGATTGATAGTAAATTATGGTATCGAAGGTAAGTTGACCTTCTATTGTTTTGTATAGTTCTAGAGTTGGCCATCTAGTTATATCATTGTTCTTGAGTTTGGTATTCCTATACTTACCTTCTAGGCTATGAAGGTTGTTGCATTTGCTATCCCTTTCTACGTAGCTTATTTTTTAAATTGACCAGTTTGGGGCCCGCTTTTCATTTATGGCTATTTTATTGCCTGATAGTGGCTTGATAGTATAGTTGGGAGGTCTTGGATTCATCTCTTAGATTTGTTGGGTTTGTCTCCTAGTGTTGGTTTTTCCTCATTATTGGTGTGGAGTTGGATACTCTATTCTTATCATAATATGGTTTTTATCTTAGTGGGGTTAGAGAGTTGGAGACAAGTGATCTCTGACTGCTTCTTAAGTTGGCAAATTGGAAATTCTTCATCTTGGGTTGCTTGGTTCATTTTTTGATAGTGATATTGACATTGATATAAGTGTCATGCTTAGTACTTATTTCCTTCCTTGATGAGGTAATTCATGGGTTGCTCGAGTTATGATTGCCCTACATGGGTGGATTTAGAAAATCCCCATTTTAGAGTTAGTTTGGCCTAATAAAATTTGGTGGAGTGCTTCTCCTTGATGATATATGCCTATGACTATTCTTTGTTGAGATGGAGTGTTGGGTACATCAATTTTTGGCCAAAGTTGCATTTTTTCGAGTTGCTAGAGTTTTTACCATTAATAGTGTGGTTTACAGTTTTGGGGAGATTTTGAGCATATTTTGATAGTTTATGCCTACATCAGATATAGAGTTTATTTCCTGTGTTTTAAGTCAGTGATTTACCCTCTATTATTATTTTGTTCTTTAATTATGTTTCAACTTTGGCTCGGCATGAATTTGGATAGATGTATCTAACTCGAACAATATGGTTGGCGTAAGTATTTGACTTTAGTTTAGATTTGTTGGCTTAATTTTGGATTTGACTCCTTGGGATGGTGATTTGAATGTCATGATATAGCTGGAGTATAAATGCTTACCTATGTCCAGGTTTGGTTTGGGTAGTTGAGATGACGTGATTCAGCCTTGGTGTTAAGATTTCATCTTGGAGTTGTAGATCTTGAGTGCAACCATATTTAGATTTGTCTTAGTTTGAGTTTCATTTAAAGGATGGTTGAGCCTACTCTGGGGCTACCTATTCAGTTTCCTCGACTTTAGGTAGATTATAGTTTGTACATGTTTAGATGCCTATGGACCTAGTATTGGTTCCTTCAGCATTGACCATGGGTCTTTAATTTTCTTTAGAATGTTGGATGATATACTCAGTGAGAGTAGCATGCCTGAGTGGGATTTAGTATGGTTTCATTCTCGATTAATGGGACATCCTGGAATGGATCTTTTATTGATGAGTAGTTATGCCTTGATCTTCTAGATTTTAGTTTTGGTTACCATCAGGACTAGTTGTAGCATTGGCATAGTTTGAATTCCTTAATTATCTCTATTTGATCCCAAATAGCACCTTATGAGCTTATTCTTATGCCGTATGAATTTTCAATGGATCAACTTTAGTCCTTTGAGTTCTTTGTGATAAGATTGCATGGATAAGACTCAGCTGATTTTACTCCTGGTTTGGAGTAGATAGTAGGTCTAGAAAGGTAAAGAAAGGTCATATTTGGATTTGGAGTCAGTGGTGTAACTCATGCCTTGGTTTTCTTTTGGCTTGGATAAGCCTTTATTGATTTGTGGAGGCATTGAGATGGTATCAGTGTGTCGTGGTTCAGATTTCCATGCATCAACCTTTTTCAATTTAGTTAAAGGCCAGTTGGTGGTTGAAGTTGACTTTTGGCTATTTGGAAGTGAAGTGAGAGAGCTGGCTAAAAAAAGGATACATATGACGAAATTCCTTGGAAGTGTTTTCTCTTTATGAAGCTTATCTGGTAAGTCATGTTCGGAGCATGCGGGCGCAGTACCTCATTCTGTCAAGATTTGAGATTTTTCTATCCATTGACATTCACAAACGAAAGTCCTTTTACTAGTAGATACTGTAATGACCTATAGGTCATTTCTTTGATTTACGCATATTTTTGGCATTTTGAGCCTCGCTACAGTGGCTATAGGTCATTTATGAATTATCGGAACTGTCGGTTTGGTGATTGGACAATTAGTTTGGATTTTAGGATCATTTCTCTATTTTGGAGATTTTGCTATTAAAAATTTGGTGTCGGACCAAAACTCCTAGTGGATGACCTCAACTGAGAATTCCGACAATGCCATAAGCTTCAAAATGTTGATTTTAGTCTATGGGATCCTTGTTTTAGGTCCCAAGGCTTTTGGACTTGTTTTGTTCATTTAAGACGATTATATAAAAATTGGAACTATAGGTGTGGGCTAAACATTTTTCTGAAACAATCTCGGCTAAAAGTTTTCATGATTCGATCGGATTCGGAATGTGGTTTACACTCAAATTTCATTATTAAATCATGTTCATAGGGTTTCAGATGAGTTCCTAGGGTTAAAAATATTTTTTGACTTTGCTGGTGCTGATGTGTTCACGATTGTGACCAAAAGATCACAATAGCGACATTATTAGCAAAAATTTTTTGATCGCAACCATCGCTGAGTATAAAACCCCAAGTTCATATTTTTGACATTAAGGGAGTTAGGAAGCTCCGATTTTAACGATTTTTGATGCATTTTTCTCTTATAATTTTTGTCTATCAGTTTAGAACTTTATTTTCCCCATTTTCTCATAACTGCTATTTTACTTTTCATGATTTTCACCCAAGTTGAGAATCAAAAACCCTATTTTCACCTTTTTAAGAGCTTGGATTTGGATGATTCTAAAGGAATTTTTGAGATTTCTTCGATGGGTAAGTTTTCTAATATTATAATTATCATTTTTCCTTTATTTTATCTTCAAAAAAAATTCAAATTCCTTATTTAAAATGGTTTTTTTGTGGGGGGGGGGGGGTTCTGGTAAAGTTTGAAAGTGATTTTCTGTGATTTTAACCTCATTTTAAACTCATTTTCGCTTGGAGTGTAAATTGTAGTCCCTTATAAGTATGGGAAACATATTTCAAAAATAAATTAGAATTTTACCTCTTTAAATTTTGAACCCATTTTCAGGGTCCATTTTAGACCCGTCTTAAATATAGAAATATGGGTCTCATTTTACTCCTAATGACGCATTAATTATGATTTTAATAGCATAGCAGAATTTTGGGATCATGGAGTGAAGGCAAATGTTTTGTGGACGATTCAAGAATTTGTGGTTCAGCTTTGAGGCAGGCTTCTGTCTACTTTTCTTCGTAAGATGATGTGTGTTATATATTGCATTTGAATGTGAGTGTGAATGCTAATATTGCTAGGGGTAGAACACCATGACTTAGCCTTGATTATTTAAGTTTGGGGATTTGATGAGGGGTTTGACCCATAAGAAGAAATACTTGTTATATTACAAGGACCCTACTCTCTTCTTCATAGATTGAACTAATCTATAGAATAGATATGATATGTGTAATACCCCGTACTACTACCTAGCTTAAAAATCATCCCAAAAATCTTAAAAACTTGCTTTAAAGGATGAATCTACTTTTATACACATAGAATTTTACAGATTTTGACTTTTATCTGTGTGGAAAATTGAATATGCTTTCCATCGATACCAAATTTGCCTAAATTTGATATCGGGGAAGAAAGTTGTGGCCAAAATACATAAAGAAGTTTGAACCGCCCAGGTGCGACGAAAAGGGCTGACGGTCGCCCAAACCATCGCAGTGGAGGCAGTGAGTCGACTTTCTAGCCAGGCACGACAGAATGGTCGATGGACCATCGAGTTGGCGATGGACCGTTGCCCAAACCATTGGAACCAAGGCGTAAAGATCATATTCTTGCCAAGTACGATGGGAAGGTTGACGGGCTATCGAGCCAGTGATGGACCGTCGCCCAAGCTGTCACAGATCCCGTTCAGCAATTTAAAGCCATTTTTATAAGGGTGTTTGGTTCTTTTCCACCCTTATTAACACCTAATTATATAAGACCACGACTCATAATTTCATTATTCATCTACAACACCAAATTAGGTTTTCTCTCAAAGATCAATCCCCAAGAACAAGATCCAAATCCTTCTTCAAGAAACTAAGATATTCAAGTTCTTCAAGTCCAAGAACATCAAGAAACTCACAATCAAGGTATGTCAAGGGTTGATTCATGGGTCTCTTTCACTAATGAAGCTCAAGAATATCTTTTTAAAATCTAAGATTGTGTATTTATGAATGTTCATGATTTAGTTAAATTAAAATTCATGTCCATGTTGTTGTGGGGTTTTGAGTCATGTTTGGAATTACATGTTCTAATGATTGATCCTAGTGTGTGAAGATTTGCATAATATTAAGGATAAACCCTTCAAATTGAAAATTTGCTTATGCAACCATGATAATTAGATGCATTGATGATGGTATAACCAAAGTATGCTCCCCATGTGTTTGATTAAATGCCTATGTGAAGGAAAAAATGCCATTATATTATAATAGTATGAAATCCCCCTTCTTGTAAAAGATAATGTATGTCAAATATTTGATGAAATGTCTTAGTTAATGAATTATGGATATATGTGTAGTCATTGTTGAGCTTTTGAACTTATGCCATGAATTACTTTTATGCTATCGAGTCCTGGAGATATTTTTACCCGACAATTTAGCTACGTGCTTAGAGCCAGTGTCAATTTCATGAGAATATCAGTCACTCCATGATCAGTAGAATTCCGTTAATTACATGACTCAAGAAAACTCAATAATCACATGAACTCAATCAGTTAACAGAATTCAGTAACATTTCGTTAGTCCACAAAATTCAGTGAACTCAGTCCAGTTCAGTCTAGTTCAATCCAGTATATTCAGTTCAGTGTCTATTTAGATGGAAGTAGGATTCAAAATCGAGTGAGCCCAAGGATGGAAACTTACTTGTTAGTAGATGGTGTAATTCTTAGAAGCAATCCTTGCACTTCAGAACTACGTAGCTAGCGTAGGTTAATACATCAAACCTTCTAGATGAGGGTAGATAAGGTGGCTTAAACTGTTAGATATGGGTCCCGTAATTTTCATTAGAGTACCTATTACAGTGGTGAGGTATTGACACACTTCTAATTGGGATTACAGATTGGACCCTGACTTAGCTATAATAGCTTATTAGGGGCATTTCGGTTAAATGACTACTTCCCACATTCTCAGTCTTAGGTCTCAGTAATAGAACTTAGATAAATCTACAAAATTTAGGACTGTCAGATACAATTACTCCACTAAGTACGGAACTCAACTAGTTCCATCAAAACCTAGACTGTCAGACACAGTCGCTCAATACCAGTTATATCAGTTATTAGAAAAATTATATTACCAGTATTCAAACTTAGTAATTAGTGTTGTCATGATCTCATTTACCATTATGTATTCATGCATACATTCTCACGTTCATGTTACTCAGTTAGTTAGTATTGTTCATGCATATGAACCCTGGCATTCATTCTACCTTACTTGCATACCAGTACATTCAATCATACTGAAATATTTGAAATATGGTGTTTTATACCATAGGTTCAGAAGCACGAGCTCCAGAGCATCCTTAGTAAATGAGTCGTTTAGCAGACAAACTAGAAGTGAGTCGTTATTATTCGAGGATGTTATTATTTGACTGTTTCATTCTTTCAGTACTTAGTTTATTTCAGCAGTTGGAGTTAGTTGGGGACATGTCTCATCATCTTCTTATTTAGACAGTTTAGAGGCTTTCAAACTAGCATGTTCAGACAATTATTTTAGTCGATTTGGTTTTGATATACCGTAACTTTAGATATTATGTTTTATTAGATTTTTTGAACCTTATCGCCTTTCAGCCTTTTATTCATCATTTATACAATATGTTATGCAGTGCTCAATTACAGATATCATTCATGGGTTAGCTTGTGGTCCTTTGGGGTTATAAGCACCGTGTGGCATTCCGCCTAACAGATTTGGGGCGTTACAAACTTGGTATCAGAGCCTAAGGTTCAATAGTGTCCAAGGAAATTTGAAAAGATGCATCTAGTAGAGTCTTATGCATGGGTGTGTTGTAAGCCATATTTATGTACGGGAGGCTATAAGATATTTTAGGAACAATTTCCCTAGATGAATTTGCGGTTCGACTTTGAGGCAGACTTTTGTCTACTCTTCTCCATAAGATAATCTGTGTTGTTATTGCATGTGAATGTGAATGTGAATTCAAAGATTGCTATGGATAGAACACCATGACTTAGCCTTAATTATTTATGTTTGGGGATTTGATGAGGGGTTTGATCGGTCAGGAGAAATAATTGTTATATTACAAGGACCCTATTGTCTTCTTCATAGATTGAACTAATCCTTAGAATAGGTATGATATGTGTAATAACTTGTACTTATACCTAGCTTAAAAATCATCCAAAAAATGTTAAATACATGCTTTGAAGGATGAATATACTTTTATAAATATAGAATTTTATAGATTTTGACTTTTTAATGTGTGGGAAATTGAATAAGCTTTCCATTGATACCAAATTTACCTAATTCCGATATCGGGGTAGAAAGTTATGACCGAAATATAGAAAGTAGTTTGAACCACCCAGGTGCGACGGAAAGGGCTGACAGACCATCGATTTAGCGACAGGCTGTCAACCAAACCGTTGCAGCAGAGGCATTGAGTTGAACTTCTTGCCAAGCATGATGGAATGGCTGATGGACCATCGAGCTAGCGACGGATCATTACCCAAACTGTCGCCACCAAGGCAGAAAGATCAAATTCTGTCCTAGTACGATGGGAAGGTCGATGGGCCTTCGAGCCAGCGACGGATCATTGTCCAAGCCATTGCAGATCCCGTTCAGCAATTTAAAGTCATTTTTATAAGGGTGTTTGGGTCTTTTCCACCCTTTTTAACACCTAATTATACAAGATCAGGGCTTATAACTTCATTATTCATCTACATCACCAAATTAGGGTTTCTCTCAAAGATCAATCTCCAAGAACAAGATCCCAACCCTTCTTCAAGAAACTAAGAGATCCAAGTTCTTCATGTCAAAAAACTTCAAAAAACTCACAATCAAGGTATGTCAAGGGTTGATTCATGGGTCCCTTTCACTAATAAAGCTCAAGAATCTCTTTTTAAAATCTAAGATTGTGTATTTATAAATGTTCATGATTTAGTTAAATTAAAATTCATGGCAATTACATGTTCTAATGATTGATCCTAGTGTGTGAAGATTTGCATAATATTAAGGATACACCCTTCAAATTGAAAATTTGTTTATGCAACCATGATAATTAGATGAATTGATGATGGTATAACCAAAGTATGCTCCCCATGTGTTTGATTAAATGCATATGTGAAGGAAAAAATGCCATTATAGTATAATAGTATGAAATCCCCCTTCTTGTAAAAGATAATGTATGTCAAATACTTGATGAAATGTCTTAGTTAATGAATTATGGATATATGTGTAGTCATTGTTGAGCTTTCGAACTTGTGCCATGAATTACTTTTATGCTATCGAGTCCTGGAGATATTTATACCCGATAATTTAGCTATGTGCTTAGAGCTAGGTTCAGTTTCATGAGAATCTCAGTCACGCCATGATCAGTAGAATTTCGTTAATTACATAACTCAGGAAAACTCAATAATCACATGAACTCAGTCAGTTAACAGAATTCAGTAACATTCCATCAGTCCACAGAATTTAGTGAATTAAGTCCAGTTCAGTCCTGCATATTCATTTCAGTATCTATTCAGATGGGAGTAGGATTTAGCACCGAGTGAGCCCAAAGAGGGGAACTCACCTGTTAGTAGAGGGTGTGATTCTTAGAAGTAATCGTTGTGCTCCAGAACTACAAATCCAATGTAGGTTGAGACATCAAACCTTCTAGATGAGGTGATTAACCTGTTAAATGAGGGTCCCACTATTCTCATTAGAGTGCAAGGTAGCTGAGGGTCACTCCCAACTTGTCCTTTCCAGTGGCACGATATTAACACCCTTCTAGTTGGGGTTACAGATTGGACCCCTACTCAACTATAGTAGCTTATGAGGGGCACATCGGTTAAATGACTACTTCCAATAGTCTCAGGTCTTAGTAATAGAACTTAGATAGTTCTACAGAATTTAGGACTATTAGATACAGTCACTCAGCTCAGTACGGAACTCAGCTAGTTCCATCAGAACCTAGACTGTCAGACAAAGTCACTCAGTATCAATTATATCAGTTATCAAAAATCTATGTTATCAGTATTCAGACTCAGTAATTAGTGTTGTCATAATCTCATTTACAATTATGTATTCTTGTTTGCATTCCCATGATATGTTACTCTGTCAGTTAGTATTGTTCATGCATATGAACCCTTGCATTCAACCTGCCTTATTTGCATACCATTATATTTAATCATACTGACGCATTTGCACTATGGTGTTTTATACCATAGGTTCAGAAGCACAAGCTCTAGTGCATCCTAAGTAGATCATCCATTTCGTAGACAAACTAACAGTGAGTCCTCATCATTCGAGGATGTTGTTATTTGACTATTTCATTCTTTCAGTACTTAGTTTATTTCAGCAGTTGGACTTAGTTGGGTACATGTCCTGCCAACTCCTTATTCAGATAGTTTGGAGCCTTTAAACTAGCATGTTTAGACAGTTATTTCAGTCATTTTGGTATTGATATACCGTATCTCCAGCTATTATGTGTTATCAAATTTTTTCAACCTTATTCCCTTTCATCATTTTATTCCGCATTTATACAGTATGTTATGCAGTGCTCCGTTATAGACATCAGTCATGGGTTAGCTTGTGGTCCTTCAGAGTCATGAGAACCGTGTGGCATTTTGTGTACAAGATTTGGGGCATTATAATATGATGCTAGATTTCAAATGTGGTTTAAATGTTGGAAATGTTGTTAGTATGATTATCTTTATTTGAACTATTTTTGTGATCTTGAAATCATAAAATAAGTGGAGTTGACTTAATTGCTCATGTTCTAGGTGGAATTCCTATCTTAGGGCTACGTTTGGATTATGTACTATCTAAAATCAATATAGATACCTTAGCCAAGTCCGGGGTAGAATTTGACAAAACATAGAATTTAAGGATTAGAAGTGCGTTCTTCCAGCCCACCTTAGGCCAAGACTTGTGTTAGCTGATATTGGGTGTATTTATGCACTCTAGTGTTACTATTCTAGGTTTTTTAGTCTTGTTTTGAGGATAACTTGTGTTCTTAACGGGGTAATTATGATAGAAATACTAATATAAGTGTCCAAGGATGTCATTAAAATGTTCAAAGTAATTTCCAAAAAAGTTTGCACTTAATAGAGTCATTTAGAGTTTAATCGAGAAAACTAGCGTTACTAGCTTGAGCTAGGTGTCGTTCCAGTTGATTTTGATGGATTCTAGTGTGTTAAATGGGTTCATTATGGTTCTAATGTGTAAAAACTTGTTTAAAGTGTGCATTCAATTAAAATGAGACTAGAGTCAATAATACATTATAGCGTAAAGTGGTCGAGACTAGCGCATAAATTGAGTTTTTAGTTCGTCGTTCTAGTATTTATAATTTGTTGAGCTCTAATACATTGTTTTTGATGGTGTAGGATGCTTGTGTAGCTGATTATTCTGATAAATAGATATGGAACGGGATGGAAATTAAAGGAGAAACAACACTAAAGGCTTGGTTGTAAGGAACGATGTTAAAATACTTAACCAAATATTTGGATGCAATTTCCAGTATGTGTCCACAATTACCATGTGTTTCCCCATCATTCCAGTGATCCCTTGACTTAGAAAATATTTGGAGATACAATTCCAGTGGATGTATGTGTTATACCCATGTGCGTGCTTCATTACGGTAATTACATGCGTGCATCGTGCCTTTCATTCCACCGCTCCAATTATTGACTAGTTCCACAAATACATGGATTGGCATATACTATACAATAATATATTAATACGTGGTTAGTTGTATTTCCTATAGGGGAATCTTTGTATTATTGTTCAATATCCTAGAAGGTTTAGGATAAGGTTAGTATATATACACACAATCTTGGATGACTCAGGGGGATTATTATTACGTGTTGGGATGTCATAGAATATTTGTGGAGCTTCTGCTACTTTTTAGGTTTTATTTTTTCATTATTTAATTTGATTTTAATTATTCATATCATGTAGTAAATTATTTGGATTGTGATTATGAATATTATCGGCTAAAAGCTCCCTTTTTAGGGTTAAAGCCAAGAACATGATACTATTGTTTTGGATTAATTTCGTTGGATTTGCTTATCATATTTGGTTGTTTCTTATTCTTGTTTTAATTATTTTATGGATTGATCACCCGTAAAATACATATATTGTAAACCTTGTGATCTTGAGAGAGGGAATAGGGAGATAGAACATTGGGATAAACAAAGTATGATTAGTATTCTTTTATAAAATAAGGAATTAAAATTAGTGTCTAGGACAGGGATGTACTTAGAAGCCTTACTTGATTCACACGTAAGATGATAGCTTTAAAACACTTAATAGGATTATTGCATCCCCTCTCAACAATGTAGTTAAAATATCCAAATTCGATAAAAGGTTAGAGGTCGGGAGACCATAATCATGCAATTAACATTACACATCAACAACCACGATAACCAAGTTAACGAAGGAAATTCAATAATATAGTATGATTGTTCGGAGTGATTTAACCTTGGGCTTTACTCCATTGATTATTTAAAGACTTTTATTTATGCCTTCTTTACTTTAATTTCAAGTTACAATTCCCAAACTCTCTTTTTTTGGATTACTCTTGCATCAATTAAATCTAAACTGTGAACTGAAATTGAATTGTTATTTAACCAAGTCCATGTGGGATCGATACTCAACTTTCTTAAAGGCCACTTTACTACATGATAGACCATGTTCACTTGCGTGTGCGCTTGGGCATTGTTAAGTCCTTGGCGCCGTTGTTGGGGACTTGCAATTGGCAGCTGTTTTGCATTAGTTTTGCGTTAGAGATTTATTTAGTGTTTTTAGGTTGGTCTTGGTTTTGTTTTTTACAGGAAACATATTTACAAACATTAAGCTTGCAATGGATAAAGACTTGGTTGAACTAAGTTTCGAACCTAAGCAACTTTTTCATCAACGCAGGAGAGAAACAAAACCTTTTTCCCAGAATTCCACAAATCCAAGAAGACCAAAAGAATCCTGCCATCATGACTGATGAATAAGAAGCCCACATGATAGTAAGGGAAGTTGCAATCCCAGTTCCAACAAATTTGACCTCCCCATTTTAGAAGCCGGGAGCTGGAGGCAATTTTGAGCTTAAATAGAATATGGTACAATTTCTGATTAGCAGTGAACAGTTCACAGGAATTTCACATGAAGATCCACAGGTCCACCTGCAGAATTTTCTGGAAATTAGTGCCACATTTATTCCTATGGGTGTAAATGCAGACTATGTGAGGATGACAATGTTTTTCTTTTCACTAATTGGGAAAGTAAAAAAGTGGTTGAATGTAGAACTAGCAAATTCAATCCCATTATGGGATGACATGGCCAAAAAATTCCTTATTTGGTTCTTCCCATCTGGTAAGATGGTGATACTTTGCAGTGAGATAGTGTGCTTTAAATAGAAGCTAGACGAGAATCTTTATCATGCTTGGGAGTGATTTAAGGAACTTCTTCGGGACTATCCACACCATCAACAGTCTAATGAGGTACTTACTCATACTTTTGTAGAGGCTCTTGATCACAATACAAAATCTTTGCTAAATTTAGCTGCAGGTGGTCAAGCTCTTGAGATGACTTATGATCATTTATTGAACCACATAGCTTAAGGGAACCCAGAATGGTATTCATCTTTGAGGAGTGCCACAAAAGAAATTGCAGGTGTATTAGAGATGGACCAATTTACAGTGTTATTAACTCAGGTTGTGGCATTACAAAAAATGATAAACACTCAGTTCAGCAGCCTGAAATTGGGAGCAGCACAACCTGCAACCACAATTAATGCAATCCTATAAGCTGCAAATTGGTGCGAAATCTGTGGAAATAGTAGCTGTGCAGCTTCGTTATGTGCATCAAACCTGGAATCTATAATGTATAAGGGAAATGCTCAAAGGCCAAATATGGGAATGCTTACAACATGAAATAGTAGACTCATCCACTAAATTATTTTTGGAATGTACAACAATAGCAAATTCAGCAACCACAAGCCCAAGGCAATAAATCAACTAACAACTTGGAAGAGACGATAAAGCAGGTTCAAGATAATCAAACACAGTTGGCAGCTGATGTAAAGAACCAATAAGCAGCCAAGAGAAGTTTAGAGTTGTAGTTGTGGCAGTTACAATAATCATTGAATACCAGGCCTCAAGGTGGTTTTCCAGTAGATACATAAAATCTAAAATATATTATGTAAATGACTTTGAGGAGTGGTAAAAATCTTCAAAGAGAACCTCAAAAGGAAACTAAGAAGGTAGATGTAGATTTGACTCCACCATAGGAAGATGATAAAGTTGCTGATAGATCGAGGAAGTCTGAGTACTCTAAAGAAAAAGTTGTTGCAGAAGAAAAGAAGCAGATGTCGCCACTTTCCTTCCCTTAGAGGCAAATGAAAGATAAGAAGATGCAATGTTTAAAAAGCTCTTTGACACATTTAGAGAGCTTCACATTAACTTACCTTTGTTAGATGTTTTGCAGGGAATGCCCAAGTATGCTAAGTACTTGATGGATATGGTTGCTAATAAGATAAAATTACAGGATGTAGAGGAGTGTAGTTTTGTGGTTACCCAAAAGATGTCAAAAAATATTAAGGACCCTGGGAAGTTTACTCTTTCCATTAAGATTGGCAATAGCGAGGTGGTGCAGGCACTTACTGATTTAGGGGAAACTATCAACTTGATGCCCCTATCTTTGTTCAACATATTGTGTTTGGATAACCCTAGACCGAGCTCCATACTACTGTATCTTGCAAACATGACCATAGCTTTTCCTGAAGGAGTGATAGAGGACGGACTCATAAAGGTTGGTAAATTCATTATCCCTACTAACTTATTGTTCTAGATTTTCAGGTAGACGAATATGTACTAATTATTTTGGGGTATCCATTTTTAGCAACGGGTGGAGCATTAATTAATGTGAGAGAGAGTACGCTTAAAATAGGGTTGGAGGATGAAGAGGCGATATTTAAAGTTTATAAACAACTTAACATACTATCCCACTGTAAATACTTATTCATGATTTCCATAATTGAAGGGGACAAGTATGGGGTGGTTATTCCGCAAAAAACTTTTTTGGACACCCTCATTGAGCTACACAAGCCTCCAATACAGCAACCTAACATGATGGAAATTGATGGGCCTAGAATGGCTAATGTTGTTGAAAAATATGTTACCCTTGAGAGTTCACACCCAAGAAGGGTAAAAAGAGTAAGAAGATGGAGACGAAGCATGGAGACGAAGCATGAGAAAGAGATGAAAAGAGACTAGCTTAGCCATAAGTTGGGTTGTGCCACGACACTAAATTAGGCGCTACTTGGGAGGCAACCCAAGTTAAGTAGATATATTTTCTTTTTAGTTTGTAGTTTTTTTTCATGTAGTTTTTGTTTTTATTGAGTCATAGATTGATGGGAAGTTTGAGTACCAGAAACCTCAGCTAAGGAGCTTGGTAAATACTGAGTATGGGGTTCTAAAACCTCCTATATATGTAATGATGCTACTAGCTAGGCCTAGAGGCCTCAGGGAGTATTTCTACCTCTTACCTTTAAGTTTACTTTTGGGACAAAGTAGATTTTTAAGTGTGAGGTGGGGAAATTCCCAATCTTGGGCTTAATATGTTTTGTTTTGTGTACGAGATACTCTTGTTGGTGCTATTTTTGATTAAATGGTGCAAGTGTTTTACTTGTATAAGCATGTTGAATTATGCGGATTGCTATTGTTGAGACTCCTAGGCTCATGTTTCTGACTTTTGTACTTTTTGGCTTAGATTTGAATTCATGCTATTGTTTGGTTGGGATTCTTTGATTATCCTATTATGTTAAGTATATGCCATGTGCGTGTGAGGTATTTGTATATTTCATGTTACATGTGATGCCTAGAACATTTCCAGTGTGTGTGCAAAGCTAAATAAAGAATGTGGGCTTAGAAGATGATATAGGCATTTCTTTGATAGCCTTATTTTATACCTTCTATTTTACCTACCCTTTGTGCTTAATCCTAGTAAGCCCAATTGAGCCTTTAGTTTTTTTCTTTGGAAGACTCATGTGTAGCTTAATCCCTTATTTGATAGACCTTAAATTTGATCTAAAGCTCCTAGATACTTTAATGAAAAATTAAGTAAGTAAGGATTGTAAATTAAAGAAGAAAAAGGTGAAATTGAAGCCCCTAAAGTGATAACTATTTGTGCTCAAAATAATTTTTGTGTTAAGGTGGGGAGTTGAGTAATGAAAAGAATATAAATTTGTTCAAATTGATTAAGTTGTTCATGAAATACTCCCACCATAGTGTATGTAAATGAGCTTAATAAGATGGGGTGGAAATTAAAAGAATGGGGTAGACAAAAATGGTGTAATTTGGTTTTTGGAGATTAGTTTTAATTGTAAAAAGTGATATATTAAAGTGCCAAGGGAAGATAGTCACTATTCATACAAAATAGTTCCTACCCATCCTTAGCATAGATTACAACCCAAAAAAGACTAATTAATCCTAAGTTTCATCATTCTGATATTAGTGGAGCACTACACTAAGGGCAATCCAATGGTTCATTGTGTGTAACTTATGAATTTTTTGTGAGAGTGAGTGTAATTTGATTCTTGTACATATTATGATAAATTGCATTATTTTGAGTGATTATGGGTAACTCTCTTATTGTGAGGGCACATGTTTAATGAATGTGGGTGATTTGTATGATGTCCTTTATTGAGAAATATGAATGAGTTTGCCACTTGGTGAGTAAAATCTTGAGGCTAGGATGTTTCAGAGTGCTGTTCATGAACATTCAATTGTATAAGTAACATGCTTAGTGTAGAAACTTGCATTCTGTGTAATCATTGTAGTACTAGCCTGAGTGTCTTCCATTTAGTGGTAGTGTAGAGTCTCCTCAACTTATGATTCTTAGAGTAAAGAGTTATTCAAGGACAAACAAGGCATTAAGTGTGGGGTGGTGATGTTGGGTGTATATTTGCACTCTAATGTTACCATTCTAGGTTTTTAGTCATGTTTTGAGAATAAATTTTGTGCTTAATTTGTTAATTATGATAGAAATAATCATATAAGTATCCAACGACGTCATTACAATGTTCAAAGAGCTTTCCATACAAGTTTGCACTTAATTGAGTCATTTAGAGTTTAATCGAGAAAACTAGTGTTACTAGCTTGAGCTAGGTGTCGTTCTAGTTAATTTTGATAGATTCTAGTGTGTTAAATGAGTTCCTTATGGTTTTAATGTGTATTATATATGTAACAACTTGTTTAAAGTGTGCAACATTCAATTAAAATGAGACAAGAGTCAACAATACATCATAGCATAAAATGGTCGAGACTAGTGCTTAGATTGAGTTTTTAGTTCGTCGTTCTTGTCGTTATCATGTGTTGAGCTCTAATAAATGGTGTTTGATGATGTAGAATGCTTATGGAGTTGATTATCATGATAAATTGATATGGAACAAGCTGAAAATTAAAGGGAAAATAACACCAAAGGCTTGGGTGGATGGAACGATGTTAAAATAATTAACCAAATATTTGGATGTTATTTCCAATGTGTGCCCATGCTTACCACGTATCTCCCCCTCATTCCAGTGATACCTTGACTTAAAAAATATTTGGAGATGAAATTCCAGTGGAGGCATGCGATATGCCTGTGATGCAGGCTTCATTACGGTGCTTCCATGCGTGCATCGTGCCTTCCATTCCACAGCTCCAATTATTGACTAGTTCCACAAATACACGGATTGGCATATACTATAAAATAATATATTAAGACGTGGTTAGTTGTATTTCCTATAGGGTAATCTTTGTATTATTGTTCAATATATCAGAAGGTTTACGATAAGTTTAGTATATATACACACAATCTTGGATGATTCAGGGGGATTATTATTACGTGTTGGGACGTCATGGAATATTTGTGGAGCTGCTGCTACTTTTTAGGTTTTATTTTTTCATTATTTAATTTGATTTTAATTATTCATATCATGTAGTCAATTATTTGGATCGTGATTATGAATATTATTAGCTAAAAGCTCCCTTTTTGGGGTTAAAGCCAAGAACTTGACTACTATTGTTTTGGATTAATTTCGTTGGATTTGCTTATCATATTTGGTTGTTTTCTTATTCTTGTTTTAATTATTTTATGGATTGATCACCCGTAAAATACATATATTAAAAACCTTGTGATCTCGGAAGAGGGAATAAGGAGATAGAATATGGGGATAAACAAAGTATGTTTAGTATTCTTTCATAAAATAAAGAATTCAAATTAGAGTCTAGGACAACGATGTACTTTAAAGCATTATTTGATTCACACGTAGGATGATAGCTTTAAAACACTTCATTGAATTATTGCATCCCCACTCAACGATTTAGTTATAATATCTAAATTAGGTAAAAGGTTAAAGATCGGGAGACTATAATCATGCATTTAACCCTATGAATCAACAACTACGATAGACAAGTTAACGAAGGAAATTCAATAACACAGTATAATTTTTAGGAGTTGTTTACCCTAGGATTTACTCTGATTGTTTCAAGACTTTAATTTACACATTCTTTACTTGAATTTCAAGTTACAATTCCCAAACTCTTTTTTTTGGATTAATCTTGCATAAATTAAATTTAAAATGCGACTGAAATTGAATTGTTGTTTAACCAAGTTCCTATGGGATCGATACTCAGCTTTCTTGAAGGCCACTTTACTTCTTGACAGACGACGTACACTGGCGTGTGCACTTCGGCGCTATCATTCGCCTTTGTGGACTTATGTTTGATGTTAGGCATAGTTGAGACTATTGAGTCTTTAGTATAAGGTTACTTTATGGCTTAATGAATGTTGCTGGTTTTCTCAAATTACGATTAAGGGCTTGTAGCTATGATATGTCTTTAAGTCTTGATTTATGATATGGTCAATCGACATGCATAATAATATAAACAATGACGTAGTTATATTATATGGCCAATAGATGTGAGGTGCCTTATAAATATGTTATGCCTCCTAGATGTGAGATGCTTATTGATATTATTCCTCCTAAATGTGAGATGCTTATTGATATTATGCCTTATAGAGATGATTTATGGCCTAGATATACGATATTCCTCATAGATACTATTGATAAACTATAGAGATGATATGCCTAATATTTATGCTATGGCTTATAGATATGAGATGGTTTACAAATATGATTATTGATATTAGCTTCGGATACGTATATGGGCCTTAGGCTATGATTATGATGTTGTAATTATTTTAGATATGTTATTGGGCCTAAGGCAGTGTTATGATATAGGTTAGACATCCGGGAAGTGTTTATCCTTGTAAAGGATGCAGTTGTAGTTGATGAATATATTGATGCCAATGGTTCCATTATTTCAATAATAGTGATGACATGCATAGATTTAGTATATTCATGATAGTTAAATCAATAAATGATGTGGTTCTAAAATTTGATCTTATTACTATTTTTTCCTAAATAAGGGTTAAAGTCTATTTTTCACCTTAAAAACCAATTTCTTTATAAGAATAACTACCTGCCTTAATGAATAACCTATGTGTAAGAGATTAATAATGATGTTTTAAAGATTTGATCAAGATAGATTCTGGTCTATGATTTGATACTACTAAGTACTCATGTCATGAGAGATTTTAACCCTTTCTACACTTTTATAATGATTTTGTCCGAAAGTTCACTCCGGACAATGGATTTGTGAATTTACACTCTTTTTATACACGACTTAAGTCCGTGCACCTATTATATATCTATATACACATCTATCTTGTATGGGGTGAAGGAAAATATTATATTGATGATATAGATTTTGGGTAAAAATAGATGACATACTCTAGTATTGATGTTATATATATGTGTTGATAATTATGATGATATTCTCATATACCCGGCAAGGTCTGAGGATGATTATGATGAGATATTTATTTACCTGGCAAGGCTAGAAAATGACTATGATGATATGATTATATTCCTAAAAAGGCTGGAGGATGTTGATGATGATATATATATAGCCGGCAAGGCCAGAGGGTGATTATGATGATATGCTTACATGCCCTATTTGATTCTACAAGATCATTATGATGGTGATGATTTTGATATTGATTATACACACCGGTTTGAGTCTGGCTACTTCTAATAATATTATGGATTCTACTGTATTCATCTTGATATACACATTACCTATCACCAGTATGCGCCTATATCTATCAAACTAATAGGGAATTTTATAGGTATAGGTGATGAATATGCCTTGTTTGTGTTGTATCTTGATTTTACCGTTTGATCCTGGGGTGGTGTGGGTTCGTTATAGACTCAGATAGGTATTATTTATCTACACTAGCTGGTTACTCACATTGTCATTGCTATTGTTATTACTATTATTGTTATGATCATTGTTATGGCTAGTTTGTGACAGATTGGTTAATAATTTGGTATCGAGATTTGAGGTTGGATTTGGCTCTTCTATCTTATGATTTCATTATTATGCATGATTAACTCATGATTAGACATATGACATAGGGACCCTGAGTATTTTAGCACTAGTGCCTGCTTTGATTTGAGGTCTTAAGATACTACTCTGATGATTTATATTGTACCTTGAATTGACCTTATTTGTACAAATATATCTATACCTATTTACATATAGCTATGGTATTATCATATATCCCTTCCTTCATTTATTCAGAGTGCATATTCATTCCTTAGCATTGTATATTGTTATATATCATTTTCCCCTTTATTCGCATATTGGTCAGGGATATATGATATAGTGTTGAGCTTCCTGAGTATGGATTGAGTAGGATAGTTCATCCTTGATACTTTCTTAGCCTTATTATGCTAGTTTCTTGGCTATGAGTAGAATAGTTGCCCTTACTATCTCACTAGCTTTGTTATGTGATTGCTAGATATTTGGGTTAAGTTCCATTTCTATTTATATGTTGTATATATTTGTATTATCTATGGAGCTCAGTCGATAGTTGCCTACTAAGTACCATGTGTTCGGTAATCATATTTGTAATACCCCGTACTTTTACCTAGCTTGAAATTATCCCAAGTATGATAGAAACTTACTTTAAAAGATGAATCCATTTTTGTACACATGAAATTTTTAAGATTTTCAATTTTTTCATGTGGGAAATTAAACTATCTTTCCAACGGTACCAATTTCATCCAAATCTGGTATCGGGGTAGAAAGCTATGGCCATTTTACAGAACGCAGTCAAAACTGCCCAGGTGCGATGATGAGGACCGATGGACTATCGAGCTAGCAACGGACCATTTCCCAAACTGTCGTAGCGGAGGTAGTGAGACCACCTTATACCTAAGGGCGACGGCTCAGGCTGAGGGAACGTCGAGATAGCGATGGACCATTACCCAAGCCTTCATAGCAGAGACAATGAACCCCTATTTTACCCAGGTGCGACGGTCAAGACCGACGGACCGTCGACCCAATGACAGACCGTCGTACCCACCGTCTCATAGTTTGTTCAGTTATTTTGAAGTTATTTTTAAAAGGGTATTTGGGTATTTTCCACCTGTTTTAACCCCTAATTATATGAAACCAAGGCTAATAAGTTCATTATCCATCTACAATATCAAATTAGGGTTTCCTCTCAAAGATAATCCCCAAGAACAAGAAACCCTAGGTGTTTAATTCCAAGTTAAGAATTCAAGTTTTCCTCCATCAATCTTCAAGAAACCATCCACCCAGGTATGTCATGTGTTGATTCATGGGTCTCTTTCACCCTTGAAGCTTAAGAACCTCTTTTAAAAATCCAAGATTAGTGTATTGATGAATGTTCATGATTTAAACTGAATTGAAATTCATGCTCATGTTGTTGTGGGGTTTTGATTCATGTTTGAATTTGTATATTCCAATGATTGACGCTAGTATGTGATAATTTGCATAATAAGCATGATAAACCCTTAAATTTAGGCAAATCCCATACGCATCCCCCTTAAGTACGCACAGTTTTTCACTTAGGCACCTCAAGTGGATGTTGTTCCATTTTGATACCTCAAGCGGCCTTCAAGTGTGCCACTTTGGCACCTTTTGTTGAATCAACAAAAATATACCATGTGCGTGTACTACACGCACTGATGATGTGGAAAGTGACCAATAATATAATGGCATTTGCCATTTTTCTCTAAATTAATTGTTAAATAACTATTTTTAATTAAAAAAATAAATTACCAATCAAATATTAACACTTGAAATTTTTTAACTCAAATAATTATAAAAAAAACTATAAATGTAATCCCTACCCCTCCCATCTCCAACTATCTTCTGTAGCCCCCCTGCCCCATCCATTTCCCCACCCATAAATTAACTTCTTCAACCCACTCACCCACACCTTCCCGCTTCCCCACTCCTCAATTCTCTTCTCCAATGTCAATATATTGTTGATATCTTTGCATTTTCTTAGAAGCTCTTGTTGTTGATCATCATCTTGTTAAGAAAAAATAAAATAAAAAGTTTTTCCTTTGAAATTTTCCATCTTTTGTTTGATATATTTTTTTCTTGGTTTTACTTAGTGTTATTTCAATGGGTGTAATGTAATGAGAAAATTAATCTTGGTATATAAGAATGTTGCTGTTAAGTTGCTATGCTTTGGTTTAGACTCAATTAATGAAAATTGAGTGAAGCTAAGCTTGATAGTGATATTGAATTCAATTGTGGTACAAAAATTGTTGAGGTGAATAGTAAAATTAATGGTGGTTGTGCGCAAAATTTGGTTCACTATTCTTATTTTTTTACAACAATCATGGAGATGTGATTTAAGATGTGATTTTTAATTTTCAAAATTAGTATGTGATTTTTTTTTCTTTAATTCAAAAATTTGGTGCTAGTTTATTGGTTGATGATGATGATGTTGGAAGTTGGAGCTGATGGACGGAGAAGAAGGTTTGAAGTTAGTGTTGGAAGCTTAACAATGGTTATTAATGGTGGTGGAAGGTGGAGTTGATGGAAGAAGAAAGAAGGAAGAGGAAGAAGGTAAAAAAATATAAAAATCATAAAATAGAGATCCTCACGCACCTTTAGTACAGTGCAACACACACCATGTGTTGTGCCAGCAAAAGGTGTCAAAGTGGAACACTTGAAGGCCACTTGAGGTGCCAAAATGAAACAATTCCACTTGAGGTTCCTAAGTGAAAAATGGCACGTACTTAAGGGGGCTGCGTATGGGTTAGCCCTTAAATTTACACGTTGATGGATGTATCCATGATTATTATATGTGTTGATGATTTTATAACCAAAGCATGTTTCCCATGTGTTTGATTAAATTCCTATGTGCATGAAAAGTTCCATACTAGTATAATAATATGAAATCCCCATTCATGTACATGTTCATGCATGTTAAGTGTTTAATGAAATATTGTAGTCAATGAATTATGGATATATGTGTAGCCATTGTGGTGCTTTAACACTTGTACTTTATGAAATCCCCATCTTATTATATTATGGATTGTCGATGTTGGCTATGTATTCAAGAAAGTCATGCTTTGTCAGTTTCATGCTATCGAGTCCTGGGGTACTTGTACCCGACAATTAGTTGTGTGCCTAGAGCCAGTGTCATGTTTTCAAGATACTCTCAGTCAAGCCATGTTCATAGAAATTCATTTAATCATGCGAATCAGGAAAACTCAATAAACTCAGTAATCTAAGAAATCTCAGAAATACAGTAATCTTAGTAGTATTCTGTCAGTCAACGAAACTCAGTTAATTCAGTCTAGTTCAGTTTAGCAATCCATGTTCAGTGTCTATTCAGATGGGAGTAGGAATTAGCACTAAGTAAACCCAATGATGGCAACACATACTATCAGATGAGGGTGTGATTCTTAGAAGTAATCCTTCAGTTCCAGAACTATGTAAACAACATAGGTTGAGACATCAACACTGTCAGATGAGGGTTGATGAGGTGGATAAACACTGTTAGATGGGAGTCCCACCGTTCTCTTTTAGGGAAACTATCAGATGAGGGTCACCCACAACTTGTCCATACCAGTGGCGCGGTATTGGCACCCTTCTAATTGGGGTTATAGATTGGACCCCAACTTAGCTATAATGGATTATTTGGGGCATGTCAGATAGATGACTACTTTCTATAGTTTTAGTATAGAATTAGGACTATCAGATACAATCATTCAGTCTTAGTAATAGAACTCAGATAATTCTACAGGATTCAGGACCGTAAGATATAGTCAACTCAGAACTATATAGAACTCAACTAGTTCCATCAGGACCTAGACTGTTAGATATAGTCGCTCAGTATCAGTTATTTCAGCTATACAGATATTAGTATCTCATGTTATCAGTACTCAAACTTAGTAATCATGCTCTCACGAACTCAGTTACAGTTATTTTGTATTCATGCATATATTTTCACATTCATGTTATCCAGTCAGTTAGTATAGTTCATGCATGTGAACGCTTTACATTCATCCTACCTCACATGTATACCAGTAAATTCAAATGTACTGACGCATTTGCGCTATGGTGTTTTATAGCATAGGTTAAGAAACACTATCTCTAGAGCATCAGTAGCATTCCAGTCTCTATAGTTAGAGTTAGCAGTAAGTCCTCATCCTTCAAGGATATGAACATTACTTTATTATCATATTAATTAATTTATTTCAGTAGTTTGAGTTAGTTGGGGACATGTCCCATCAACTCCTAATTCAGACAGTACAGTCAGTTAGAAGCTTTTCAGACTAGAATGTTTAGACAGTTATTTCAGTTGTTTTGGGTATTTCTTACCCCTTCCAGAAGTTATGTTTTATTAGTTATGTTGCAGTTTTGAACCTTATGGCCTTTCAACCTTTATTTTTTCATTTATATAGTACATTATGTAGTGTACAAGTATAGATATCAGTCATGGGTTAGCTTGTGGTCCTTCGGGGTCATGAGCATTGTGTAGCATTTTGGGTACCAGATTCGGGTTGTTATAGTATTACACTTGTTTTAATGACCCGAAATCGCTTCCCGGGACGTCAGACGGTGCTTAAGGCTACAAGTAGCCCCAAGCTAACCCTTAGAGCCGGTTTCTTCACAAAAACACCCAATTCAAGATAAGGAAAGACATAAACACTCGCATAGCCATATCACAAGAAAGGAAATAAGAAAAGATAATTGGTTCATATGACCACAACATAGAGAAATCTCAACAAAACCACAATACTGATCCCTCTCGACATATCACAAGTTTAATACTAGTCTGACAAAGCCTCTATGAATCAAAATCTAAAGAGCCATTGGGACAGGCCCCAACTGACGCAAAATGGATTGAAAATAAAATAGTCTCTCAAGCACAGTAATCATCTGAAGATCGTTCCTCGAACCAAGAGGACTCACCACTATAGAAAATGTAGGCAAGGTGCTCAGAAAATAACAGGTGAGGCTGGGACTAAGCACCTGAACCTACATTATAAGACAATGTAGCACATAGACATACATATGGATCAGTACTCTAGAATATACTAAGTATATCGGGGTGCATGCATATGTATAAAGTAGTAACGATATTTTCTTCAATTAAATCATGTATTCATAATGAGTTGACTCACATATCTTGAACAAGTATAAAATATAAAACTCAATAAGTCATGTAGAATGAAGCATGTAATACAATCTCGTGAGTCATCATTATTTAATTTCCAAATCGGAAACATTCTCTTACTCTCAAAGCCCAAAGGCTAAGGGATTTCAAACCACTTTTTCAAGTCATGCATATATCTCAAGAGAGTAAAAGTTCTTCAATTTTCAATACTTCACAATCATTTAGAAACTCATATACTTGGAAATCAAAATCATAAAGCATGAAAACATACTTGATAGCATTTTATTCACTTTATAAAATATCTCATCTCAAATCAATACCACTTTTAGGGAATATCTTTTTAATTCAACCATTTAGGAACATAGATTATAGGGAAGGAAAATAAGCATTTAATTTCAAAGTTTGAAAGGCAAGGGTGATTCTCTTAACCGACACAAACCATGTGAGCTACATGGAGTCCAACATTTTGTCCTCCTAAGAAAGAGACCTCAAGTTGGGGAGGAGTGTCATACTCTTACCAAGGAGTATAACCTAGGTCTAGTGATCACTAAACGAAAATTGGCCTCAGTCCCACATAATCAAATTGGCCTCAGGCCCACTCACAATCATAATATAATCAGCCTCAGGCTCACATCCTACGGTGGCACGTAGTTTCTGGGGTAAGAAACCGTACTAGCTTACCCGCTTGGTGCTAAATACTACTCCCTTTAGATTACCTGCACTCATCTCATAAAAATCCACTTTTAGAACAATCTCATGGTTCCCACGAACCCATTAATCAAATCAATAATCTCGTATAGTAAAGTGGATTTCAAAGCTTTCGGACTGTTAGGTAAATTCAATTTTCAACCATCTCAAAATACTCAAATCATGGGTACTTATAGCACGAGAGGGCATAATTTCATAAGTCTTAAATAGAGCTTACTTTCCCATCGTTCAATTTCAAGTTAAAGCTTATCAAAAGCATAATATATTGCATATAGATTTATAAATCATGTGAAAATCTGGAAATTTCATCAATTCATCTCAAAATCTCAATGTAGTCATATGCTTCAATATCTCATCATTTCAAATATAAGCTTCTCAAAGAGTAAAGTCATGGGGTTTATCCAGCTGTAAAAACTCAAGAAACTATGTAGAAATCATGCCATTTAACTCTCAATTCATGAGAAATATCAACATAATGCATTCAATAAATATGGGTGAAAACCTCAATTCTAATTCATATAAAAATCCCATAATTTCAGAAAAATCATGATGTAAATAAACATTTTGGGCACAAGGGTGAAAGTGTTACCTAAGTTCAAAACCCCACATACCTTGAATTTGAAGCTTTAGAAGAACTCTCACTTTTGGAACTCTACTCTTGCTCTAGAGTGATGGTTCTTGAGACCCTTCACTTGGGAACCTAGAATCTTCACTCAATTTAGAAAATGCATGGTGGATTCTTGATATTTATGAAAGAGGTTTTGAGTATTTAGGGTTCTTGTTTAGAGGATACTTGATAAAACCCTCATAGAATTCTTGCAAATAGGTTTAATCTAGTGTTTCCATAATTTTATAGGCTTGGAAAAAGGTCCAAAATTCCCTTTTAAATGTCTGTGCAAAATTGGAAAAATTGAACAGGAACCGAATTTTGAAGGCCTCCGCAATGCGCCACTAATCGCGTTGCCTCTCTAGAAAATAACAATTGGAAAATTGATAGCCTTTGCGATGCGGAGCCATACAATTTCCCACTGGTTGGGACCTGGGACTCCTCCGCGATACGCCACTATTGTGGAGTCCTACTAAAAATTGACAATTGCTAAATGCACCCTCTCTGCGACGCGCCAGGCTCTCAAATGACGCAGTTTTTACGAAGAAGGCTTAAATTGGCCATAACTTCTTGCCTGAGTGTCCGTTTTGGACAAATCTTATATCGATGGAAATCTTATCAGATGTCTCATGTGATAAATAGTCAAAATTAGGGAAATTATACATGGTTATCATGATACTCACTTAGGAAGCAACTTCTCAATCTTTTAGGGCCAGAATCACATCTCACTTGACACGTTCTAAGGCTCAAACTACGAGGGAAATTTGCGGGACCTTACAATATCTCCCCCTTTGGAACATTCCTTGAATGTCACGAGTTAGGCTAGGAGTAAAGGAAAATAGAGTACACACATCCAAAACAAGGACTAAACGGTTCAAGGTCTCTCTAAACTCATGAATACTCCAGAAAATACACGAACTCATACAAGAATAGATACATAGCTGAACTTTAGATTATAAAAGCTTTATCAAGGAAGAATAGTACCTTTGGATTGGTCTAAACTCACAGAAAAAAGGTGTGGGTACTTGGATCGCACGTCAGCTTCCGCCTCCCAAGTAGCACCCTCAACAGATTGATTCCACCACAAAACTTTGACCAAGGGAACTTCTTTGTTCCTTAGTCTACGGATCTGAAAATCTAGGATCTCCACGGGAATCTCATCAAAGGAAATGCTATCTTGAATATCAATACTCTCTGAAGGATAAACCATAACTAAATCACCAATATACTTTTTAAGAATGGAGATATGAAAGATAGGATGAATGGAGGACAACTCCGGGGGAAACTCAACCTCGTAGGCCACTCTACCAATATGGCTCAGAACTCGATACGGGCCAACATAACGGGGACTAAGCTTCCCTTTCTTACCAAACCTTTTTACCCCTTTCATGGATGAAATGTTCAAGTACACCAAATCACCTACCTTAAACTCAAGATCTCTCCTCCTCACATTAGCATAAGACTTTTGACGACTATGAGCAGTCTTCAACCTTTCTCTAATCAACTTAACTTTCTCCATAGCTTCGAACACTACATCAGGACCACACCCGGTAGCTTCGCCCACTCAAAAGAACTTGGGTGCTAATACCCTGCTAAAATGCCCTCCAAAACTGAGAAGTAAATTGAGTACCCCTATCCAAAATGATAGACAAGGGAACTCCATATAGTTTGACTAACTCCCGAACAAACAATCTAGCATAATCCTCATCCGTATAAGATGTATGCATGGGAAACAAATGTTTGGACTTAGTCAGCCTATCCACAACAACCCAAATAGAATCATGATGATGACGCGAAAGAGGCAAACCGGTCATGAAGTCCATATTCGCCATCTCCCATTTCGAAGTGGGTATACTAAACTCATGAATACACCACCCGGTCTTTGGTGCTCTACCTTAACCTGTTGACATGTTTCACACCTTGCCACAAACTCAGCTATATCCTTCTTAATACCATTCCACCAATTGATTTCCCATAAGTTGCAATACATCTTGGTAGTGCTGGGATGAATAGAATACCATGCACTTCACTCATAATCCTCTGCCTTAATTCTTCAACACACAGGATACACAACCTACCATGTAATCTTAACACACCATCTCCCCCTTGGGAGAAAACCTCGACCTTTTGGTCCTTAACTGACTCCTTCAATTTGACCAAACTAGGATCCTTATCCTGCTTCTCCTTTACTTTTGAAACTAAAGAGGATTCAGAACTACTCTATACCAACATACTCTCTTCTGCTGAATTGAGCAATCTAACACCCAACGTAGTAAGACAATGCACATCATGAGCTAATTCTCATTTACCTTCCTCAACATGCACAACACTACCCATAGACAATCTACTAAAGGCATCCGCCACTACATTGGCCTTGCTCAGGTGATACAACACACTCATATCATAATCTTTCAATAACTCTAACCATCTTCTCTGCCTAAGATTTAACTCCTTTTGAGTAAACACATACTGCAAGCTCTTATGATCTGTAAACACATCAAAATGGACACCATAAAGATAGTGTCTCCAAATTTTCAAAGCAAAAACCACAACAGCTAACTCAAGATCATGGGTCAGGTAGTTCTTTTCATGCGGCTTCAACTGTCTAGAGAAATAGGCTATAACCTTACCCCTTTGCATCAACGAAAAACCCAAACCAACTCTAGAGACATCATAATACACCACAAAACCATCAGTAACATTAGGCAAAGTCAACACAGGGGCTGAAGTGAGTCAAATCATCAACTCCTGAAAACTCTTCTCACGGGAATCGGGCCACTTAAATTTAACCTTTTTTTGGGTCAACCGGGTCATAGGAGACGCAATGGAAGAGAAACCCTCAATAAAACAATGCTAATAGACCACTAGACCTAAGAAACTCCTAATGTCAGATGGAGAGACAAGTCTAGGCTAATTTCTATTAGCTTCTTTCTTTTGGGGATCAACTTTAATACCCTCAGCTGAAATAATGTGATGCAGAAAGGCTATAGACCTTAGCCAAAATTCATATTTACTAAACTTGGTAAATAATTGATGATCCCTAAGAGTTTGTAAGACAATTCTAAGGTTATTTTCATGGTCATTCTCATCATGGGGGTACACAAGGATGTCATCTATGAAGATAATAACAAATGTATCAAGGTATTACTTGAACACTCAATTCATGAGGTCCATGATAGATGCTGGGGCATTGGTTAGCCTGAAAGACATGACTACAAACTCAAAGTGACCATAATGGGTTCGGAAGGTTGTCTTTGGAATATCATATTCTCTCACCTTAAGCTGATGATAGCCGGATCTAAGGTCTATCTTAGAGAAACAACTTGCACCTTGCAACTGATCAAATAGGTCATTAATTCTCAGAAGATGATACTTATTTTTACGGTGATTTTATTGAGTTGATGGTAGTCAATGCACATATGTAAATATCCGTCTTTCATTTGCACGAATTAAACGGGTATACCCCAAGGAGAATTACTGGGCCTAATGAAACCTTTGTCTAAAAGATCCTTGAGTTGCTCCTTCAACTCCTTGAGTTTGGCGGGTGCCATTTGGTATGGCGGAATAGAAATAGACCGAGTGTCAGGTAGAAGGTTAATCTCGAAATCTATCTCTCTATCAGGAAGTACCCCTGGGAGATCTTCAGGGAAGACATCCGGAAACTCTTTTATAATATCCACTGACTAAATATTTAAAGTCTTAAATTTAGTGTCCTTGACTCTAACTAGATGATAGATACAACCCTTGGATATAAGCTTTATGTCTTTGATATAGGAGATAAAATGAACTTGACCACACGGTTATGACAATCTATAGATGCATAATAAGATTGAAGCCAATCAATCCCAGAATAAGGTCAAAATCTATCATGTCTAACTCTATTAAATCTGCAAGTATGTCTCTATAAATCACAGTAACAGGGCAATTTCTATACACCCATTTAGCAATAAAAAACTATACGACGGGTGTAAAAACTAAAAAAGGCTTAAAGATCTTGTCAGGACTTATTTTGAATTTTACAGCTACAAGTGGGGTCACAAAAGATAGATTTGACCTGGGGTCCAACAACATATACACATCAAGACAAAAGACATGGAGCATACTAGTAACAATATCAAGGGAGTCCTCCTGCTCCCGATGGGGTGGCAAGGCATAGAACCTTTTTTGGTGCTGATCGCCAGCGATGCTAGAAGAAGTGCCCTGAGAAGGGGCGGGACAAAGTACTAGAGCTGGGGTACTAGCAGCCTGTGCTGAGGTCGGGCATCTCTGTTCCCCGGTCTATCACATTCTTCTCTTTATCTTCTTAGGTAGTTTGTTACCAGCCGTTTGGGGTTACAAGTTTAGCTTACCTACTGGTGGGTTATAGTAAGCGCTATCATGATCTATGAAATTTGGTGGCGATATTCATGAATGACCTAGAGGTCGAGAATAACTAAAATATGCTGCCCCAATTAGAGACAAGGATAAGGGGCCTTCCCTAGACCTTATTCGTACTCCCACACCAAAGATTCCTTCACTCTAGCTAGTGGTGGGAAAGGAACCAACCACTCTACCAGGGTTTATTTATTTTTCATTACTCACGGACGCATTGGTTTAAATCTTGATGATTATTAGTGGAGCAATGTTTGATGGTGCACATTCTTAAGATTAGAGTGGTAGTAAGGTGGGGGCACAACCTGTAGCTGCAACTCCTAAAGTTGAGGTCCTGTAATGACCCTTTTAGTTATTTCCTCAATTTACATGCATTTTTGACATTTAAAGCTTTCCTACAACAACTGTAGCTTATTTATGACTTGGCAAAACTGTCGGTTTGGTAATCAGATAGTTTGTTTAGCTTTTAGGATTATTTTTCTATTTTAGAGCTTTCACTATTTAGAATTTGGCGTTGGACCAAAACTCCTCGTAGATTGACTCAGATGAGAATATCGACAATGCCAGCAACTATGGAGCATTGATTTTAGGCTAGAGGGACCCTTAACTTAGGTCTCGAGGATTCCAAACTAATTTAGGTTATTTGGTGAATTATATGAAAAATAAAACCATAAGTGTTGGCCCTATATTTAGTCAAAACTATCCTAGATGTAGGTTTTGATGGATCCATTGAATTCGAAACATTAAATTTTGGATGGTAGAATGTTTCGATTGCACATATGGGGTTCCAAACAAATCCTGAGCACCCGATCAGAGTTTAATTAAACTTAGCAAAATCTGATGAATGACATCAGCTGGTGTGATTTCTTCAGCGATATTTTTGTCGCTTATGTTGTGATTTCTTAAGTGATCAATTGATTGCTTATGTGACAAACAATTGTTCCTCTCAACCACTTAAGATAATACCATGTTGCTTAAGTGGAGGTCGTTTAAGTGACACTGGTCTGCTTAAGTGATGGGCCAACATGGTGCGTGGATCCCTTAAGTGATCACTGGATTGCTTAAGTGATGGTTATTTACGAGATCATTTTATCACTTAAGTGATACTTATTGGGGTGACATCACCTCCTTCATTGTATTTTCCATATTTTCTTCCACCATATTCACACTAAATTGAGAGGTCAAAGAAAGAGAAAAGTGGGAAATCATCCATTGAAGATAAGGTAAAATAGCCTAACACTCCTTGGTCATTTTCCATTAATTTTTCCTTCAATTTCCATCCTAATTCATGGTAAATTCTTAGAAATTAGTTCTTAAATTCCTAATATTTATGGGTTGATTTGAGAGCAATTTTTGCTCTATTTGTGCTTAACTTTTTAGCATATATTCCTTGTTCTTTGAGCGACCTTGTGATGGATTTAATTTTGGATTCCAATTATGGGCCCTATGATCTCAATCTTGACTCGAATAATGACCCAACCTTTATTATTGAATATGGGTCTCTTTTTATACCTAACAATGTGTAGATTACTATTTAATTAACATAGCGCCAGGAGTTGTGGAGTAAAAGTGGATGATTTGCAAGTGATTCAAGGATTTACAAATTTGCATTAAGGTTAGATTTTGTCTACTCATCTTCCTAGAATAGTATAATATACATGTTGTATGATAAATAAGGAGGTTAGAATGTGATTACAGGTAGAACACTATGACCTTTTCTAAATTATGAGTTTGGAGATTAGATAGGTGAATCGACCATTAAATTGAAATACTTATTATGCTCCGAGAATCCTATTACCTTGGGTTTCTAACATATAGAAATAGTTGAGGCTAATAACCCATAAGTATAAGGTTTACTACATTACTTAGTGAATTGTGATGGTTTTCTAGATTATGACATGGTTATGTCGGGTATGTATTATTGGGCCTAAGACTGTGATTGATATTAGTTAGATTTCAGGCGAGTGATTTCTCCTTGTAGAAGATGTGGTTTAGTTTGTTGATGTTTAGATACTTATAATGATGCTTTTAATGGTATTATTTGGATACTAGTGATGGAATTCATAGACTAGGTATGTTCACGCCTACTAAATTGTAAATGGTATGATTCCAAGTAAAAATATAGTTTTACTACTATTTTTCTAAAGAGGGACTTACTCCTACATTTCACCTTTTAAATGGATTCTTTCATAAAAAGAATCGTACCACCTTAAAGAATTATTCATGAGACTTTGAGGCTAAAAATGATATTTTAAAGATTTTACTGAGATAGACTACGATCCATGATTTTACTAATGCTATTTAATTCAGTCGATAAAGATTCCAACTCTTTCTACACTTTTATGCTAATTTAGTCGTAGAGCTTACATCAGGAAATAGATTTATGAGCTTACACTCTTTTAGCCACAACCCTTGCTCATGCATTTATATATATCTCTGATACTATATGAAATAGAGTGATGAAGATAATGGTTACAGAAAACCTTAGATTGGGACTAGGCCAGTTCATATGGGTACTCTCGAACACCCTAGGGTACCCTTCATCCATGAGCCATTGTACTAAAGAAGAGAGGTCACTGTAGGTCCTGCCTTTGTAATCCATTAAGCTAGATGAGGTGTATACATTGAGTTACACTAAGGTCTTAGTTTGGTTATAGTATTGTGAATTACACTTGCATTCATCCTTGTTTGGACATTGCTTTTCACCAGTATGTGACTATATCTATTATCCTTATGGGGGTTGCAGAGGTATAGATGATGCATGTGACTATTATGTATTATGTGTTGATTGGACCTTCTGGGTTATGTGGTTCGAATTAGGTATTGTTTAACCATACTAGTCGATTATTATATTGTGTTATTATTTGGTTAGTTTGTGATAGGTTGATTATTGGATTCGTATTGTGATTCAAGGTATAATTTGAAGTCCTTTCTCATGCAGTTATTTTATCATGGATAACCCTCTTATGTTTAGATGTAAGGATTGGGGATCTTGATTATGTTAGATCTAGTTCCTACTATCATTAAGAGTCTTTACGATTCTAATATGAGTACTTATGGTTGTGCCTTTGAGTTAGCCTTCTCTATGTATATGTATATATATATCCATATGTAGTTATGGTATTACCTTGTATCCCCCCCTTTCTTCATTTCTCTATTTTTTATATTCATTCTTTGTCCTTGTATTCTACTATATATCCTTCTTTTACTCTTTATTTACATATTGGCTAGCGGTATACGGTATAGTGCTTAGGTCCCAAGGTATAGCTGGAATAGGATTATTATCTTATTGTCTTTATTGATTTACTATGTTAGTTTTCTGTATACTTAGGTGTAGTTTACATTCTTGCATGTTATTTATATATGCATTATCTTTGGAGCTTAGTTGGTAGTTTCCTACTGAGTACCACGTGTTTGGTACTTATATTACCCTTATGCAGCTTGCTGATTATAGTAAGGGTTCTCACCATTATTCTGCTCATTATACGGAGCAACTATGGTTTGGATATATAAGGCGAGCACGTAGCATTCCAAGTATTTCTATTCTTCCTCTTACGTACTAGACTAGTCTCTATGTTGTCTTCATAGGTTGCTATATTAGTAAATTTATTTAGTAGTTCACCTTGTAGTATTATTATATTAGAAACTCTTGTACTGATTTCACTAGGTTTTGGGACTATCTTATGTACTTTAGTCTTTTACTATACATATTTTGCATTCTTCCCTTATTTCTCTTGGTAGTCCATTACTAGTAGTTTTAGACTACAAGTTGGCTTACCTATTAGTAGGATATAGTAGGTTCCATCATGACCTGAGAAATTAGGTCATGATGAATCGGTATCAAAGCCAAGTTTACTAGTGTATTGGTACAAAAACAAGTGTCTAGTAGAGTCTGATGGAATAATGTAGAGATGTCTGTAATCTATCTTTGGGAGGCTACAAGGAATTTTAAGGAATTTCTGTTCTTGAATCCTTATCATTTGCTCGTGTTTTTATAATCCTCAAGTATGTTCTTAATTCTATTCTATCATAGATGGATTATGCGAGGCTGGCGATAGATGTTTATGGGACTTCGACATATATTTCTAGAGCTTTAGGACAACATTGGACCAGGGGGTCAAGGATGGATGTAGAAGATCTTCAATGTCAGTCAGAGTATTTGGGGCCAACCTAGATTCCAGTGGAGCTCATTACAACTTTAGATTTTTGAAATTCAACATTGGGGATTCGAAGTCTTTTTTCAGATACCTCATGTCTAGGGATAACATCCGGTTCTTCGAGTAGTCCTTAAGCCAAAGTTTGGTTTGTTGGTGTCCATAGTGGTTCCTTGATGGTTTTAGAGTATAAGATTAGGTTTCTTGTATAGTTTAGGCATATTCCCATGCTATATTCATCTGAGAATGATATGGTGTGTCGATTTATTAGAGGATTAGCATTGCCACTCAAGTTGGCATCGAAGCATTTAATAGCCATTGGATCTTCTTTCTCTTAGTTTGTTGAACACGTAAGGGCCATAGAGAGAGCATGTATTGTGACTTATGAAGGTGGCGATAAGAGGCCATGTCATAGATATATTTCTATTAATACTTTATTAAGGAGTGAGGATCCACCCAATGGAGGTTCAAGGAATGTCAAATTTACTCATAGATGATTAGTTCTATGCTGGTGGTGTCTTAGACTATGTATGGATCTTAGAGTAGTCATGATGGAAACAGTGGGCAGAGTTATCATTAGACATTGTGGAGTATTCAATATGGGTCTTCAGGCCATGATGACCACTTTAAATCAAGAAGGGCAGCACCTTAAGATATTTTATGAGCTTTTTGTGGTTGTGGTGAGATTAGTTATTAGTTTAAAGACTGCCTAGATATGAGTTGGTTGCTCAAATAGAGTTAGTATGTGTTTCCCGCTAGTATAGGGCTCCTGATATGTGTTATGATTGTGGGGAGGATGGTTATTTTAGTAAGGAGTGGTGTAACACCACGATTCCCTCAACTGAAATGCTACACGATGCTCATAACCCCGAGGGACCACAAGCTAACCCATGACTGATATTTGTACCTATATACTGCAAATCATGATATAATAATGCGGAATACATATAACTGTAAGGCCACAAGGTTCAACTGAATAAAATTATATGGGTGAAAATACCCAAAACAACTCAATCTGAAAGCTAAGTCTGAACGTAAATCTGAAAGACTCTAAACTATCTAAATAAGGAGTTGAAGGAACATGTCTCTAACTAACTCCATAAAACTGAACTAAAGAAATAAATAAATGTATCAAATTATATTGTCCTCTAATCAATGAGGACTCACTGTGTCTGTGCGACTGGAATGCTACCGCTACAGCTGGGCTAGAGCTCGTGTCTCAGAACCTATGATGTAACAGGAAAAGAAAGCACCATAGCGCAAATACGTTAGTACAACTGAAGTACTGAGTATATGAGGAAGGTAGGATGAACATAAAGGGTTTCATGCACGAACAACGCTGACTGACTAATATGAACGTGGGAGTGCAAACACACATATATAGAAACTGGGAACGTGAATACGTGATAGCATAATCTCTAAGCTAATACATAGTTTACTGATAATTGTCATGACTGATACTGAAACTAATAACATGGATGACTGTATCTGACAGTCCTGTATATACTAAAATCTAAAGAACGCCTTGAGTTTTTTTATTGAGACTTATACTGAAACTGTGGGAAGTAGTGTTTAGTCGACATGACCCATGTATACCGTTATGGCTAAGCTGGGGTCCAATCTATGCCCCAATTGGAGGGGTGTCAATACTGTGCCATGGGTAAGGACAGCCTGTGAGTGACCCTTATTTGGCGGGAACTCAATGAGAATAGTGGAAACCCTAAACTGACGGGTTAAGCCACCTTATCAACCCTAATATGATGGGTTAAGATGTCTCAACCTACGCTGGCTACGTAGTTTTGGAACATAAGGATGAATACTAAGAATCACACCCTGAATTGGCGGGTGAGTTCCCATCCTTGGGTTCACTCGGTGCTAACCTCTACTCCAATCTAGAGGGATTGAACATGAATAACTGACTGTGCATGACTTAATCTTACTAAATTCCATTGACTGGCAGAATGTTACTGATATCTGACAACTGAATAAGATCATGAGGTTTTCCTGAGTCACATGACTGAGTGAAGTCTATGGAATCATAGCTTGAGTTTGGATATCATGAAACATGACATGGCTCTTGGCACACAGCTATTGTTTTCGAGTACAAGTACCCCCAAGACTCGATAGAAGAAAACTGGCACACATGACATGACTTGATCATAAGATTTGAGTCCACAATTCGCAATATCATAAGTAAGGCTTTAATAATAAGAATAATTCTCAACAAACTACCACATGATCCAGAATACACATAACATGTATATACTGGCATGGCTTCAATAACATGGTCATTCCATATCGTAACAATATCATGAGCATCTCGTACAACTTTTTCAATTCAAGATAATAGCATAGGGATCATGTTGAACATAAACTTAGAACATGAAATAGTCATTTAGGACTTATTATGTCATAAAAGCATGATTTCTATTACCTTAGGTATTTTCACAAACACCTTACATGCACATCTTAGGCATAGGTGGATTTATCATGATTACAAATATTCAACCACCAATTTCACATATTTATACGTTAAATACCACCATATCCTCACAATAAACATACAAAGATCCCATCTTAGGCATCATCAAACTCCAACCACATGAACATCCACCACCAACAACGTAAAAATTATGATACAAAATTTAGAAGATGGTTCTTGCGCTTCATGGACGAAAGGAGTCCATGAATCAACTCACGCATACCTTAGAAGGAAGATTCTTGATGATTGATGGAGGAATTTCCTTGAAATTGGATCTTCAAGCTTAGTTACGCAACCCTAGTTGTTTTTCTCATTTAGTGCTCTTGGATGATGAGCTTTGAGATGATAATAGGGTTATAATATGTTTAGAAGCTATATATTTCATAGGATTATGTTTAGGGACTTGTAAGGAGTCCTTAAAATAACTCAAAATAGAGTGTTTTTGGCACCTGGAACTGACTTAGGCGGCGCCCAAGTGATTTACTAAGCTAGTTTAGGCGGAGCCTAACCAATCGCTTATGTTTGGTTGGGCGGCGCCTAACCAATCGCCGATCCTTACTATCTCTCACGAAAATGGGCATAAGTTTTTGCTTGGGTATTGGATTAAGGAGAAATTGGTATCGTTGGAAAGCTAATTCGATTATCTACAATTTGATAGGTTTGAATCAGCCAGAATACCACATTAACAATGAGTTATACTCATTCAAATATGACCCTTGAAAAATCAAACACTAAAACTTGATGGATTCAAAAACTCTTAGCTTGTATTACCTTAAGTGACTCATATCAACATGCTTAATACATCATAAGCTATCCTATTACTAGGATATTTATTGTAATTCATGTACTCAAGTATGAATCACAGGATAGGAGATTTCATACGTAAGAATAGTTATTCACTTCCTAGCTTAGAAACATGCGGGGTATTACAAGTGGCCTCAGTTTTATTTTTCAGCCAGTTGGGGTCAACTTGTGTTTCTCACTAGGTTAAGGATTCAAAAATTTACTACAACTGCAGAGAAATTGGTCGTTGGTCTTAAGAAGTGTCTCTAGCATGGAATTATTATTCATTCAAATCATCCTGATCAGTTTCATAGTGTTGAGGCACCTTCAGTTAGAGAAAGTTCATTTAGTGCCTCAATTAATGATTCAGATGCTTAACTCGAGTTTGGATCCACTTAGATTCATACTCTCTCAGGTATGTCGGCATGTGACTTTAGGTTACACTATGGTAGGTACACTATTATTTCCTATTTTTACCTTTTTTATTTATGCATATTGGGGTTCTTGTACCCATTGATGATTATGTGTTGTAGTAGACTAATATTTATTATTATGTGCCTTGGCATAAAGTTCATGATTATATAACTACCCTGTAGATAATTTTCTTTAGTAGTGGACATAGTGGATCAATGTTGATATTTGCTAGGGGTGAGGAATTTAGGTTTGAGTCCTATTTACCTTGGTATATTGGCATTCTTGTGGCCCTATAGTGGTGCTTATTTTTATCTCATTTTTGTACCACCATTATTTTATATTAATGTTGTTATTATTGTCATTGTTTGATGTTTATCAATCCTTTCTTGGTAGATAGCTAGCGTTATCTAGTTAGAATTTTGTTTGACATAGTTCTTATTTGCAGGATTGGGCGGCTTGCTTGATTAGATGATTTCTCACTTATAGTGAGGTGAGATTGGTTATTTTTCTCTTCTATTGGGTATGCTAGATTGATTGTTGAGTTGATTATGACTAATGAAGGTAAGTTGACTTTTCATGGTTCTAATATAGTTGTAGAGTTGGCAATTTAGTTAGGTAGCCACTTTTTGAGGTACATTTGTTAGGTTCATTCCCGGTGATAGTTTGATCTTGGTATTATAGTTTGATCTTGGTATTAGTATAGAATTGAACTGTCCATTCTTGCTGAGATGCAGGTCTTTTTCTAATGGAGTTAAGAGAGTTAGATATGGAAGATCTTTCCTATGACCACTTCTTAAGTTGATGATTTGGGTATCTGTTTCCTAGATGTAATATTGAATTAACTAGTTCCTGGCTAAGGTTTCTTTTATCTGAGTTTTTAGAGTTTTGGCTATTACTAGTATGGTTTATAACTGTGGTGAGTTCTTGGGAATGCTTTGGTGGTTCATTTCCTCTAAAATATATGGAGTTGATTGCTTATGTGTTCAGCCAATGATTTATCCTCTATTGTGATTTGTTCTTAAGCTACTCTCAATTTTGACTCTGACATGACTCAATGAGAATATGTATGATTTGGATACTGAGGTTGATTGGGTAATTAACCTTAGATTAGATTCGGTAGCTCAGCTCTAGATCTAATACCTTATAATGGTGATTTGGAGTTTATGACGGATTTTTAGTATGGATGTTTACCCATCTTTAGGTTTATATTGGGTATTGGAGATCGAGCAGTTCAACCCAGGCGTTTAGATTTCAGTGAGAAATTATAGAGCTTAGGCCAGCCTTTATTTGTAGATTTTTCTTAGTTGGGATTTCACTTATAGGTTGGGTAACCTACTCTTTTCCCACCTACTCTATCTTCTTCAGTTCAGATGGATTTCGGTTATAGGCGGTAAAATAGTATTATTTTGTCACTATATTGGTTCCTTAATCTTTGATCTTAGGTTTCAGTTTTTATCAAAAATTTTGGATGATATACTCAGTAGGAGTAGTATGCTTGAGTTGAATTCAACATGGCTTCATCCTTAGTTGATGGGAACTCCTATAGCGGATCACTTAGTGGTGAGTGTTTATGCTCTAAACTCCTAGCTATCAATTTTGAGGATCCTCCAGACCTCTTGTTGCAGTGGCATTAATTGCAGACCTTTGTTATCTCTATTTGTGTGCGTAGGTAACGCCTTATGCGCTTATTATCATACTTGCTAGTATAGATTCTTAGTGAATCAACTTTATTTTTTTGAGGTTAGTATGGTGGAACTACGCAGATAAGACTCGGGTGACTTTCTTCTAGGTTGGAAAAGCAAAATAAAGTTATATTTGGATTTTGGAGTTGGTTGGATAGCTCATACCTTGGCTTTTTTTTGTCTTGATGTGTTTTTGCTTAGTTGTACTGATATTGGTATGGTATCCATGTTTTGTGGTTCATATTTGCGTGCATTAGCCTTCCTTGGTTGAGGTTGAATTTTAGATGTTTGAGAAGGGAAGAAACAAAGTTGGTGCAAAAAGAGATACCAATAGAAATCCCTTGGAAGCATTATTTCTTCTTAGAGGTTATCTAGGGTGTCTTTCTTGAAGCATGCGGGCCCAGTACCTTATCCCTTAGAGTTTTCATACTTCTTCTATCCATTTAACTTTTATAGATGAAAGTCCTTTTCATAGTGGATATTGTAATAACCCTCTAGGTTATTTCCTCAATTATGTGACTTTTTCGTATTTCGAGCCTTCCCACAACTGCTATAGGTTTTTTGTGACTTGCCAGAACTGCCGATTTGGTTATCAAATAGTTTGTTAGGATTTTAGCTTATTTTTCTATTTTACAGCTTCTGTTGTTTTGGATTTAGTGTCGGATCAAAACTCCTGGTAGATAATGTCTAATGAGAATTCTAACAATGCCATCAACTCTAAAGCATTTATTTTGGGCTAGAGGAACCCTTGGTTCAGGTCTCGAGGCTTCCGAAATCATTTTAGGTTGGGTAGATTATATGAAAAATGGAACCATAGATGTTGGCCCCATATTTAGTCAACAAAATCTCGGATCAAGGTTTTGATGGTTCCATTGGTTTGGGAATGTTGAATTTTTTGTGGTAGAATAGTTTATTTTCCTTAACAGGGTTCCAAATAAATCTCGAGCACCCGGTCAGAGTCCATTTTGACTTGACAAAATCTAATGCATGGCACCAGCTGGTGACCGTTTAAGCAACATTTGGGTCAATTAAGTGGTTATCGCTTAAGTGATCAAGTGATTGCTTATGCGACAAAAAATGGTCCCGTCCAGCCGCTAAAGCAAAGACCATATCACTTAAGTGGAGGTTGTTTATGAGACACTGGTCCACTTAAGCAATGGGCCAGTATAATGAGTGGATCACTTAAGTGATTACTAGATCTCTTAAGTGATGGTCGCTTAAGAGATAATATTTTTGCTTAAGCAATACTTGCTGGGGTTACATCTCCTCCTTCACTCAATTTTCCATATTTTCTCCAACATATTCACACTAAATTGAGAGGTCAAAGAAAGGGAAAAGTGGGAAATCATCCATTCAAGTGAAGGTAAAATAGCCTAATACTCCTTCTCCATTTTGCATTAATTTTCTCTTCAAATTCCATCCTAATTCATGGTAAATTCTTAGAAATTAGGTCTTAAATTCCTAAATTTTAATGGTTAATATGGGACCCAGATTGTGCTCTGTTTGTACTTAACTTTTAAGCACACATTCCTTGTCATTCGAGGGGCCTTGTGATGAATTCAATTTAGGATTCCATTAACGGGCCCCGTCGGCCCGTTCTTGACCCAAATGTTTACCCGACCCTTAATATTGCAATATGGATCTCTCTTTGCTCCTGATGATATGTAGATTACTATTTGGATAGCATGGCGACATTTTGGGATCGTGGAGTAAAGACGGATGATTTATGAGCAATTTAAGGATTTGTTATTCGTCATTAAGGTAGACTTCAATCTACTATTCTTCATAAGATAGTGTAATATATAAATTACATGTTGGATAGGAAGGTTAGAATGTGATTGTGGGTAGAAAACCATGACCTTTCATAAACTGAGTATGGGTATTAAATGGGTGAATCGACCCTTAAGGTGTAATGATTATTATACTTATAGAATTCTATTACCCTAGGTTACTAGAATGTAGTCATAGTTGAGGCTAATAACCAATTGGTATAAGGTTTACTACATTAATTGGTGGATTGTAATGCTTTCTTCGATTATGATATAGTTATGTCTAATATGTATATTTGGCCGAAGACCGTGATTATACATTAGTTGTTTTTGGGTGCATAATTTATCCTTATAGAGGACATGGTTTATTTTGTTGACATTTAAATGCTTATAATGATGCTTATAATGGTATTTTCTGGATACTGGTGATGGCATGCATAGATTTGGTACATTTGTTCTCACTAAACACTAAATGGTAGATTCCAACTAAAACTATGATTTAAATTACTATTTTTTGAAAAAAGGGATTTATTACCTCTTTTTACTTTTAAAATGGATTCTTTCATAGCGAGAATCATACCACCTTAATGAATGATTTATGTGACTTTGAGACTAAAAATGATGTGTTATAGATTTGATCGAGATAGGTTCTGGTCCACGATTTTACTACTACTATTTACTCCAGTCAAGAGAGAACCCTTTCTATATTTTTATGATGATTTAGTCTCGGAGTTTACCCTGGGTAATGGATTTACAGGCTACACTATTTTAGACACAACTTTAGCCCATGCATATATATATATATATATATACTTATATATATATCTCCGATACTTGATAGAGTAGAGTAATGATGATGATGATTATTGGAAACCTTAGATCGAGACCAGGTCAGTGTATGTGGGTACTCTCAAACCCCCTAGGGAACCTTTCATTCGCGAGCCATCAAGATGGAGAAGAGAATTCGTCATAGGTCCTACCTTTGCAAGCTATCAAGATGGAGGAGGTGTATTTACTACGTTAGATTATAATACTTGGTTTTGTTATAGTAGTGTGAATTATACTTACATTCATCCTTCCATGCACATTGGCTATCACTAGTTTTTTCCTATATCTATCAGCTTTATGTAGGGTTGTATAGGTATAGATGATGTATGCTAACTAACGTGTGTTGTATGCTGATTGGACCTTTTGGGTTATGGGGCTCGATTTAGGTATTATTTGTTTGAACTATATGGTTACTATATTATGTATTTTTATTATTAGTTTGTGATAGGTTGATTATTTGATTGATACCAGGACTTGAGATCTGACTTTGATTGTTGTCTCTTATAGTTCTTTTACTATGGATAATCATCTAATGTTTAGATGTAAGGATTGGGGATCCTAATTATTTTAGCTCTAGTTCATACTATGATTTTAGTTACTATAGATGTTTTAAGGTTTAGGAGGTCAGAGAGGCTATTCATAGGATATGGAGGGGCAGGGCTACAGGGCCTGACGAAATACTGGTGGATTTTTGGAAGTTTACTAGTGGAGCTGGTTTGAGCTGGTTGACTAATTTGTTTAATGTCATTTTGAAGTCTGCAAAAATGCCTGAGGCTTGGAGATGGGGTACTATGATTTTATTATAAAAAAACAAGGGTGACATTCAGAGTTGCAACAACTGTAGGGGTATTAAGTTGTTGAGTCACACTATGATGATTTGGGAGAGGATGGTTGAGCAAAGATTGAGGAGGGTCATGTCCATTTTGGATAATCAGTTTGGATTTATGCCTGGTCGCTCAACGATAGAGGCAATCCACCTGGTGAGAAGATTGGTGGAGAAGTATAGGGAAAAGAAGAGGGATTTATACATGGTGTTCATCGTCCTAGAGAAGGCTTATGACAAAGTCTCGAGAGAGGTTCTTTAGAGATGCTTGGAGGTAAGAGGGGTCCCGATGGCATACATCAGAGTTATTAAGGACATATACGAGGGTGGGAAGACTCAGGTGAGGATGGCAGGAGAAGACTCTGATTATTTCCTGGTAGAGATAGGGTTGCACTAGGGATCGACTCTCAGCCCATTTTTGTTTGTGTTGGTAATGGACGTATTGACATGGAGTATTTAAGATGAGGTACCTTAGTGTATATTATTTATAGATAATGTAGTGCTAATTGATGAGATGCGTGGGGGGGGTGTGAATAAAAAATTAGAGGTTTGGAGGCAAACCTTCGAATATAAGGGATTGAGGTTAAGTTGGTCCAAGATGGAGTATTTGGAATGCAAGTTTAATGGATGAAGAAGGAGGGAGGAGTGGTGGTGATATTGGATTCCCAGGATATTTGTAAGAGGGATAGTTTTAAGTATCTTGGGTCTATGATCCAGGGGAATGGTGAAATTGATGAGGATGTCTCTAAAAATATTAGAGTAGGTTGGATAAGGTGAAGGCTCACCTTGTGAGTGTTTTGTGATAAGAAGGTGCCCTTAAAGCTTAAAGATAAGTTCTACAGAGTAGCAGTTCGTTCGACCATGCTGTATGGTGTTGAGTGTTGACCAGTCAAGAACTCCCATATCTAAAAATTACAGGTAGCAGAAATAAGAATGTTGCATTGGATATGTGGACTTACTAGAGGAAATAGAGTTAGAAATGAGATTATTCGAGAGAAGGTGAGAGTGGCTTTTGTGGAGAACAAGATGCGAGAATGAAGGATGAGATGGTTTGGGTATATGATGAGGAGGGGAACGGATGCCCAGTTTGTAGGTGTGAGAGGCTAGCTTTGGATGGTTTCAGAAGGAGTAGAGGTAGGTCAAAGAAATACAGGAGAGAAGTAATTAGGCAAGACATGGGGCTGTTATAGATTTCTAAGGACATGAGTCTAGACAGGAAAGTATGGAGGTCGCAGTTTAGGGTAGAAGGTTAATGTATGTGTGGGTTATAGCTAGTAGTTAGGGAGCTTTGGTATAGCCGTCTTAGTAAGCTTACGACTATGCTCACTGGTAGGAGCAGTTTTTGTATGCTACTACGAGGGGGTGGCCTTTTATTTTATCTTATTTACTATTTTTTACTTTTGTATTGCTCTTATTTTCATGGCTCTTTAGCTCTATTTGTATTATTTATTATTTTGTATCTCGGTTATACCATCTATTCTACTTCAGGTATTGCTATGATCGTGTTAAATATTCTTGATCTTTAGTCGGGGGTCTACCGGAAATAGCCTCTCTACTTTTTTGGAAGTAGCGGTATGGACTGCGTATATTTTACCCTTCTTAGATCCCACTTGGTAGGAATTTACTAGGTTCGTTGTTGTTGTTGTTGTAGTTCCTACTATGATTATGAGGCTTTATGATACTAGTATGAGTACTTTACATTGTACCTTTGAGTTAGCCTTGTTTATATATATGTGTGTATATATATATATATATATCCTTATGTAGTTATGTTGTTACCGTCTATCACTCCATTCCTTCATTTATTCATGATATATATCCATTCCTTGTCCTTGTATACTACTATATATCATTCTTCTATTCTTTATTTGTATACTGGCCAACAATATAGTAGAGCCTTAGTCCTAAATTATGGCTAGAATAAGATAGTTTATCTTATTACCTTTGTAGCTCTATGATGTTATTTTCCCGGATGCTTGTGTCTAGTTTACATTACTTCTTGCATGTTTATTATATTTGCATTATCTTTGGAGCTCAATTAGCAGTTATTAACTGAGTACCACATGTTTGGTACTCATACTACACTTCTGCAGCCTACAGATGATAATACATGTTCTCATTGTTACTTTGTGTGTTATGCATTGTAGATATGTTTTGTAGAGGTAGGGTGAGCTCCTGGCATATAAAGTATTACTATTTCCCCTCTTATATACTAGACCAATCTTTATTTTGTATTCAGAGTTAGGTTGTATCAGTAAATTTATTTAGTACTTCACCTTGTAGTCTAATTGTATTATAAGATCTTGAACTTATTTTGCTAGGTTTTGGGACTATCATATTTATTTTTGGCTTTTACAATTTTATTTTGCATTTTTTAATCATTTTTCTTAGTAGTTTGTTACTAGTAGTTTTAAACTACGGGTTGGCTTACCTACTAGTGGGTTATAGTAGGTGCTGTCATGAACTAACAAATTAAGTTGTGATAGGTCCCTCTATATCGGTGGTTGCCTAACTGATAGTTGACCAGCCTGCTATGTCTTCTTAGGAGCAGAAGATACTGGGTAGATTCTTACAATTAACTTCACCTAGGTTTACTAGTGCATCAAGCAAGGATGCTTATGAGTTCTTGGTTGCTTGTGAGGATAGGCTCCATAATTTGGGCCTAGTTAAGAATTATGGTATGGATTACCCTACTTTACTTTTTAATTGGATTTGGCAGCTCGACACTAGTGTAGAGGTCATCTTGATTCGAACAAAGTTGGATCTCCCTTACTGGCATAGACTTAGTTCTTCGAGGTCTTGGAGAAATGTATGCCTCATAGCCTTAGAGATTATTTAAGAGATCAATATTCAATGTTTGAGCAGGGCTCTATGATTATTTTGGATTATGAGGCTTAATTTTATGAGTTGTCTAGGCATGGTACATCTATTTTGGCGACTGAGTATGAGCGGGTTTGGTGTTTTTTTAGGGGATTGAGAATTCTTCTCTGCATGGCTGCATAGTGTTTGGTTGTTGCTGACAGATCATTTGCTGAGGTTTTTTATCATAAACAGTTTATAGAGGAGATACATTGGTAGGCCCAAAGGGGCACCGATAAAGGGCTATAATACTAGGTTAGTTTCAGTGAGAGTCATAGTTGCTCATATTTCAGAGGGAGTGGTTCCCAGGGTAGGTACCATCTATGTTAGTCTTACCAGCATTAGGGTCAGTCTAGTATGCCCATTCTGCACTTTAGATCATTAGTGGAGGCTAGTCTAGTTACAGTAATCATCCTGTCCTGAAGACTGGTAGCCTCTAAGGGGTTTGTTTTCTAATTATTCTAACCATGATGGATATTTAAGGTCAGACATATCGTTTGGTTTTAGTACAATGCTTGGGGCATGTTATGGTTGTGGGGCCTTCATCCATTTCTTGAGAAAGTGCTCCAATCATGGAATGATGGTTCCTTCAACTTGGAGTGTTCCATCGATTAAGGAAGTTTACCCTAGCTAGAGGTGGTATACATAATCATTGGGGTAGTTCTCAAGGTGCTTGTAAAGGTCCTCAGGCAGGTAGGATAGGAGGTCGGTCAGGAACTCAGCCAGGTGATAAGCATGGTCAATTGTATGCCATACCTGCTAGGACCAAAGCAGAGTTGCTTGATTCTATTATTGTAAGTGCGATTTCAGTATGCCATCAACCATCTTTTAGTTTATTTGATTCGCGATCTACATATTCTTTTGTATCTGTTTATTATACTTCGTGGTTAGAGTTATTTGTGATTCTTTATCTATGTTATTATGTGTATCTACTCTCGTGGATGATTCTTTAGTAGTGGATCAAGTTTATAGATCATGTGTTGTGACTATTTAAGAGTTTAATACTCAAGTTGATCTTGTTATTTTAGGCATGGTAGATTTGATGTGATTTTAGGCAAGGACTGGTTATTACTCTATTATGCAGTCGTAGATTGTTTTGACAAGACCGTTACCTTAGCCATGTCAGTATACCATCGATTGGGTTGCAGGGGATCTATTTGTTGTGAGCCAACAGATATTATTTCCTATATTCAAGCTAATAGACTTATTTTGAGGGGTTGTGAGTCTTATTTTTCTTATATTTGTGTTGCTAGCTCATAAAGTTCATTGGTTGACTCTATTTCTATAGTTTGTAAGTTTTCTCATGTTTTTCCTACCGATCTACTTGGTCTTCCTCTTGAGCATGATATTAAGTTTGTTATTGATCTTGAGATGGGCACCTAATCTATTTCTATGGCTTCTTACTCTATAGCTCATAGAAAGCTTAAAAACCTAAATTATTAGCTTCAGGATCTCCCAAGTAAGGATTTCTTGAGAACGAGTGTGATTTCTTAGGGTGCTCTTATCTTGTTTGGGAAGAAGAAGGATTGTTCCTCACGTATGTGTATTGACTACACGCAACTTAATAAGGTGATAATGAAGAATTTGTATGTAATGCCTCACATTGATGAATTATTTGACCAGCTTTAGGGATCAATTGTGCTCTCTAAGATTAACTTGAGGTCTGATTACAATCAGTTGAGGATTCAGGGTGAGAATATCCCAAAGAAAGCCTTTAGGACTCATTATGGTCATTATGAATTCCTGGTGATATTGTTTGGGTTGACCAATGCAGTAGCTATGTTTATAGATTTGATGAACTGTGTGTTCAAGCCTTATTGGATTCCTTCCTAATTATGTTCATCAATGACATTCTTATGTATTCAAGAGTATGGAGGAGCATATACAACATTTTAGGACATTGCTCCAGACTTTGAGAGATCATAGGCTTTTTGCCAAATTTTTGATGTATGAGTTCTGGCTCGAGTATGTGACATTCTTAGGACATGTGGTGTCTAACAATAGGATTATGATGCACCCAACAAAGATTGAGTCCATTCATGATTGGGATAGGAATGTTTCTTGTTTGAGGTTCATAGCTTCATTAGTTTGGCTTGTTACTATAGGCAGTTTGTTGAGGATTTTGCACTATAGCAGCGCTAATGACCATATTGACTCAAATGGAGGTTTATTTTAGTGGTCAGAGAAGTATGAGTTCATTTTTTGAAAGTTGAAGGGGTTTCTCATTTCAGTTCCTATATTGTCTCTTCCTTTTGAGTGTGAGGCATTCACCATATATTCTAATGCTTTTGATGTTAGTTTGGGTTGTGTTTTAATGCAGCAGGGTTGACTTATAGCTAATGCATCGAGGTAGATGAATGTGTATGAGTGTAACTACCCTACTCATGATTTGGAGCTGGCACTGGTAGTTTTTGCGCTTAATATTTGGAGGCATTATCTTTATGGAATGCATTACGTGATCGACAGAGATCATCGTAGTCTTCAACATTTTATGACCTAGAGAGAACTAAATTCTATGCTCCATAAATGGATGAAGTGTCTTAAGTATTATGACATCTCTATATTGTATCATCCGAGCAAAGTGAACATGCCAAAAATCAATGAGTATAGGTAGTTTGGATTTAGTTTTTCTGAGACCATTGGCATAGACGTCCACTCCTTAGAAAACTTGATGGAGCAACTTAATATTTCTAATCCCAGGAAGATTCTTACTAGTGTTGGTGTGAGTTCTATCTTATTTGAGCAGATTTAGAGTCGTCAGTTTGAGGATATGATACGTTGTATCATCTGTGATCAGGTGTTGAATGATGAATCCAAGAGGACTACCATAGATTCTGAGGACGTTCTAAGATTTGACGACTGTATTTGTATTTATAGTGTTGGTAACTTGATTTAGATGATTTTTTGTGAGGATCATATCTCCTGATATTCTATTCACCTTAGTACAACTAAGATGTATAGGGATTTAAGGTAGCATTATTTGTGGAGTGGCATGAAGAGAGATATAGCAACTTTGTAGCTCATTACCTATATTGTTCGCAGGTGAAGACCGAGCATCAGAAACTTGGTGGTTTGATTCAGAGGTTTCCCATCCTATATGGAAATGGGAGCAAATTACTGTAAGCTTTGTTAGTTGTCTACCTTGTACCTCTCGTAGTCCTAATAGTATTTGGGTCATTGTAGATCATTTGATCAAGTTAGGATATTTCATTCCTATTTAGATATTGGTGCTAAGAGGTTAGCTTGTATCTATGTTCTTGAGGTAGTTTGTCTACATGGAGTGACTATATCCATGATTTTAGACTGGGTTTGATATTCACTTCTAGCTTCTAGAGATCTTTTAAAGAGGAGTTTGGTACTCAGGTGGATATTAGCATAACTTTTCACCATCAGACTGAGGGCAGTTGGACCAGACTATTCTAGTTCTCGAGGATATTCTCCAAGACTTTTTATGGATTTTAGAGTTCAGTTTGAGCAACACTAATCTTTGGTAGAGTTCCTGTATACTAATAGCTACTATTTATGTATTTATTTGTCACCATTCGAGGCTTTATATGGTAGACGATGTCATTTTCTGACTGGGTGATTTGAGACCTCCGAGATAAGACCCCCACAGTATGAACTTGCTTCAGGAGCCGTTGGATAGAGTTAAGGTGATTCTGGATAGGCTGAGGGCAGCACGGAGTAGGCAGAATGTGTATACGGATTATAGACTTTATGCCTTAATATTTGGATTTGTTGACTGAGTATTCCTCCGAGTATCACCCATGAATAGTGTGATGAGGTTTGGTAGGAAAGGCAAGCTAAGCCCTAGATAAATTGGACCTTTAAAGATCTTTCAAAAATTTAGTGAGGTAGTTTATGAATTATCCTTACCCCCATATTTTTCTACTATCCATCTGGTTTTTCCATGTTTCTATGTTGTGGCAATACATTCTCGACGAGTCTCATGAGCTTCGGTAGGACTCAACTAAGTTAGATGAGAGATTGACCTTTCAGAAAGATTTGGTGTTCATATTAGCCATGGATGTCAGGTATGTACACTCTAGAGAGATTTCGGTAGTAAAAGTTAAGTGGAGACACCACCTAGTAGAGGAGGTTACTTGGGAGTCGAGAGTGAGATGCAGGGCTTGTCCACTATGAATGTTCTTTTAGTATTGGACAAAATTTCTTATTTTAAAATCTTCACGAGAAAAAATTAGCTACTATGTGAAAACATCAGTTTAATGACCTCATATGCCAAATCTAATAGTTCCAACAGCTTTAGGACGTCGATTATAAGCTAGGTGGACCATTTTTCTTCTCGTCACAAGACTTTTCGACACATTCTGAGTAATTGTCCAGAAATGAAGAAATATGGCATTTGGGTGTGGGACCCACTTTTTTTGATGAAATGACCTTGGATAGATATTTTGACTGCACCATTGATTCCAAATCATCAAATTTGATAAAGTATCATCATTCATTTGTGTATATAGGATTCAAAACAAATCCAGAGGGGTCGGTGGAGACTTGGAAAAATTTAAGTCTTAAGTTGTTGCATCTGCTAAAGTGCCCTATCCAGCCTGAATGAGCCTCTTTAGCGACAAACTAACCACTAAAGCACATGCCACTTTAGCGCCAGCTTGTCGGCTTTAGTGGCACGCCAGGCATAGGTAGATACCGCTTAAGCAGCTCCTCAGAGTTGACTACTAAAACTGCCCAATGCCCGCTTTAGCGGCACCTGATAGCCATTAAATGCTCTATATACCTTATTCTTCTCTAATTTTCACACAAGTTGAAGAGTTAAAAACCCTATAAAATTTGGAAGATTTGGAGAAACATTAATAGGTGATTTTGGATTGTTTGTGAGTTTAGATTACTCATTTTTTCACTAAATTCTTGGCGAGTATCCTTTAATTTCTTAGTTAAATTCCTTGTAGTTTTCCAAAATCCCTAGATCATTGGTGGGTTAATTTTAGCACCATTCAAGCTCAAAATTTATCCATTCTTTAGGGTAAATGTTCCTTGTGCATAGATGGATATGTTGTTGTCTTTGAAAGTGCAATTCCACAAGTGGGCCTCACGTAGATTTTTTCTGTAATTTTGTACTCGATGCAAAAAATGCAATATGGGTACCATTGTTCTCATATTGATGAATAGATTTTCTTTATGATAGTGTGGCATCTTGGGTAACCCTTTTGTAAGGGGAAATCACTGATTTAGCGTAGACTACATTTACCTTCCTCATAGATTGGGCTAATTGTAGTATATTTATGATAATGTGCTAGATATGTGTTAAGAATTAGGTCTTGGAAGTATATTTAGTGTAATTTGAATCTCTTAGTCAATTTTAGGAACCATCAATTAGGCATGGTTGACTTAGTTACCCATTCCTAGGATAAAATTTATACCTTAGGGCTGAAATGTGGCTTAGTTAATATCTAGAAGTGAATTAGATACCTTAGCCTAGTCCTGGCAGGTTTTTCCTTAGAACGGATTTTTGAGGATCAGGAATGGCCCCTCTAGCCCACCTTAGGCCAATACTATTATTAGCTCCATATAGTCTTTTATAGGAATGTTATATCCTTTAAGTATTTATTGTAGAGTTTGAAGAGGCTTGATACATGATCCGTATACTAGATAGGTACTTGTGAGTTGATTATACTAGTTCTAGTTCAAGTACAACAATTTATGATCTTAAAGACCAATTCGGTTCCAACATTGTTCATTATATGTGTTTTGATTCAAGTACAACAATTGATTATATAAGTTCTGGTTCAATTTAAGCATTGATATTTTACCTATGATGATGACATGAGTTTTGGTTCATGTTAGGCATTAAGATGTTATTCATGATATGGTATAACATGGAAGGATTCATAATTATGGTTTAAAGATACATTATTTTGTACATTTCGGGTTACTTCTTCTCTTGATTGCACCCTTTAGGCTTGAGGGGGGCCACGTAGGGTTAGTTTTTTCGTACTTACTAGCTTGTGAGAGCCAATTTTGTAGTGATAGTTATGCATTCTCTTATTATTATTGTCATTTAAATTATTTGTTTACTTACCTACAGTATTTAGATCAGCATTCCAGATTTGTCCTTCTACTTGACTTAGCTTATTTGTCTTGCATCATTATTATTTTGATATTACGATTTAGCTCAGTCGGCCAATAATGCCTACTGAGTATTTGACACTCATACTACACTTTTGTACCTTTTTGGT